>NC_069659.1:230489772-230792803 GCF_027244095.1 Hemicordylus capensis | reverse complement strand
GTGCGAACTTCTGAGCAGCACTGTGCTTGGAAAAGCGGTGGAGGAGTAAGTAAGGACCTGCTTTACTCTTTCTTAAAGGTATTGCTCCCCATCCCGCTGGAACGATTCATTCACATCCCTAGAGTTGTGCTTCCACCCCTTATTGAATAGTGATGTTACTATTAATAGACTGTTTTAACTCCTTTTTTAGTTACTGTAGTCATCTAGGATCACTAATACATTGCTGAAACAATGCATTCTGATAAAAACAAATACTACTTTGTGTCTTTTGGGAAGTCCCAATGAAGCAATGTAACTTCAGCCAATAGACAGACTTGAGGTGTGTTGAACATTTACTGGATAAAAGTTGTGTTGAAGGTGTGTGGTCATTGTATAGCTGATTGGGGAGATGGATATAGCGGAGTAGTGGAATTCATTGTGACCAATCCACATGCTAGAACAGGCTAAATAACTAATTTTTCATTGTACTCCCCCTCCCCCACTGCAGACTTGAAAGAATCTGGATATGTATGTCTTTTCTCCCCTCTGCAGAACTAATTAAACTAAGAAATCAGTTGGCCTACTATTTGCTTCACAGTCTACATATATCTGAGATGGCAAATAAGCAGACAGAACCTGCACCTTTGCCTCCTTTGATTAATGACAGTCAGACTTGCAGTTACTGCTCCCAGAAACAGAACTGCATGCTTTATAGAAGGTAAACCTGTTTTAAAGAACATGGGTTATAAATCGTTCTTTGCAAGATAATTCAAAATACTATAGTTTTCATTAAAGTTTATTCTCTCTACCACAGTCTTCATATGAATAAAACTTTACTCTTTGGAAGTGTGATTCATGAAAAATGTCATGCCTGCAGTTAAGCTTTTTCACAACGTCAAAACTGATGCATGCTTATATTTGACCTGTTTGATGTCTGTCATACCATTTCTGAACTCTGTCCTGTCTTCAAGGTTCATTGTACATTTGTAACATGTCATGTTGTACATGGCTTAATTTTCTAACTACTGATTGTACCAAGTGAAATGTAGACATGATCTAAATGTGGTTGTGAGTTCTGCAGGCACTAACCTCTTTAAAAAGCTAAGAATGAGCAATGAAAAGGAATAATTCATATAACTAGACTTCCGAGACTGGAAGGATGCAAATATGTAAAGTTCAAACTTAGTCTAGTGCACACAATCATTCAGGTGTTTGAGTTGTCTTATGTTTGTGTACACAAACTTCAAATCATGATCCTTTGAAACAGAGCCAGGACAAGGCATTTGTGTGTCCTAGATTCAGTTTGAAAATTTATGTCCCCAGTTAAAGTATGAAGTACACAATTTTATCTCTCAAAATTGGTTCCTGCTTCATTTCCTGACTTCCACCCAAAATTCTACACCCAACTTGTCACCAACATTTGAAGTTGGGTGGAGAATCTTGGGCAAAAGTTGGGAATCAGAGGTTGACTGATTCAGATGACATGTCTGCCAGGACTGCATGCTCCCTTGGAACCTCTAGTTCCTGTCTTACTTTTGGAAAGTTGTGAATCAGCTCTATATATAATAGAGCTCTGCTATCCTTTCCTTGGAGGAAGAAACATCAGTAACCTACGCTACGTTGATGACACCACTCTGATAGCTGAGAATGTGGATGATCTGCAAGCTCTAGTAATGAAAGTCAAGGAGCAGAGTGGAAAAAATGGGACTATGACTAAATGTAAAGAGGACTAAACTAATGACAATGGGTACAGCAACCAGCCTCAGAATTGATAATGAAGACATTGAAGTGATGGATAGCTTCTACCTTTTAGGATTGACAATCAACAGTAAAAGATCCAGCAGTAAAGAAATATGCCGCAGATTAGCGCTTGGTAGGGTAGCAATGAAGGCCTTGGAAAGGATATTTAGATGCTGTGACATGTCTACACCTACAAAGATTAGAATAGTTCAGACCATGGTTTTCCTCATGACACACTATGGATGTGTGAAAGCTGGACTTTGAAGAAGCAAGATAGAAAAAGCATTGATGCTTTTGATGCTGGAGAAGACTTTTGAGAACACCATGGACAGCCAGGAAAACAAACGAATGGATCATAAAACAAATAAATCCAGAATTTTCACTTGAGGCACAAATGAGCAGGCTCAAACGATCATACTTCGGACTCATTATGCGAAGACCCAGCTCGCTTGAGAAGTCCATAATGCTGGGAAAAGTTGAAGGAAAGAGAAGAAGAGGACGACCAGCAGCACGGTGGGTGGACCTGATTAAGACAGCACTGAATGCACCACTGCAAGACCTTAAAGGCCAAGTTGAAGACAGATTATCCTGGAGAGAATCTATGTAGTCGCTAAGAGTTGATACCGACTTGACGGCACTTAATCAGTCAATCCCTTCCAACCATCAGCTTCATATTTGTAGCTTTCTTGAGAACCAGTCAGATCATGTGTAAATTTCAGGTTTTCAGATTAGTGAATTACTGTTGAAAGGAGCTTGTTTCACACGGTAGCTATGCCCATCTACTTTTTGTAATGGTTTGGTAACCTCGCCCTCCCCCACACCACAAATTGCCAAATATCCATGTGGTACTGAAAGGCTTTGGACCTTCATTTTAATGCCTATAACTTGAAGTATTGCAAAATATATGCCATGGAAGGAGGAGTTTTCTGATATTTAAAATATGTTTATAAAGTATAAATCTTAATAGTTAAAATTGTCATTCATTGCTGCCTTGCCTGCCTACCCCTCAGTTCTACTTTGAAATTTCTTTATAATCTTAGCAGAAAAAGCTTTTTTCACAGGCAGTCTGTAATAAGTGAATTTGTAGGTGACTTTTCATGGGGACTCTCATGGGATTGTGTTTTAGGGCTGTAGAGCAGCAGATAAATATCTCAATTCCTCCGGATGTGGATGCTGCTGTTGCAAAAGAAACCCAGCATTTGAAACCCACACATTTGGACTATTTCCGCCTCTGGTATTTGATGCTAACCTTGGAGTCTCAATACAAAGATGGGAAGAAGGGGTGTAGGAACATATGGATGATACCTGCTGCAGAAAGGTAAATCAAAATGCTTATTGGCCATGATTTAGTGTGTCACTTAAAAGCTATTTTAAATTGCTGCCATTTTGAGTTTTCCAAACAGTATTAAGGGCTAGCAATGATGTCTTACAAGTTATTCAAGGCTATTGTTTTTAACATTTGTAGAGAGAAACAGGGAGACTGCGTTGGAAATCTGATCAAACTGGAAGGTGTACAGGTGGTGTCTGATGGACAATATTTACACTGGTTCCAGCGTAAGAACGATTCTATGCCTGTAACAATCCTGATGGTAGGAGACAGAGTTGTTGTGAGTGGTGAAGACAACACTTTGCTTGGCTTGTCTACTGGCTATGTTCACGAGGTCAACAGAACCAAAATCTCTTGCTTATTGGATAGGTAATACAATGCAAAAATGAAAATATGATCAGTGCTTTTCTTCTCAGGGTAAAAGTAGTTGTCTTTCATTCACACCCAATACAGAACCTATAAGCTCTCCTGCCTCCCACCTCTCTTCAGAGGCTGCTGCGAATTATTATTAGTGACTGACATCCAAACTACCACTGCTGATGTGCCAGTGGCTGACATCTAAATGCTGTGCTGTCACACAAGTGATTTTCAAGCATCTCTTCCCCTTCATTCTGAAGCTTACTGTGTCTCACAAAAATATATCCCCGAGGGTTCATACTATGTGACCTATATTTAGAACTCTGGCTTTTGGGGAAGGAACGGAAAGGTGAAAGAGGCAAGAATAACACAGCAGAAGAGAGGGGAAGAATGAGGATGCCAGAGGTTGAATATGAGCAAATACTGCAATTATTGTGATTTCTTTCATGCGTGTTGACAGTGGCATATCTGAATTTTTCTTGCCTACCTATTCAGTTGAAGCCTGAGTTTAGGAGGTGTGTGTTTGTTTAAAATCAAGGGTCTTCATGAGCTTTCATTCCATACTAGTTCACTTTGCTCCAGTATCATCCAGACTAACCCTGCACTGTCACACCTGGATTTTTTGTAACATGAAGTGCGTGCTTTTCAGCAATTTCCCTCCTTCTCTCTCTGCAGCTTGTCATGCCTCTAATTAGATGACATTCCACACCTCAGTTTTCAGCCTTAAGCTGTATCGGGAAGAGTGTGCAAAGCTCCAACTTACCCACTAGTGCAAGTTTGGTTCTTACTGTCTCTGACAATTTTAAAAGTCTATAAGAATTTGAGACAAAGCTTCTATAAAAATGCTAAGTTTAATTTATATAGCTTGTTTCTAGATTCTCAACTCAGCTAGGTAAGCAAACAGGCACCTTTCAGAATACTGATTCTCTTAGATTAGGAGTGAGAGAGCAACTGGCCTTCTCCATCCCCAGCACAGCATCTCTCCCATGGCTGTTGCTGGTGTCTACCTTAAGTTTCTTTTTAGATTGTGAGCCCTTTTTGGGACAAGCAACCATATTATTTACTTATTTTTCTATGTAAATTGTTTTTAGAATCTTTTTGTTGAAGAGCATTATATAAATATTTGTAATAGTAGATTGTAGCAGTACAGTATATATATATAGACCATAAACATACAAAGCATAAGACATTAGCATAGTATTGATTACAAAGGGCTTTTAGCGAACCTTTATAAATGAGAAGCAAGTACACATAGATAAAGTAGCTACCTACAAACATCGTGAAAAACACAGACCTAAAGTTTCATGTGGAAAGGCAACATATAGAAAGTAATTGTTTTTAGGCCCAGTTGAATCAAATGATTGAAGAAGAAAAATGGTTCTATTTCAATAACTACCACAAGCTGCCTATGCCTATTGAAACTATGTCCCTGAGGGTCCCTCAGCCCTCAGGAACATCATGTTGGGAGGCACAGCTGCCTACAGTTGTCAAAAATCACACCCCTTCCTTCTGTGAAGGAGAATCTTGGCCCATCAGAGCAAGGTTAGTCTGGATGTTGGCCAATGTCTTTTTGTATATGCATAAAAATATTAATGCATTGTGTCAAGCAGCCATTCTAGAAATGACTGCTTGACACCCATCCTAGGAGGGAGCTAGGATGGGTGCTCTCGCAGCTGCATGTCCATGCATGTGAGAAACATGCCTTGCTCCCATACAATGAATAAAGCAGCCTTTTGTTTTGTGATACTTTAGTCTATGTCTTCTGTGTGAGCAATAGGGTCTTAGAACTGCTCAGAGACAGGGAATCTAATTGGCTATTGCCTCTGATGTATTTCAGGAATTTGTCACAGCTCCCCAAGGACACTGTATTTAGGCTAGATCACGAAGAAGGAGCTTTTGGTATAGATGCCCCCTTAGGAAACCTTTCTAAGCTGATGGAGAATTCTCCTACCAGGTTTGCTGCATTTATTTTTATTTCCATATCTAGTATAATGCCCAAGTGTGTATTATCCAATTTGAATGTATTTATTCCTTTCTCTCTCCTCCCATTTAGTGAAAAGCTTCGTAATCTGATAATAGAATTTCACAAACCACGATTCATCCAGCACTTAAGCTCTGTCCTTCCTTCAGAAGCAAAAGATACTGTTGCAAACATTTTAAAAGGTACAGTAGATACATCTTTTTAAAAACATCTTGATATTGTTTAAATAGAAAGCTTATTCTATTTAGAAAATTGTATTTCCATTTCCAAAGCCGCTTACAGTACAGCAGTAAATAATGTGTTCCTGTTTAGAGATTTGGTTGCCAAACTTTGTGACTGAAAATTTATAGAGTTCCATACATATTCAACAATGGGCCCATTGAAAGATAAAATGTTGCCTTGATAACGTTTTCAAGCTATACAAGTTTTCATTTTGATGGACATATCTTGATTGAAGTAGTGTTCATATAGTCTTATTCCTGGAGCCTGGCATACCCCAAAAGCTTATGCATGTAGGACCACTCTTACTTGATTCTCACAACTACTCGATGAAGCAAGTCGGTATTATTTGTGTTTTACAAGCAGATGAGACAGTGAGGTCTTTCACACGACCTCGTGGCCACTGTTTGGCACACTGCACCCTGCTTGTTAGAGCAGCCGCCAGGCTTGCAGCAGATGCCTCCCCACCCCCTAGCCTCGCCTAGCCGGAAATGGAATGGGCTGTGGGAGGAAGCCATTTATGCTGGCGGTGATCACCCAGATGATCACCGACCAAGGTTAAGCAAACCCTAGTTTGCTTAACTTTGGCTAAACGCCAGGTTAAAAACTCGGGCTTGGCGCAGGGGCAGCACTGGAATCGAGTTCAATCCTGGCGCTTCACACGTGCAGGCGAGCTGCCCCAGCCTGAACTAGGCAGTGCATGTGAACAGCCTCAGTATGATATGTGAAAAACTAGCTGCCAGTAGGTCAGTGGCTGATTTAGTATTTCAAGTCTGACTTCAGTTTTCTTCCTATTGGAACTTACAGATGTGCATGACCACTTTTCAGTAAACAAATATATGAGAGAAGCCAAGTTCTCACTCTGACAAAAGAATTAACGGAGTTAACGGACAGTCTGAGATTTTATAGCTGAATAGATATCTTTGATGGGACCTGAAAGCAAATGAAGAGAAGCAAATGTACACCTGACATGTTTCTTTGGCTGCTCAGTAGCTTGCTTTCCCCCTTATTGGTAGTTTGTTTACTTTCAAGATGGTCTTGGCTGCAGTAATCTAGATGCTAGTATTCATATTTAAAACAGGTTTGCAAATATGTCTATAAAATATTAGTTCACAAAATGTGTTTGTGTATTTAACATATTTATATACCACCCAAAACTCATGTCTGTGGAGGGTTTACAATAAAGCAACACAAATTAAAAAAATGGTTTAATAGTAGCTAAACTGCTCATACATAACTTGTTTTAGTAATGTCTGGCATATGGACTAACTCACAGCTTACAAAGATGTTCTTGCCTGGAGGCATCTCTCACTTGCCATAAGTGAGTTGCTGTTTACAAGTCTGAGGCTTAAAAGCCAGCACTGAATTAGTACCTGCCCCATTCTCCTGTCTGGGATACTCGAGTGCTCACAAGCTGGGAATGAAAATGGTGTCCTTCATCTGTTGCTTTCCCCAGCAACAACAACCCAATGTATGCCTTATTCAAGATGTAATCCTATGCACTTGCGGTAAGCCCTACTGGGGCCCAATGGAACTTACTGGATAAACATGAATAGGAAGGGACTGCATGAGGTAAAGCATCACTGAACATGGAACCAAAGCTAATTGGGATTTCATTCTTAATATCTTGATTTGGTGAAAATCTAATCGCTTTCCCCCTTATGTCTGAGAAGTAGGAAGAACTTATGGTTTTACTTATGCAGGATTAATAAACACTTTGTCATAAATTAAAGGTCTGAATAAACCTCAGAAACAAGCAATGAAACAAGTGCTGCTTTCAAAGGATTACACACTCATTGTTGGGATGCCTGGAACAGGAAAGACGACTACAATATGTGCTCTGGTAAGGTAATGTATAATATACACAGAAATGTGTTTGTACTATAAATGTATTCTCTTAGCCTTCATGTTAAAATCTCTGCTTCAGCATGTGTTTTCCCCCTTAATATTAAAATGTTACTTCTGCAGTCTTGTGGTTGGGAAAATGTTGGGTTTAGAGAAGCAGTATATCTGACAACCATTTAGAAACATGGGTACTCTGTAATCTGTGATATGATTTTGGTATATAAAGCACACACTCTATCTCTGTCTGTATTCTATAGTGGGTTCAATACTACTGGCTAGGTATCCTTCTCACTTGCCTTGCCAGTATGGGCCTGCAAGGCACTGCGTTTCAGTGGCTCCAGATGATGTTCCAAAAGAGCTGGTTCCAGAAGGTGGAGCTGGCAGAGTGCTGTTCTGGTCTAGTCTGTGACATTGAGGCCTGAAGTGTGCCGCAAGGATCCACCCTCATGTTTAACTTCTGTATAAAACTGATCAGTAAGGTCATTTAGAGGCTTGGCTGAAATGTCATCAGTATGCTGGTCTACCTCTCATTACCTTTTGGAGGAAGCTGGTGGAGGTCCTGAATTGGTCCTTGGGGTTAGTCTAGGAGTGGATGAGAGTAAACAAACCAACTGAATCTGGACAAAACTAATGTGCTATTGGTCAGGGATCATGATGATCTGGGTATTATGTACAACCTGTTCTGTATGGAGTTGAATGCTATCTGAAAAGTCAGGTATGCAACTTGGAAGTGCTCTTCCCTGGATATTCAGGTTGGCAGCAATAGCTAGAAGCTCTACTAACAGCTGCTTTGGGTCACCAGCTGCAGCTTTAACTAGAAAAAAATAATCTGCACTTGTGCCCTAGTCACATCCAGATTGGATTTCTGCAAAGCGGTGTACATAAGGCTTATTTGAAAATACAGTTTGAAAACTGTAGTTGGTGCAAAGTGCAGCTGCCAGAATGATTGGAGCCTGGCAATTGAATTATTTACATTGGTTGCCTATTTGTTTCTGGGATCAACTTAAAGTTTTGGTGTTAATCTTTACAGTCCTTGGCAGCCTGGGGATCAAGTCACCTCTGGAACTGTTTTCTCCTATGCAAACCTGCCTGAGCCTTCAGATTGATTTTGGGGCCCCTACTCTCTGTCCCTCATCACTGGAAATACATCAGATAGGTATCAGACACAGGGCCTTTTTTGTTGTTGTTGTTGTTAGTGGCAGCTGAACTCTGGAGCACTCTCCTTGGGAAAATCTGACAGGTTCATTGTCCTTGCTTTTTAGTTGGGCTTTGAAAACTTATTTACGGAGACTGCTGTTCTGCTGTTTTACGTTGTGCTGAATAGCTTGCAATTATGTCAACCATGTCAAGTTGTGGAGTATTCTTAGGAAAATGGGCGTCCCAGAACACTTCATTGATCTGGGGCATGATCCGCTGACATCCATTAGAATGGGTTCTGCGCCTGCGCGGAAGCCTCTCGGTATCGAGTTCCACAGCTCCTTTACGGCGCCTGCACCCCGCCTCATGTGGCTATTTAAGGCGAGAAGAAGCGCAGGCAGCTCAGTTCCTTTCCGAACGCCGTGGAGATTGGTACCTTTGGTTTCTGCGGCTCCTCGTACTGGTTCCTTCATAAATTGCTATCTCTGTAAAGTTTCTACTGGTATCAACCTCGGACTGACTTGGAAAATGCTTTGACATGCCCTACTAACTGGCGACAAATCGGAGTGATATCTACCTATAGACCTTGGACTGCCTTCGGAAAACGCTCTAGTCTTACCCCACTGACTGACGACGGATTGGACTGATATTTGGCTTTGACCACAGACTGTTAACTGGCTCTGTTTGTGAGTACCTCTTTGTCTTTAAAAAAACAAAAACAAAACTACATTCCCAAATCGAAAAATACTTTTAAATGCTGTGAGAAATGTAAAGCCAAATTGCCCTCCCAAGATGCCCATAGCTTGTGCTTGCTGTGTTTGGGTGAGGCTCATAATACCTCAGCATGTAAGATTTGCCAGTCCTTCTCCAAGCAAACTCGGAGAAACCGCGAATTGCGTTTGAGGGCTTTTATTTATGACGACGTTCTGGCTGCTCCATCTACGTCGAAGCAGTCCCCTCAACCGCATGGCTCGAGGGACCTGGAACCTAAGCAGTCTAAAACCTTGATGCCCGCCAGAAAACCCCCACACGCCTTGAAGAAGCAAGGGGAGAAAATGGCTTCCTCGGCAGAGCCCGCCAAAAAGACCTGGAAGCCTTTGGCATCGGCTTTGACTCCGTCTCCAACTTCGGCTCAGGACATACTCTTTGTCTTGATATTGAGACCGTCGACGCCGACACATATGGCGTTGAAGCCTCGCTCGGCTTCACCAAGATCCCCAACTTCAACATCGAAGCAACCAACTCTAAATCAGGACAGAGAGACGTCGACATCGAAACCCTCATCTCCATCGAAATCTCCATTGATGCTGGCAGACCCATCAGCGTCGACATGCCCCACCGATGCCATTCCAACATCGACTCAGTTGATATTGAGCGTACCACTGATGCTGACTTCAACAACGAGGCAGTCGATACCGACAGCGAGGGATTTAATGCCAGCACCAACACCGATAAGATCTCCTTCGACATCGAAGGAAGATGAACAACCTTCAACTCTGAATACCCCAGCTTTGATGTCTACAGTCACTCCGCGCTTCAGAGCACCGCTGACGTTCACACTTGAACAAGAGGTCCTTGATGACACTGAGGGGGCAACATTGGATCCCAGCGCAGCGCAGTCTCTGCTGAACATGCTGGAATCGAATACAACTACGCCATCGACCTTTAAAGGCTTTCCACAAGCGGAGGGAGAGGAGCCTTCTGCTCCTGAGGATACCACCTCCCACGTTCTGTCTGCAACCCACTCAAACGACAACACTGCAATTGTCTTCTAAGTCCATACTGACAGAAAGTACAGGTCAAGTTAGTCCAGCACATCGGCCCTTGACATCAGCGGCACCTTCATCATGCTCACCATCACCACATGCTTCGGAAGACAGTCACCAGTCCATGGGTCTTCCGACTTTGAATTTGATGCTGAGACCGTGGAGCCCGATCATGTCTCACCAACAGAAGAGCTAAAGGCATATCATCTCCATGTTAAAAACATGGCTACAGCCTTGGGTCTCGACCTCACTTCACGGGTCAAAACAATTGATGACCCTGTATATAATTTTATGGCCCGCTCTCAAATGGCCCAACTGGTTGCATTGCCTCTTCTTCCGATAATCTCAAACGCTGCACAGTGCGCATGGGCAGTTCCTCATACTTCTACTCCCACTTCAAAGCGACTAGAAAGTCTTTACTGGGAAGATGACACGAGAAAGAGAAAGACAACACCTACTTGTTCAAACACCCTGTGCCTAATTCTTTAGTAATTGATTGTGCTACCACCTTGCGTTCAGGCAGAAGACACACTACTCCTGCTGACAAAGAAGGCAGGAAGTTGGACGTGCTGGGGAGGAAGCTATACTCCACCTCTTGTCTCTCTGTGAAGGTGGCTAATTATTCAGCTTGTATGGCAAAATATAGTTACTGTCTATGGGAAAACCTAGAGAAAGACCTGGATATGCTCTCTTTTGACTAGCTTAAAGCCCAGTTCCGAAAAACACTGCAAAGAGTGGGCGGTTTGACATGTCAGCAGCTGAGCACTGCCAGACATTTGGCAGAATCTGAATCTCGGTCCATTACAGCAGCAATCACCCTAAGACGTCACGCTTGGCTGTGTTCGGCCTCTCTCCAACAAGACATGAAGGATAAGATAGAAGGCCTTCCTTTCGACGGCAAGGGCTTGTTCTCCTAAGAGACTAATGTAACAATGGAGAAGATAAATTGAAATTCACCACAAAGACCTTAACTTCTTCCTCAGCTTCTACATCATATGCTGCTAAACAGAAGTCTTACTTCCAGCCCAAGTCTACGTATAGGCCTCAAGAACAACGAGACCATCGAAAGGGCTACCAACCCTTTTCAAAGCGAGGTACTCGGCAAAAGAATAAGTACCCTTCTACTCAGCGTAACAAACAGGGAGAGGGCAACAAACAGCGCCTTTGAGATTCAGGAGAGCTTACCGCCACCGCTAACAGCACCGGATCCTTTACTTTACTGCACCCCTCAAACCAACAGGGAAGAAGGGTTGTTGGCCTGAACCACCAAATTGCCAACCCTTATAGCCATCACCACCACCAGATTGGCAAGCCATGCGCAAGCATGGCGCCACATAACATCAGATCAGTGGGTCCTGAAAATTATCCAGTCCGGCTATGCAATCGAGTTCAAAACTCGACCTCGATTTCGGGGTCTGCGATTCACGAAAGCAACTCCTGCCTTATTTCAGGAGGTACAAGAACTCCTACAAAGGAAAGCGATAATTCATGTGCGGTGGGCTCATTGGCGGGATAGGTTTTTACTCCCGCTACTTCCAGGTGCTGAAGAAAGATGGAGGACTCCGTCCTATAATGGACCTCAGACAACTCAACAACCTTGTCCGGGTGAAAAGGTATCGGATGACGCTACAGGACATCCTGCCTCTTCTGTATCGGGAGCGGTGACTGGTGATGTTAGATCTAAAGGATGCCTATTTTCACATAGGAATCCGTCCTTCCTTCCAAAAGTACCTGAGATTTACTGTGGGCAACACAGTTTATCTGTACCAAGTTCTTCTCTTCGGACTCTGCACTGCCCCACGTGTATTTACCAAAGGCATGGTGGTGGTAGTAGCTCATCTCAGGATAAGAGGCCTAAAGATATACTCTTAGCTCGACGATTGGCTCCTGACGTCAGGGGACAAAAAAAAGTTACTTTCGCAGATAACTTACATGTTGTACCTTCTTCAGGCCCTGGGCATCCAGGTCAACTGGAAAAAATCACATCTGACTCCAGTGATGACCATATCCTACATAGGAGCTGTTCTGGATACGGATGCTGGGAGGGCTTTTCTACCGGAGGACCGCTATCTTGCCATTTCCAACCTAATATGGCAGTTTCAATCCACCCCACTGCAGCTGGCTCAGTAGATCCAGCACTTACTGGGACTAATGGCCTCCTGCAAGTCAACAGGAGGTTGACTTGAAGTTACACTCGCCTGAAAATGAGGAAACTTCAGTTATGGTTCCTCTCCTCCTTCCATCTGCACAGGGACAACCCCAAGGACCACCTTTGGGTCCCACTGCCAATTTTACGTTCTCTATCCTGGTGGACTTGGAGACTCAATGTACTGAGGGGAATCCCTTTCCATCTACAATCCCCCTCTGTGTGGGTAACGACCGATGCCTCCCTCAGAGGCTGGGGGGGCCATTGCAATGCCAAACTGACACAAGGACTGTGGACAAGTGGTGCCCAGTGTCTACTCCACATAAATTTCCTGGAGTTACTAGTGATCTTTCAGGCCATGAAGGCTTTTCTCCCGATGCTCAGAGGTCGGGTAGTGCAGCTGCAGCTGGACAATACCACCGCGATTGCGTACATCAACCGACAATGGAGGACAGTCTCCAGGTCTCTTTGTGGACTCAGCATTCAGATTTGGCATTGGTGCATCAAGAACAGCATCACCCCTGTAGCCTTGCACATCAAGGGGACAGATAATGTTCTGGCGGACGACCTAAGCCAGACGTTCACTGCAGACACCCGACACGAATGTGAACTCAACAACCTCTACTTGTGGCCGATTTTCGACCAGTGGGGTTTCCCGGAAGTGGATTTCTTTGCTACAGTACAGAATGCAAAGTGCAAGCTCTACTGCTCCAGAGCGGGCCACGACCCATCTTCCATGGGGGATGCCTTCCAGATGGAATGGTCGCATTACCTGAGCTACATGTTTCCACCGTTGCCCTTGATAAACAGAGTCGTAGCAAGGATTCTGAGAGAACCTGTGAAGTGCATTCTGGTCACACCGTGGTGGCTGCGCCAAGCGTGGTTTCCACATCTACTCAGACTCTCCTCTCACACCTACAAGAGGCTTCTGGCGCATCCAGATCTTCTGATCCAAGATAACGGACAGATACTACACCCAGGTGTTCTCACACTGCAGCTCACGGCATGGAAGATGGGCTTCTGAAAAAAATCTTCTTAAATGAGAGAAAACCTTCCACTAGAAAGAATTATGCAGGGAAGTGGAGATGTGTTACCTCCTATGCCACAAGAAACGGCTTCCGCCCCATGAAAGCATCTATACGCCAAATCCTCCTCTACCTTACCACACTAAAGATGGTAAATCTTTCCAATATGTCCATCAGAGTACACCTTGCGGCACTATCTGCTTAACATCCGGGCAGGGATGGAAAAACAGTCTTCTCCCATCCTTCTTGCAAAAGCTTCCTGAAGGGCCTTAATAATCTGTATCCGCCCATCCGCCAACCAATGGAACAATGGAGCATATCCTTGGTTCTTTCCGTTTTAACGGAACCTCCTTTTGAGCCAAATGAAGTCAGCAAGTATGAAACTAACATCCTTGAAAACTGCCTTCTTGGTGGCTATTACCACAGCTCATAGGGTGAGTGAACTTACAGCTCTCCGCATAGATGTTCCATATGCCCGTTTCTATCCGGACAGAGTACTCCTACGCCCTGACATCTCCTTCCTCCCGAAGATTGTGTCAGACTTTCATATAAACCAAGACATTGTCTTACCTACCTTTTTCCAATCCTCAACTACGCCTTTGGAAAAGGCCTTGCATTCCTTGGATGTGCACAGAGCTCTGCTATTTTATCTTTCAAAAACCAAGACACTACGAAAAACAAAGAAACTGTTTATTTCTTATAAGGGGAACACAGCAGGCCGAGCCTTGTCACGTCAAAGACTCTCCCACTGGCTGGTGAAAACTATCTTGCTAGCCTGCACTATACAGAAGATTCAGCCCCCAAAGTCCATAAGAGCTCATTCAACAAGAGCATTTGGGGCATTGGCAGCACACCTATCTGGCATATCCTTCCAGGACATATGTAAAGCTGCCACCTGGTTTTCTGAACAACCTTTTGTGAAACATTATGCTATTGACTTACGGTCTGCGGCGGAGGCAAACTTTGGGAGAGGCGTTCTTAAAAGGGTGTTGCAATAATTCTACTGCTCCCTCCTCCTATACGGAGCTAACTAAACACCCATTCTAATGGATTCAACTGATCATGCCCCAGATAAACAGGTTGCTCACCTGTAACTGATGATCTGGTAGTGATCCATTGATATCCATTAGACCCTCCTGAACCTCCCCTCCACAGTAGTACTTACAGTTATTGCCAGTAGAACTTACCTGTTCATCGCACTGCACAACTGCTTCGGCGGTCTCCAAGGAACCGAGCTGCCTGCGCTTCCTCCCGCCTTAAATAGCCACGTGGTCAGGTGGGGTGGGGCGCAAGCGCCGTAAAGGATCTGTGGAACTCAACACTGAGAAGCTTCCGCGCAGGCACAGAACCCTTTCTAATGGATATCAACAGATCACTACCAGATCATCAGTTACAGGTGAGCAACCTGTTTTTCTCATGAAAAACCTATACACCAGACGGGAAACTACAGTCCAGATGGAACATGGTGAAACAGACTGGTACCAGATCGGCAAAGGAGTGAGACAAGGCTGTGTACTTTCTCCTTCTTTATTCAATTTATATGCTGAACATATACTGAGAGAAGCTGGATTAGAGGAAGATGAGCGTGGTTTTAAAGTTGGAGGAAGAGACATCAGTAACCTGTGGTACGCTGATGGCACTATTTTGATAGCTGAGAATGTGGATGAACTGTAAACTCTAGTAATGAAAGTCAAGGAGCAGAGTGGAAAAAATGGGACTACGACTAAATGTAAAGAGGACTAAACTAATGACAATGGGTGCAGCAATCAGCCTCATAACTGATAATGAACACATTGAAGTGGTGGATAGCTTCTCCCTTTTAGGATCGACTAGCAATAGTAAAGGATCCAGCAGTCAAGAAATACACTGCAGACTAGCACTAGGGGTGTGCACAAAACCACCTGGTTCGGTTCGAGTTGAAACTGAACCCAAACCACTCCGGGCTAATTTGATTTTGGCCCCCTTCGAAACCCTCCCCCCCTCCGGTTTGGTTTGGTTCGGGGGGGGGTTCATCAAACAACTTTGGGGGAATTTTTTCCTTTTTTTAACTTACTCCCTCTGGGGAGTTTCTCCAAGTGGGGGCTGTTCAGAGGTTCCTTTCCCCCCACCAGCCTTCCTTTTTGTAAAAATTGCCTGGTTAGGGTATCCTCGGCCCTTTCTGGGCTTATTCACCATCCCGGTGGCCATTTTGGAGGCTGCCATGCCAGGGAATAGGCCCAGAAAGGGCCAGAGCTGCCTGAACCAGGCGATTTTTACAAAAAGGAAGGCTGGCGGAGGAGGGGAGCCTCTGCAGACTCCCACCACCACCTTGCAGAAGTCCCCCATAGGGCTAAGTTAAAAAGAAGAATTTTGATTTCAAAATTGTTTGAACCCCCAACCTGGGGCGGGGGTGGCCAGAACCTCAGGGGTATACTTGTGAGTCAAATGGGCCGTAACCCCAAAATTTGGCTTTTAAAAAGCCAAATCTGGCAACAGGTGTGCACGGACCGGTCCGGGGCCATGCAAAAGGCCTCCGGACCGGTCCGGAATTCGGCCGGTTCGGCGGGGGTGGGGTGGGGAGTGTGGCTTTAAGGGCGGGGGGTAGTACTCTCCCCCCCCCCCCCGCCGCTCTTCCCTCTCCAGCGCTGGACTTTTCTAAAACGTTTTTGGGGCGGCAGAGTTACTCCCCGCCGCACCTGCCCCCGTCGTCGTCTTCCAAGCTTATAAGCAGTAAAAGCTGGCACCACGCATGTGCCCGTTGTGGCACGCGCACCTGTTGTTGATGGCGGTGTGCGCGCCAGCGGCCAGAACAAGTGCGCGCCGCGACGGGTGCATGTGTGGTGCCAGCTTTTACTGCTTATAAACTTGGAAGACAACGATGGGGGCAGGGGCGGCGGGGAGTAACTCTGCCACCCCAAAAACGTTTTAGAAAAGTCCAGCGCCGGAGGGGGAAGAGCAGCGGAGGGGGTAAGTACTAACCCCCCGCCCTTAAAGCCACCCTCCCCCCAGTGCCGGACCACGCCTCCGTAGTTCCATGCACATCCCTAGCGGGCTGTTCGGTCCAGGGTTGAGTTGAACCGGGGGTGGTTCAGCTCAACCCTGAACCTTTGAACCAAACTGGTTCGATATTGAACCAGTTTGGATTTGAACCTGTTTGCACACCCCTAACTAGCACTTGGTAGAGTTGCAATGAAGGCCTTGGAAAGGATATTTAGATGCCATGACTTGTCTATATGTACAAAGATTAGGATCGTTCAGACAATGATTTTTCCCTTGACACTCTATGGATGAGAAATCTGGACTTTGAAGAAGCAGGACAAAAAAGGTATTGACGCTTTTGAACTCTGGTGCTGGAGAACACTTTTGAAGATATCATGGACAGCCAGGAAAACAAACAAATGGACCATAGAACAAATCAATCCAGAATTTTCACTCGAGGCACAAATGACCAGGCTCAAACTATCATACTTTGGACACATTATGCGAAAACCCAGCTCCCTTGAGAAGTCCATAATACCGGGAGAAGTTGAAGGAAAGAGAAGAGGATGACCAGCAGCAAAGTGGATGGACTTTATTATGACAACAATGAATGCACTACTGTGGGACTTTAAAGGCCAAGTTGAAGACAGATAATCCTGGAAAGAATCTATCTATGTGGTCACTAAGAGTTGACACCGATTTGACGGCACTTAATCAATCAATCAGTTACAGTTTAATGCTGCTACTTTTCTTTTATAGCGTGTTAACATTTCTCTTGTGATTGACAGTATGCATGTTGAGTTGTTGAGAAGCAGGATACAAACTTTAAAATAACTTTAAATATCACTGTATTAGCTATCGTGTTATCATATTAGTATTGTAAATTTTAATCAATCACTGTGTGGAAAGTGTTGCCTGAAGAGAGAGTATTTGAGAACCACTCAGGATTTCTCTCTGTGTGTGTATGTGTGTGTGTAACTAAATGTCATATTGCCAAGATATTCAGCAGGACATTTTCCTCAATATGATTTGGCAACTGTGTTTCTGAGAAAAGAATCCTGTTAAGAAAGGTGCAGATTAACATCTCAATCCCTTCATGTCTCCCCTGTTCCTGTTTTAGGTCCGTATACTATATGCTTGCGGCTTCAGTGTTCTCTTAACTAGCTTTACTCATACAGCAGTTGACAACATCCTTTTGAAGCTAGCAAAGTTCAAAGTAGGTTTTTTGCGACTGGGCAGAGCTCAGAAGGTTCATCCAGACTTACGGAAGTTTACAGAAGAAGAAATCTGCAGATCCAAATGTATTAAAACTGTAACTCAACTGGAAGAGCTGTATCATAGTCAGGTAAGGAAAATGGCTTTCAAGGCTCTAAAATCGCTCAAAATATATTTTAAAAGGTCTGCCTGGATAATTATCACAAGGTTTATTTGTAAATGTCTTAGTCATCACTCTTGTTTTTATAATACTTAGATTTGGCTATGAGGCATATCCAATTTTTAATCAAGGTATAGCAAAAATGTTTGTCCTTTCAAGTGTTTTATGTAAAATAAGCATGTATCCAGACTGCTGTAAGAAATAGACATTGCATCTCTTTGGGTTTTGATGATGATGATTTACACTTATATTCCGCTCTTCCTGCAAGGAGCCCAGAGTGGCATACATGGTTATGTTTGTCCTCATAACAACACTGTGAGGTAAGTTAGGCTGAGAGATATGCGACTGGCCCAAAGTCACCCAGTGAGCTTCATATAATAATTTAAATATGCATAACTGACTGCGTGAACTTTTTAATTGGGAAAAGCTTTACCACTAGAAGGTGCCAGCTCCATTATCGATCTTGGTCTCCTATGAGAGGATCAGTTTGTGAGGCAAGATATACTCCTGGCCTCAGACTATTTTATGGAGAATAAGTGATCCCAGAAAATTCAGAAATTGGGCATCTCAGAGATGAACCCTCAACATGAGAAACAAATCTCAGTCATCAGATTTCAAAATAAATAAGATTGAGGTATATGATCCCCTCATTAACACACTCCTGTCTTCACTTAGTATTGTAAATTTTAATAAAGGCAGAACTAATGCATGGATGTTCAACCAGGCTTTGTTCTGAAGATTATCTACTTTTTAAAAGGTTTTTAGCCTGCTCCACCCTCAAATTCTCAGGACAGGCAATCCTATACTAAGAACTGCAATTAGGAGTTTATATATGGTGTTTGCATTGTTCAGATTTAAATGTTCTTAACAAATAATATTTGTACATTTTCCTGTCGTATAGAAGTTAATTACAAAACATGCAGTTTAATTATTTTAAAATGCTTGCTCGCTGTTCTTCCTTCAGCCTGTAGTTGCAACAACATGCATGGGAATAAATCACCCAATTTTCAGCCGTAAACTATTTGACTTCTGCATAGTGGATGAGGCTTCTCAAATTAGCCAGCCCGTCTGCCTGGGTCCACTCTTCTATTCACATAGGTTTGTGCTGGTAGGGGATCATCATCAGCTGCCTCCACTTGTGCAAAATATAGAAGCAAGGTAAGTTACAATGTTACTGACAAAATAGTGTACCTAATACATGAACAAAGGTGTGTGTTTTGGGGTGGGTGGGTGCGTTTTGCAAGCCCAATAACTGATTGACTCCTCCTATCACAGAAATCTTGGCATGAGTGAAAGCTTATTCAAGAGACTGGAACAAAATGAGAATGCTGTTGTTCAGCTTACTGTGCAGTACCGTATGAACAGGTATTAAAATTGTAATGTAATGTTTGGTCACTGCAAATTGTTAAGTGTTGAAATCTGACACTGCTTTCCTTTTAAAAACCCTTTAGTAAAATTATGTCGCTGAGTAACAAGCTGGTGTATGATGGCAAATTGGAATGTGGCTGTGAGAGAGTGTCGAAAGCAGTTGTTGAATTACCATATTTAGAAAAATTGAAATTGGAGTGGGAATATTATTCAGAAGCATGGCTAAAGGAAATGCTTGATCCAAACAACCCGGTTTGTTTTCTTAACACAGAGAAGGTAAATATTCCTTTCCCTCTTCCCGGGAAAACTGTTGTGTTTCTACCCTTTGGGGTTATGTATGTTGCTGTAGAAAATGGAAGGGGAAATGCTTTGAAGTTACGATAGTTCAGCATCACTACTTCTTGTTAATGCAGTTTTTGTCCCCTTTGGCATAAGCAAACCAGTTTTTTATATAAGGAAATAATAGTAGATATATTCTTCTAAATTAGCAAACAAAATGGAATTTGCATTGTTGTGGTATTTATTAGTACTTGTCTTTTTGGTATAGGTTCCAGCACCAGAACATGCAGAAAAAGGTGGTGTAAGTAACATGTCAGAAGCCAGGCTGGTACTGTTCCTGACATCCATGTTTATCAAGGTATCTATCTTTTGCCTGGAAAAAGGAAGTTCAAAAATATGGTATAATCTACTAGTCCTGAACAATGAGGTGTTGTTAAAATGGTTTTTCCACATTGTATCTCATCTCTTCCCTCAGAGATAGAACTTTTAAATCAGACTTCCAAATGAATTGTATGAACTTCTCACAAAATCCTATCTAAAAAATATTTAAATGCACTGCCCCCTTCACATTACTAACGTTGGCCTCCATAAGGGGCATTAAACTTCTTAAAAATGGAAATTCAATATCTAGACATGCTTTTTCTTTTAACTAAAACTCTGTTTAAATGTACATCCCATATGAGAAACCTTCTAACATTGTGAAGTATTTTCTTAGCATTCTAATAAAAGTCTGCAGAAGTGCCTATCCACTTTTTAATGTGGTGTTCAGGAACCATTTTTGTAACTGCACATTTAATTATGTGTATTGTTTTTTCAATTATTTAACTGACAATATCACCTGGATAAATATTTTGTGTGTTTAGCATTCCAGTTTCCTAAAAGTTTTGCTCTAAAGTGACTTCTCTTTTAGACTTCTATAATTTAATGTAATTTAATGTCTTGGAATTTATTTTTTAGGCTGGATGCAGGCCATCAGATATTGGGATCATATCTCCATACAGACATCAATTAAAGATAATTACTGACTTGATGACAGGTTCATGCATCAATAAAGTAGAAGTAAATACAGTGGACAAGTACCAAGGAAGAGACAAAAGTATTATCATAGTGTCTTTTGCAAGGAATAGTGGTGAAGAACATGTGAGTAGAACATATTTTGGAATAACTGAGCAGCTCATAGTCTTGGAAAAGTAAACATTTGTCTTGAAATAGATATCTGCTTAGTCCTGCTTGGGTGACACAACAAAACAGTAAAGAAAAACTAGTAAGGAAAATAACAGTAAGGAAAAATAACTAACTATTATTAAACTTGAACTAATATGAAATTGCTAAGGGTAAATATCAGGCCTGCACCCTGATTTTTAAAGCATCTTAATTAAATTTGCTTATTAGCAAAAGCAATATTTTTTATTTTATGTTTTAGATCAGGCATATATGTTGTAGCAGGAATAATCTTTGGTTCAAATTAGCCTAAATGTGATATTTCACCCTGTATTTATTTTGTCTTCTTTTGTAAATAGCACACAAGGGGGTTACACTAATCAAATTGGAACTAGAGTGGAGGTAATGGGGCTTTAGCGATACTTGAACAGTTTGTCATCACTGTGGCCTGCATCCAGATTGCTCATGTCTACATGTGCTTTTTCCCAAGGGAAATTGCACACGCATGAGTGTGTAAAGTGCAAGTCCTCATGCCTTTGCTGTGGTCCCAATCCCATTTGTGCACTGTTGGACATGCTATTTACAAAAAAGAGAACTTGAAAAACACAGGGTCCAATGATGCATTTAAAACAACATGTAGTTTGACCTTTAGACACAGTCCCTGCTATGGGAGAGAAAAGAGGGAATGTCTCTCAAGATGTTGCTCATCAGCTGAAGTTTTTATAGGTATTTGTGTTAAATATCTGCTGCTCAACTGTTTAACAGTGCTTTTTAGTCTATTAAAAAGTTTGTCAGTTATCCAATTTATTGTTACAACCCTGGTAAATACTTAATCCCATTTCTGCCCACTTGTATGCATTGGTGGTATAAACTGCACAACCAAACAGTTCCATGAGTTTGTGGGAACTTTGAATTTGAGTTGTCCTGAACAATTATCCCAGTGTTATATGGCAAACCATTTTTGAAACTGAGACTGTTTTCTCTTTACAAAGAAAATAAAGTCAGAAATCCACTGTGGGCATATACATCCATGGCATTGACTGTGACTAAAGTAGCCCTTTGGTCCTGGCTTTTATTGCTCTCTTACACATAATACAGGCTCAGAAATACATGACTCTTACCTTTTTGTTGGTGGGTTGTGCTGTGCAAAGAACAATCTATTGCTTTCTCTGAATGGTCGCCTGTAGTGCCCGACTTTTAAAATTTTGAAATATAAAACCTGATGACAATTCTAGTTTGATGCTGGACCTTAAGATCAGATGACCTGTTTGTTTTCATCTCTGATAGCTCGGAGAACTTCTGATGGACTGGAGGCGCCTTAATGTTGCCATTACAAGAGCCAAACACAAATTAATCATGCTGGGCTGTGTGCCATTTCTTTGTCATTACCCTCCTTTAAAGAGGTTACTTTGTCATTTGAAGAATGAAGCTATGATATCCTTTTGTGTATATCTCTTTAAAGTGAAGTGTGCCGTTAAATCGGTGTCGACTCCTGGCGACCATCGAGCCCTGTGGTTGTCTTTGGTAGAGTACAGGAAGATTAGAATTAAAAAGTAAAATGTACTGCTAAAGTTATCAATTCTTACCCAAATGGCAGAGACTTGAATCATAATCAACAGGGACCGAAAATAATAATTCTGTCTCCCCGTCCCACTTCCCTTCTATCTGACACACAAATGCAACAGTTCTCCCCCTACCCCCGCACTCTTTTTCCCTCAGCGCAGCCTTCTGAGGGGGAATTGCTCAATGCACCGCACTCCTGGCAGAGTGCATAGAGGGATACCAGAGGACTTCCTTCTCCAGCTCCCTGTGGCACGGCCTGTGTGCCGTGCAAGTGGCAGAGCCTTCAAACTCATTTTGATCATGTGCAGAGAGGCAGGTAGGAGCCTGCCTGCCCCCCAGCCCTCCCCACTGCCAGTGCTTCTGGTCTTGTGAATTGCCTTCCTTTCATCCATATCCTTAATCCCATTCCTGCCCATCTGTATGTACTGGTGGTTTAGACCTCATAATGAATGTCACTGTATGTTTATTCTGATTGTGTTGAAAATGAATAGGTATGTACAGTGGTCCCTCTACTTACGAAATTAATCCGTTCCGAATGCACATTTGTAAGTCGAAAAGTTCGTAAGTCGAAAAGCGGTTTCCCATAGGAATGCATTGGGAACGGATTAATGCATTCCGGAGCCTAGAAAAAAGACCCAGACCCCCAGTAAGGCTTGCAAACTGCACAGGAACATTTCTTTTCAAGAATAAACAGGCAGTAAACAGGCAGGCAAGTCAAGGAAACCGCATGTAAAATTCGTAAGTCGAGGAAACCCCATCTAAAAATTTGTAAGTCGAAAAAACCGCATCTAAAACCGGATCTAAAACTGCTGTTTGTAACTCGAAAAATACTTATGTCGAGTAGTTCGTAAGTCGAGGGACCACTGTACTTGATTGTATGGTATGTACTGAAAGTAGTGGGGGAAATCCCCAGTCCAACCCTTGTTCACATTCTAATTCTAAGTGATTGCCTTAACTTCTTACACCTTTGTAGTTTCATTCTGTTTATATTATTTATTATAAGGTTATAAGTCTCACAGAATTCGATTCTAACATCTGTAAGCAGAAGGAATTGTTTGCAGAAAGTGCTTGACCTGATTTTGGGGGATTCTCCCCATGGACCATCTCACCCTATTCCCAAGGATTTCCTGGGCTGCAGGAGTGAATTTTCAGGAGGCTACTATGCACACATTACCTTTGCTATGGAGAAGAGGAGGCAGGGAAATTCATGCATGCAGACTTGTTTCTGGCACAACCCACAGTCTTTCCCCAATATTATGGATATTTAAAATCAAGGGTATGGAGGACTGTAAGAGAATTCATTTTCCTGGGGTGGTTAGAATTACAGGTGGACCTCATCCACTGGGGTTCTGTTCCTACATATTACCATGGATAAGGAATAATTGATTCATTGAGTCTATGGGAGCCCGGGGGATAGGTTCCCAGACTAAAAAAAACACTCCACCAAAACCCCACAAAAATGGGCCAAATAAAGTGCCCTACCATGCTCCATAGGTCTCCTGGCATCTAGCAATGCCCCAAGTGGTGCCAAAATCATTGCTGTTTTCAAAACAAAAAATGTTTTTGACTGAACTGAGCCACACAATGGCTGCCTCAGACAAAACGGCAGCCAGAAATGACCTCCGCAGCCACTAGGAACCACAGATATGTGGGTTTTAACCCTTTTGTGTCTGCAGATATTGAAACTGGGTATCAATTAGACACCCGTGAATGTGCGAAACCACAGATATAGATAATAGGGGTTTTTTTTAGTGTTACTGGAATGCAGCTTATAACAAACAATCTCTAGATCGGTGTTAAATACACACAGTGATTTGTCTAGTGTGAGTACTGATTAGAGCATTATGAACCAGTAGTATAGTGGTAGTGTGGATTCACTCTAAAACTTCATTTAGAGGCTGTTCACACATGCAGCAAAGATCTTTGCTGTGCATGTAAACTGCCAGGAGCCACGCAGCAGCGAACCTGCTTAGGGAGCCCACCACTTAGAGTTAAGGGTGCCCTTAACCCGGGCTAACAGATTGTGTCAGCTCCGTGGCTCTGTGCAGCACCCACATACCAGCAACCTCCCAGCTGGCATGGGGGGGGGTTCCCCATAATGCACTGCACACTTGCGTGGTGCTTTATTGGAGTTCTGGCAGCCTTTCAGTCCCCAAACCTTCATGCCCCCAGGAGCAGTCAGCAGTTGTCTGGGCGGGCGATCTGCCCAGCAATGGCAAATAGATTGTCTGCGGGGGAGGTGAGCATTTCTCCTCCCCTCGCCCTTTTTGAGCACTTTCTCCCGATTGTGAGAAAGGGCTTTTAGTGTGCCCCCTTAGGATAGAAAATAACTTAAAATGGCAGCTTTCCAAGGTCATTGGAAATTTAACAGCCAGGTTGTAAGAAAACATGAACACTCAGCCCCCTTTTCATCTTGAGCTGTTGTGATCCATAATGTACATGGATGTGAAGTCAGGTAAAGGAAAGATTGTGCTGTCGAGTCGGTGTCGAGTCGTAGTGATCACATTCCATGTGATTTTCTTGGTAGAATACAGAAGTGGTTTACCAGTGCCTCCTCCCGCACAGTATGAGATGATATCATTCAGCACCTCCCTATATCGCTGCTGCCCAATATAGGTGACTACAAATATATTTACTAGGCACAGTCTGGGAAGCACACTAGTGGGGTTTCGAACTAACAGCCTCTTGCACTCTAGGCAAGCTGCTTCCCCACTGAAGTCAGGTACCAGACTCAAACCTTACCCAAGCCCAGCATTAAAACTTGATGTACTCTTTTTGCCATGTTACAAAATGTATTTTCCTCAATGTCTTGTACATTTTCAGTATTCCATTAGGAGCCTATGAAAATATCTTTTGCTGTAACCTGCTGTGACAAAAGGGAAGGACATCAAGGGCTAAATCTTCATTCCTGTGCTGCTGAATTAATTACACTGCAAGTTTTAAGGCAACATATTAACAATGGGCTTAATTTCAGTCCAGATTTTTTTTTTTTTTTTTGAAATACCAGTGACTCAGCATACCTCTTACAAAACTGGACATCTTAAAACCAGGATCTTGATAACTACTATATTGGCACCTCGAATCCTATATTTAAAGTTTTCAATAGCTGCTTTTTATTCCATTCTGGCAAGTTAAACTAGAGTGTGCACAAAGATTTTAAGTTAAACCCTTCTGAATACCTATGCGTTTCATTCACTCACTGATATTGATTGCATTTCGGAATGCCCCATGTATGGGAAAAGAATGATAGCTTGGATAAGATTGAGTGAACAGTTGTCTTTTATATGTTCTGGTTTTGTAGGGGAGATGTGGGATCATTTAATGTGTGTATATGATGCTCCAATTTTTGATATAAGATGTTAACCCATTGTAAAAACATGAAATACGGAAGTCCAAAGAAGCTACTCTGAAGAACTACTACCTCATGATTGATACTTTTTATTTATTAATTTGGAAATATATTTGTACATATTGTATTGGTACTATTGACTACTTTTGCTACTTAGTTCTCATTTAAATAATGGAATCTTTCCTGTTATGGATAAATGTTGTTCCCCCTGTTGTGCTGTTCCCCCCCCCCCGTGTGTGTGTGTGTGTGTGTCACACACAGCTTGAAAGTCTCATTTTTTATAGTTTGTGTAATAAAATAAACTTGATATACATTTGCATGTGCCATTATAAATGTTCTAACTAAACTGTCGAAAATGAAATTAACACAAGATTAAATTATAACTTTTCTAGGGCTAACAACTGCCTTTAAATCATGTTTCTAAGTAGCCATTAGCCTAGTCACCTATGATGAGTAAAAAACCTGACAATGAGGCTTGGGCACTTTTCTGTATAGATGTTACAAATGGCTGACACGAATATGTGGGCAAGCAGACCAGTAAAAGCTTTTGAGGTTTAGTAATATCAGTTAATTTATTTGCAAGGTTGATTTTAAATCTATTTTATAGACTGTACCATAGGTTACATAGGCAGTTGCCTTTTACTAGGTCAGCCTTATCCAGCCAGTGTTTGCACTGGATTACAGTGGCTCTTTTGGTTTTCAGGTGAGTATTTACCTCATTAGCCCTACTGGAAATGACCTGCCAGGGATTGTACCAAAGACCTGATACTTGCCGTAGACCTGATACCTTCCCATAGGTCAATGGGAAAGCTATAAAAGGGAATACGACATCCTTCAGAAAGTGTAAGTCCCGCCTAAATGAAGAGAAGAGAAAGGAACATAAACTCTGGCAAAGAAATGCAAGGAGACAATAAGGGATGCAAAAACAGAGTTTGAGGAACATCTAGCTAGAAGTGGCAAGGGGAATAACAAAAATTTATTTAAATAAATCAAGCAGAAAACCTGCCAGGGAGGCAGTTGGCTCCTGCCAGCACTCGTTGCGAGTAAAAGCCTTCAGAGTGGCAGCTTACTGCTCTGCTGCCCCTTCCTCGGCTGGAAGTACCGTGTGTGCGTGCACCCCTCGCGCATGCATATGCATGTCAGATGGGCACACGTGCACCTGGTACTTCTGGGCACTTCCAGCCAAGGAGGGTGAAGGGGCGGCAGGGAGGTACGCTGCCACCCTGAAGGCTTTTACTGGCAATGCATGCCAGTGGGGGAAACACGGTGGGAGGGGTAAGTGCACCCTTCCCCGCCCTTAAAGTAGTAGCCCCCCCCAGCCTCGAACCCCCCCCAGTGTTTGAACCTGTTTAGAGGCCCGTAAAAGGGCCTCCAAACAGGTTCGTGCACATCCGTATGAGCTACAGCTGAAGTTAAGCTGCAGGCTTTTTCACATTTGTTTGTAACCCTTTAAATAAATCCATGTAGTTCTTCAATACTAAAGACCTGTCTCAAGACCTCTTGCTTTGCTGCTTTCTTACCAAACTGATTTTGCTTTGCTGAACTGCCATTCCTCCCCTACATGGAGTACCTTCCTTATGAGTCAAGTCTACAACATCTGGGGCTTTTTAGTTTGAAAAAGAGGCAATTACAGGGGAGACATGGTAGAGGTGTATAAAATTATGCATGGAGTAGAGAGAGTGGACAGGGAAATTTTTCTCCCTGTCTCACAGCGCTAGAACCAGGGGTGATTCCATGAAACTGAAGGCCAGGAAATGTAGGACCAACAAAAGGAGGGACTTTTCCACATAGTACAACATATGGAATTCTGTCACATGATACGGTGATGGCCACTAACTTGGATGGCTTTAAAAGGGGCTTAGACAAATTCATGGAGGACAGGTCTATCAATGGCTATGGGCCACCTCCAGCCTCAGAGGCAAGATGCCTCGAAATATCAGTTGCATGGGAGCAACAGCACAAGAGAGGGCATGCCCTCATCTCTTACCTGAGACCTTCTCAGAGGCTTCTAGTGCTTCACTGTGTGAAACAGGATGCTGGACTGGATGGGCCTTAGGCCTGATCCAGCAGGGCTGTTCTTAAGTACAAAAGGGATATTTCTAAACTTTACCATATTCTGACAGCGCAATGTAACATGTCCCTGATTGGTTTAATAGAAGCATGGGAATGATATATTTGTTGCACTATTCCAGATAATTGTTGACCAGTTTTATGGAAACGATTACTTTTTGTTAGTATAAAGGAGAGTGTCCTAAAAGTAATTAATCGCTGGCATTTATCACCAGTCAAACTATGCAAAATGTATAAATATTTTTCTCCCACGTTTTGGAGAAATGTGGAGAACATGGTACTTGGTTTCATATGTGGTGGGGTTGTCAAAAAAGTAAAAACAAATCAGCTTTACAGAACTTGGATCAATTATCGAGTCTGATATACAACTTCATCCAGTGCTGGCATTGCTAGGTATTTCGTTAAGAGATCCACAAGGAGTTTGCAAAGACTTTGTTGAATTTGGACAATAAATTCAATATTCAATAAATTCAGCAAAGATGGAAATTGCATTCCACTGGGAAAGTGAGGCACTCCCAGACCTTGACTGCTGGTATGCTGGACTCTGGAAATTAGCATTAATAGACAAATTAACACAGCAGAGAAAAGTCTCTTCGGGAACATTTCATTCGGACACTTTCATTATTTGTTGGTTCCTACTGATCAATTATGCCAATAATCACCAAGATGCTTGTCACAGTACAAATTGTCATATTTATTTAGTGCATTTATATGCCGCCCTATACAAAATCCCTGGGCGATTCACAATATAAAAACCATTAAAGCATTAACATAATTAAAACAATTTAAAATACAATAAAAACATTCTAAAAAGAAACATTAATACTATAATCCTGACTAAACAAACATGTTTTTAGTTCCTTCTTAAAAACATGCAGAGAAGGGGAAATTCTAACTTCATTAAGAAGTAAGTCCCATGGCAACGCTAGAAAAGGCCTGGTTTTGAGTTGCTACCAACCAAGCTGGTGGCAACCTCAACTGGACCTTTCCAGATGATCTTGAGAGGCCATGGGATTGATGAAGAAGGCGGCATTCTCTTAAATACCTTGGACCCAAGCTATTTATGGCTTTATAAGTTCTTCTAAGTGGTCTCTGTCCATCACACAGATGGGCTTCACGCATGCGGGAAGAAGAGTCTGGAATATCTATCAAGGTGATCTTTTTCTTGATTGCCTAGCTGGGTAGCTAGGCACCTCCCCATGTACCTTGGTCACATGACCCCACCCCCTTCTCAGTTCTTTTTCATCCACCAGAGAACTTACATCTCTGGACACCTGTCAAGTTGTTCTTTAGGCTATTTTAATTCTTAGTTTTATTCTACTGTATCTCCCCTATTGTTTGCTTCATCTCTTTCATTTTTTGTATTATAATTTCCTTACCTATTCGTGTATAGTTTAAAAAGTTAGTTAGTTAGTTAACAACTGAAGAGGGAGAGGAAGAAGGGCTGTGAACGCCCTCACCTCACCAGAGGACGTTCCTTAACCCTCTTATTTGTTTTATGGCTGGTAAATCTACTTTTAAGCGCTGCCCTGACTGTCGATCAGCTTTCCCCTCAGCTGACGGTTATTCCAAGTGACTTTTATGTTTGGGTGAGGCCCACCTCCCTGATTCTTGTCAGCATTGCCAAAGACTCTCCAAGAGAGCAAAACGTGACAGAGCATCCAGGCTACATGTATTTCTGTGGAAAAGCGCCTTGTTGGGTGAAGCCATGGAGCGCTCAGACACTGCTCCGATTCTGCCTCCTGATGAGGGGAACGAAATGGCGGTACTACAAAAGCCGCCTAGAGGGCCTGGCATGCTGTGGGGACTCCCTCTGCCACCTCTCTACCTCCCACCTCCGTCAGGCTCTAGATTACCTCTCAGGAGCCAGTAGTCACGGCCACTGCGCTGGCATGAGCCTTGTCTTTCCTCGGTGCCCCCCCATAGCAACTGCTGGACCTGAAAAACACAAGAGAGAGAAAAACAAATCTAAGGATTCCTCGGCACTGAAGCCTAAAGTAGCTTCGGCTCAAAGTGGCCACAACCAGGCAGAACTGCGAACTGCGCATGCTCAGACCTCTGTCAACAGCTCCCAGCACACAGCTTCCTGGTACCATGGCTAAAAAGAAAACAAAGAAGCACCACGGTGCTGGAGGACGACAGCAATCTGAGCGGCAACACTCGGGTCCTTCTAGACAAATGGCACCTAACCCCCAAGGGAGACCAGGCAAGCAAGGTCAACGCACTATCTCTCACTCTGTGCCCCAGCTCCCTCCAAGCGACACCGAAGTAACCGCACAATTGGATGAATCTTCCTTTGAGTTGGACCCCACTCTCTCCTCTTCTGATGACTCTAGGTATCAATGTGCCTACTGTGCGAGCGTGCTACGACGCTCGGAATCCCCATATGGATCTGCCCCCTACTACTCTCCTTATGAATCAGAACTGTCAGGAGAGAGCGCAGGGGAGCTTTATTACCAACGACCTTACAGCCGAAAACTTTATAGCTATCCTCACTACCACTCAGGCTATGATAATGCCCACAGTAGGTGCTCCTATTATGACCTATCTTATCCACCTCACAGACACTATCGGTCTAGATTACGTTCGCCCTACTACCGTAGGGAAGAGGTCTCATCTCAGAGTAAGTGGCAACCCCACTCACACGATCACTTTTTTCAGCACAAATACCGTCCATCCCACAGCGTGGGGAACCGCGAATGCCAAAGACCAGCTCATTCTGTCCCTGGTGACTCATGCTGCTATCGTGCAGCCACATCAGGGGGTCTGTGCCGTTACCATCTATGGACCCCAAATGCAGGAAAAATCTAGTCAGCACGCGACACCAGCCCAACCTTCTCCTGCTGACCCGTCTCTTTTGGCACCTCTTGGACCACCCCCCCCCCCCGAGAAGATCTTGCAATCAACTGATTCTTCCTTAGATTCTGATTCGGAATCTTCTGCTTCTTCAACATGCCCAGCAACTCCTGAACCTAAATGCCAGAGGGATGACAAGGACGGCGGCTCCTTACTGCCTAGCTCTCACCTTAAGATTTTATCTTCCCATATGGCCAACATGGCCCACGCCTTGGGCATCCAACCAAAGGAGGTCACTAAACCCTCAGCTAACCCTCTCTTTGACACTCTGGGTGATAAATCTATGTATTCTCTGGCACTCCCAATGAACCAGGCTCTCACGGACATCACGGAGAGTTTCTAGGAGAAACCATCCTCTCTTCCTCCAGTTTCCAGGAAAATTGAGAATTTATATATAGTTCACCAAGAGGATTCCCCCCATTTACATAAACATCCCTCTCTGAACTCTATAGTTGTGAAGGCTGTTCAAACGAAATCAAAAAAATAAGATGCTGTCAACTCCCATGGACAAGGAGGGCCATAGACTGGACGCTATGGGTAAGCACCTATACACTAGTGCCGCCACGGGAGTCAAAACTGCTAACTACCAGGCCTGCATAGCCAGGTGTAATCACCTCCTCTGGGGAAGATTGGCAGAACATTTTGAGAGCATGCAATCATCTCTTTGGCTTACTCTCACAGCATTTCAGGCCGATGGTTATGAACTGAGTAAACAGTTGCTACATACTTCTAAACATGCCACAGATGCAATGGGCAGGTCACTTGCCACTTCCATAGTCCTCCACCGCCACGCCTGGCTTTGTTCCTTTGGTTTAAATACATAAGCCAAAACTAGAATAGAAGACCTCCCGTTTGATGGTTCCACATTGTTCGGCTCCCAAACAGATGACATCACAAGCTGCATAAGTCTGCCAAGTCTATGAACTTCGCCACGGGCTCCTCTTCAGGGCGGTTTAACCGGTCCTTTTGATACCAGCTGTCTTACCAACACGGCAATAACAAGACTCTGGCTAGTACTTCTTTGTATCCAAGAGTACAGGCTCACAGTGTAATAGCCAAGGCCGCAGGGCTATGACCACTCCTTTCGTCCATCACGATACCCTCAGTCCCAACAGCAGTACAGGAAACGACACTACCAGACCCCGAAGATCATTCAGCAGAAGTGCAAGCAGGAGCCCTTCCCGAAGCGATCCTGACTATCCGTGGATGGATTCGAGGTTGCGACCCTATCTGGCTTGGTGGGAATCCATAACAGCAGACCCTTGGGCTCTCACCATCATCCAGATAGGGTACGCCATCGATTTTGCTCAGCGTCCCACAGATTCTGGCAAGTGGACTTACCCCCGTGATATCTGCCCTTCAGGATGAGATTCACTCATTGCTCGATAAGGGTGCCATTGAGCATGTCCCTACTCACTTAGAAGATGGTCTGTTCTCCCAATATTTTACGGTGCCCAAAAAGGACAGCGGTCTTTGACCAATCTTGGATCTTCACCCTCTAAACAAGTATGTCTGCTGCGAACGTTTCAGGATGATTACAGTTCCAGACATCCTAGCACTCCTAGTGAAGAGGGATGTGGTTCGTCTCCCTAGATTTGGAAGATGCTTATTACCATATTACCATTCGCCCTCAACACAGGAAATATCTGTGTTTTCAACTAGGGGATGACACGTACCAGTTTTGTGCAATGCCTTTCAGGCTGTCATCGACTCCAAGTTTTCACAAAGTGTATGGTCGTCGTCGAGGGCCATCTACAAGAAAAGAGGATCCAGATATTCCCGTCTCTCGACAACTGGCTTTTGGCAGCAGGGTCCCCAGGAAAGCTTCGTTCTCATCTGCAGGTTACCATCAAGTTGCTAAACGAGCTGGGGCTCCGGATCAACTACAAGAAGTCACATCTAACGCCCACCCAAAATATAAAATTTTGGGGCATAATGTTTGACTCCGTCTCTGCGGTTGTAAAGCTCCACAAAGATTGGGTCCTTGCTATATACCAACTAGCCAAGGTCCTTTATGGAAGCCCAGCTCACCCAGCAAGAACAGTACAGCGCATGTTAGGCTACAGGGCTTCCATGACCTTCGTCTTGCCGAATGCTAGACTCTACATGTGTTCCTTACAACTCTGGTTCCTGGATGTATTTCATCCCCACTGGGATTTGAAACAACTGTGTATCCCGGCAAGTGTATGCAGTATCCTCCAATGGTGGATGTCATTGGGGAATCTGCAACATGCGTGTCCTTTCCAGCAACCTTCCTCCACCTACAAGTTACTACAGATGCTTCAGAGGAAGGCTGGGGAGCTCACATGAATGACCTTGAGGTCACTGGTCCAAGAAAGAGTCCTCGCGCCACATAAACTACCTAGAGCTCCTGGCAGTTCTCAAAGCTCTCCTAGCCTTCCTCCCAGAGGTGAAGAGAAAACATATCCAAGTAATGACCGACAATATGACGGCCAAGGCATATATCAACAGGCAGAGAGGTACCAGATCCCAGTCACTTCTCTCACTGACCCTGCGCCTGTGGCACTGGGCCCTTTCTCACAAGACGGACCTCTCAGCAGTACACATTCAAGGCCTGACCAATTCCTTTGCAGACACACTAAGCCGCACAACACACACCTCCCACTAATGGTGGCTGGACACTCAAGTTCTCCATCACTTATTCCATCTCTGAGGGTCTCCGACCATGGACCTTTTTGCGAGCGAGTCCAACCACCAATGCCCTCGGTATTGCTCCAGGGCAGCGGTGGGAGGGGGATCACTGGGGGACGCCTTTGCAACCCACTGGACAGAAGAGTTCCTCTACGTATTCCCAGCAGTTCCGTTACTTCCGAGGGTACTCCAAAAGCTAGAGGTGGACTCCGGGAACTGCATTCTGATAGCGCCCTGGTGGCCACGGAGGCCCTGGTTTCCGCACCTCTTACGCCTCTCTGAGGGCCGCTTCAGACGTCTCCCTCCATCACCGTCGCTATTATTCATGCAGGAAGGTCGGATCATGCATCCCGACGTTCACACCCTATGCTTAACAGCTTGGAGGATTCAGCTCTCTGGTCCCCAGAACTGAGAGACGTTTTGCGTGCTTGTCGGAAACCCTCTACCATAAAATCATACTCAGCTAAATGGAAACGTTTTTCCTTGTTTGCCACGGAGAGGGATGAATATTGCCCCAATTTAGCGCCCTTGACATTGATATTATCTTATCTCCTTGCCCTAAAACAATCGGGGCTTTCCCCGTCCTCTGTCAGGGTCCACCTGGCAGCAATTGCGGCATTTAGGCATGACGCTGCCCTGGAATCGTCCCTTTTTGCCCTGTAAAGGGTTAGACAATTTGTTAAGGGCTTATCCCATCTTTACCCTGATCCACCTGTAACAATCCCCACTTGGGACTTGCAATGTGTTCTCACTGCCCTGGTGCCTATAGGCCCTTTGAACCTATGGCAACCTGTGACTTGAGGTTGTTAACTCTCAAGACTGTTTTTCTGGTAGCCATAACTTCTGCCAGAAGAGTGGGCGAAATTAGGGCCTTATGGTGTGACCCTCCTTTCCTTCACTTTCGTAAGGATAAGGTTGTTTTACGAGTTGACATAGCTTTCCTTCCCAAGGTGGTTTCTACCTTTCGCAGGTCGCAGCCCATATCCTTACCTGCCCCCCCCCCCAATCCTTCTATGCCTCTGGAATGCAGCTTGCATGCGCTCGATGTTAGGCATGCCCTGGCCTTTTACATCCACCAAAACGCCACCATCAGAACCACTAAGGCCTTGTTTGTGGCCTACGGGCTTTCCTCAAGGGGCAGTAGGGCCTCTGTTCAGTCAGTCTCCACGTGGATTGTCCAAACAATTAAATTGCTGGTCGGTCTCCGCCAGCCCCTCTTAAAGCTCATTCCACCAGATCTATGGCTACTTCCACAGCCTTTGATAGGGGCATCCCACTCTCTGCAATCTCTCAGGCCACAACATGGGCCTCCCCCTTTACTTTTGTGAGGCACTGTGCTTTAGATGTAAGGGCTCGACAGGATACATGCTTTGGCAGGGCTGTCTTGCAATCAGTATTTGACTGACATCACTATTCTGTAACTGGTTTTGAACCCAGTTGTATGTTTTCAAAATGTTTTGCAAAGAACAAAGAAAGGAAAGGTAAAGAGGTCTGCTAATATTGCTGAATAATAAACATTCATTCTTGTTCAAACTGTGGCTTGTCTTCCCTATATGATAGCTATTTTTGCCTTCTAACTCATGGGTTTGCTGCTGTTCCATGGCTCTGCCCCGTCTCCTTGCTTCTGGAGCTTGCTATGCACCCATGGACTAGGACTGGGGAGACCGAGTTCAAATCTCCATTCAGCCATGATACTAGCTGGGTGACTCTGGGCCAGTCACTTCTCTCTCAGCCTAACCTACTTCACAGGGTTGTTGTGAGGATAAACTCAAGTATGTAGTACACTGCTCTGGGCTCCTTGGAGGAAGAGCGGGATATAAATGTATAAATAAATAAATAATAAATATATAAATAAAATGGACAGAGACCACTTAGGAGAACTGCAGGTTGCTTACCTGTAACTGTAGTTCTTCTGGTGGTCAGTCACATATCCTCCTACCCTGCCCCTCTGCAGAGCCTAACTTCTTGATGTACTCCAGAACTGAGGAGAAGGGGGTGGGGTCATGTGACCAAGGTCCATGGGGAGGTGCCTAGCTACCCAGCTGGGCAATCAAGAAAAAGATTACCTTGATAGATGTTCTGGACTAGTCTTCCCGCATGCGTGAAGCCCATCTATGTGCCTGGACACATGACCACCAGAAGAACTACAGTTACAGGTAAGCAAACTGCAGTTACTTATTTAACATATTTCTATACCGCCCCAAACTTGTGTTTCTGACCCGCACTTTGTATTTGACCTGGAAACTTATTGGCAGCCAGTGTGGTTCTTTCAAAATGGGTGTAATATGATCTTTTCGGGCAGCCTGAGAGAACAACCTGGCTGCTGCATTCTGTACTAACTGCAGTTTCCAAACTACGTACAAAGGCAGCCCAACCCAGAGCGCAGTGCAGTAGTCAAGCCTGGATGTTACCAGTATATGCACCACTGTTTTAAGGTAGTTTATCTCCAGAAATAGATGTAGCTGGTGAATCAGCTGAAGCGGATAGAAAGCATTCCTGGCCACTGCCTCAACCGGAGAAATCAGGGAGACTACGTGCCTGCTTTTTCTGGGGGAGTGTGACCCCACCCAGAACAGATAGATCGAAACCACTTCCTATGTCTCGACTTCCCACAATGAGTACCACCGTCTTGCTTGGATTCAGCTTCAGTTCTCCCTCACCCAGTCCATTACTGTCTCCAGGCAGGCATTTAGGGACATTAGGCCATTTCTTGATGAAGTTGACATGGAAAAACAGATTTGAGTGTCATCAACATACTGATAACACCCTGCACCAAATCTCCTGATGATCTCTCCCTGCAGTTTCATATAAATTGTAAAAAGCGTTGGAGACAGTATGGAGCCTTGCGGGACTCCATACTGGAGCTCTTGTTTTGAATAGCAACAGTCTCCAAGCGGCACCATCTCAAACCTACCCAAGAGGTAGGAGCAGAACCACTGCAGAGCCGTGCCTCCCACTCCCAACCCCTTCAGACTCTCCAGAAGAATACCATGGTCAATGGTATCAAAAGCTGCTGAGAGATCCAAAAGGATCAACAGAGTCACACCTGCCCATCAATTCCTAATTGGAGATTATCTAACAAGCCAGCCAAGGCTATCTCAACCCCATAGCCTGCCCAAAAGCCAGTTTGAAATGGTTCCAAATAATCCACTTGCTCCAAGACAGCCTGGAGCTGAGGCACCACCACCCTCTCAATCACCTTGCCCAACCATGGGAAGCTGGACACAGGCCTATAATTGCCTAATTTTGAGGGATCCAATGCAGGTATCTTCAAGAGTGTTCTAATAAATGTCTCCTTAAGACAAGGAGGCATCCTGCCCTCAAAAAGAAGCATTAATGGTCTTAACAAGATCCTCTCCAATAATGCTGCTAGATCATATAAGCCATGTTGGGCAGGGGTCAAGAGGACAGGTGGTAAGGCGCAGTATCCCAAGTATCTTGCCCACATCCTTAGTCACAGACTGAAATGTAACCACACAAGAAGAGCTGCTGGACACCTCCACAGTAGACTCTGCAGGAACTGTAGAGTCTAATTCAGCTTGAATATGAGATATTTTATTTGTGAAAAACTCATTAAAAATATCACAACAGGTAACATGGATCCAAATACTTATTCAGGGGAGATGGGGCATTACTAGACCTCTCAAAACCCCAACTCTGCTGGACATGAGCGTGCAGAAACATGCGGGCAGAAAAATACTGCACACATTGCCAGAGCAGGGATCTTCAAATGCACTCTGTTGTAATCTGTTGGATTAGAGCTGAGTCTTTCTCTGCTTACACTCAAGCTGTCTACCTTGCTGCTTCAATCCCCGTAGTTCTTCTATATACCAAGGGGCTAATTTAGAAACGGGTCAGAGAGGGCACTTAGGAGTAATCATGTCTACTGCCCTAGGAAGTTCATTATTCCAAGTCTGAACCAGGGCATCAACAGGATCATTGGCAGAACCGACCTTAAAACCTTCTAAGGCTGCTTGGAATCTTATGGGATCCAATAGCCTTTTCAGGTGGACCATCCTAATAGGTCCTTCACTCCTGTGGAGGAGGGTTGCGGCTGTGAGTCTGACCTTAACCAGATGGTGGTCCGTCCATGACAATGGGGAGATCACAGGAGTCCCCATCCATGGAACACCTTCCTGATCAGAGCAAAAAACCAAATCGAGATTGTGACCAGCAATGTGCGTAGGTCCTGAGACCACTTGGGATAGGTCCATAGTTGTCATGGCTGCTATGAACTCCTGAGCTGATCCAGCTGGCTCTAAAGTAAACATTAAAGTCTCCCAGAACTACTAGTCTGGGAGACTCCAAAACCAACTCCACAACGGTCAGCCAGCTCAGTTAGGGACGCTGTTGGGCAGCAAGGTGAACGGTACACCAACAGAAATTCCAGTCTATCCTTAGTTTCCAGATATAAGTACACACACTCAATATAGGCCAATTCTCTGACAGGAACTGTGGTAAGGGAGATATTATTCTTATAGACCACAGCCACTCCTGCCTGCCCACGTCCTCTCACCTGCTCTACAACAGAGTATCCTGCTGGAAGAAGCTGAGCCCAAACTGGACCACTAGCCTTCCTCCTTCCAGGTCTATGTAATACATCCCAGGTCAGCTCCATCATCCACAATCAAATCATGGATTATTTCTGTTTTATTTTGAACTGATCTGGCATTACAGAGAAGCAAGGTGGGTTTCTGTGGAGGGTTGGTAGTGCTCCCCATGGTCAAAGAGCTGGCAGGGGGGCTGGAAGGGGCAACAACTATTAAATTTCTGGTCTCCCTTCCCCTGTAATGGTCTGCTACCCTGCCAATGCCACATCTTCCTCTATTCCCCATCACCACTGGAATCACCCCAGGAACAGTGAACGTGCTCCCTGCAACTCCAGGTTCACTAAAACATACCTGCATAAAATCTAGCAAATAAATTGAGAAGTTTTCAAAGCAGCAGCATTGCTTGCCTCAGCTCTCTGTCTCACCCCTGAAGCCCGCCCCCAAAAGGTACCTCCCAATGGTACCCACACTAACGGGTGCACCTCTGGCTTGCCCCAGTCTTTTAAAGACAGAAGCCCCCAAACCCCACCTCACATGGGCTTCTGGAGCCTGGCTGATGAAACTGGCCCCCACACAGCTGCAGCCAGTCAGGGCAATCAGAACTGTGGCTGAAGCCGGCAGCAGGATCTCTGCAGACAATGGTTCTCTCTGCTCAAAGCCAAAGGGAGGGGAACGGCCCGCTCAAACAAACCTCCCAGCTCAGGCAAGAGAGATTCTGAGGGTAAAAGAACAGACCCCCAGCCTCCCAGCAAGCCGCCCTCCTCCTCCTCATATGTTTTGGGGGAAGTGTTCCCATATTTGGGAAAAGATGATAACCCTGTATCATAGACATACAATTTTATTTTATTGTCTGAATTGTATATGTTCCAGAAAATGTCAAACCATAAACAATCAAACAAACTAGAAGTTGGCAGCTTGACAGAAGAGAAGGTGCATGTGTGGGGAAAATGTGACCTGCCAATGACTGGTGTGTCACTGCTTGCATCTCACTGCTTGCTGTAGCAGGCAGCAGACATCCAGGACTGGTGGCGGCAGTCTGTCTGTTTGTGCTGGCTGGCTGTTTCCCCGACTATGGGAACTACCTCTATCAGGCAGCCGCAATCTAGGGAGATGCTGAAAGGCATCATCTCATACTGCGCTGGAGATGGCAATGGTAAACCCCTCCTGTATTCTACCAAAGAAAAACCACAGGGCTCTGTGGGCGCCAGGTGTCGGCACCAACTTGACGGCACACTTTACCTTTAAACTGCCTTGAGACTCTTTGTTATAGGCAGTATATCAATGTATTAAATACATAAACTGGGGGGAAACCCCGGCAAAATCCTGGTAGGACTTGCAAAATGAATCCTGCTCTCCCTGAGATCCTGGCTTCTGCTTGTAACCTTAAGCACAATCTTCAACTTGCTCTTTGTCAGTCTTATGAGAGCTGGTCTTGTGGTAGCCAGCATGGTAGCTAAGCAGGGTCTGCCCTGGTTTGTATTTGAATGAGAGACACTGGATGTGAGCACTGGAAGATCTTCCCCTCGGAGGATGGGGTCATAGCTCAGTGGAAGAACACCTGCCTGCTTGCGTGCAGAAGGTCCCAAATTCCCTCCCCGGCAGCATCTCCAAGAGAGGGCTGGGAGAGACTCCTGCCTGCCACCTTGGGGAAGCCGCTGCCAGCCTGGGTAGACAAGGATCTGATTTGGTAGATGGCGGCTTCCTATGTGTCTGTGCTAGAAACCTTTGTTAGCTTTTTTTGGAACATTCACTATCCTTTCCCAGGATGACGACAACAACATCATCATCAACATAATTATTAATTAGATTAATAAATAATAATTTATTTATTATTAATAACATGGCCTTCGTCCTTGGCAGCAGGGCAGTGAATTGGTAGCTAGACTCCCCGGAAGGACTCCCCTGCATTGGAGTACCAGTTGCAGGAGAGTAACAGCAGCTGAGAGGGCACGCCCTCAACTCCTACCTGTGGCTTCCAGTGGCATCTGGTGGGTCACTTTGCAAAACAGGATGCTGGACTAGATAGGCCTTGGGCCTGACCCAGCAGGGCTGTTCTTATGTTCTTACTTGCCTTTTTGACACACAGAAAGATCTATCCTTCTATGGATAGGGAGCCCATTCCAAAGCCCTGGGGCAGCCACAGAGAAGGCCCTGTCCCACAGCACCCCTTCTCCAGCACCCACTCCCTTCTTGAGGCTTCGGAGATCTCCTTTCTGCACCTTCCGCAGCCCAGAGACCTCCTTTTGGACATGGGGTGGCCGGAGCTCTGCCTGGGATTCCCAAAGGGGCTGTGCCCAAGCAGGCAGCTGCCCAGCAGGTTCCTGATCCAGGAGCCACCACATTGACTGAAGAGTGTTAGCTGTGTTGAGGCTCCCTGAATCCCACTCCTGGCTGCTCTGCAGGGATTCTTACCCGCTGGGCCCCTTCTCGCCCCTTTCCAACTTTTCTGCCCAGGGGCCTCACTCTCACCATCTCCCCTCTCCCTTCTAGGCTGCACAGGATCTGAGCCTTCTTGGCCAGGAGGACAAGTAGAGTGCCTCCCAAAGACACCCCAGAGGTGCCTGCAGCCTCCCAGCCAGCTGCTGCCCCATGCTAGGCCTTTGTGGCTGGAAGAACCACTTTGGGTGGGCCCCAAAGCCGTCCTGGCCTTTGGAGAGTTGGCCTCCCACCTAGGGACAGACGGCTTGAGTGCCACAGGATCCGGCTTTCTTCTCCTGCCCTGCGTGGTGGGGAAGCCTCGGATCGGGGCAGAGGGGGTGGGGTGCTAGTGAGACCTGTGCCTTCTCTCCCCCCACCCCGGCTGCCTTTCTCATCTTTCCCCTTTTCTCTTGGCAGTCGGATGCAGGCCTGCTTGGGGACATATACAGAGAGGAAGGTCATAATGGAGTCCTTGTTCACCATCGGCCACATGCTCGGCGAAGCTCCAGGGGAAGATCAGCAGGCAAATATCGATGGAGATCCCCACCACCACCCACCTTGGCAGAGACTCTGGCTGGGCCTGTGGTACCTCAGTAAGGGGGCCTGCAAAGCCATGCCCCCATGGAGACAGGCACCTTGAGCCCCCATGACCACCATGAGGGAAAGAACAGGGCTCTTCAGAAGCCCATCGGAGCCTTTTCCCCTCCCTGCGGAGGGGCTGGGAATCCCCTCAGACCACCAGCAGCCACACTCTGGCCCCCTTTCTCCCTCTCAGGGCCCCTTTCTTCCCTCCTGAAAAGTCCCTCCAGAGGACGATCGAGGAACTGCTGGCCCAAAAGCCCTCGCTGATGCACCTCATCCACATGGCGGATGTAAGTGGGAGAGAGGGTGGCCTCTTCCACCCAAGGACAGATGACCTCTGGCCCCGCTGGGGTCCCCGGCCCTGCTGGGTTAGGTTCAGGATGTCAGCGGGAGAGGCCTCGACTCCCTCCCGGTGAGCAGCGTTCAGACATGCAGGAAAGGGCAGTCCACAGGCAGGCCCCCACCCCGATGACGCCCTCTTCCTCACCTGACCCAGTGGGGGGTCTACCATAGGATACTCACTGGACATTGGGGGAAGCTTCATTTGTGAGGCTGCCACAGAAACACTGGAGATAAGCCCCCCTCTAGTCCCTCTCCGTCTTGGGGCTCAGCTGACTGCTGTCAAGCGAGGGGCTACTGGGGTTAAGATTTTGCCCAGGGGGGTGGTGGCGTTCCGAGGGACTGTTTCCTTCTCCAGGCCATTAACATGCAGATGTATAGTGAGGATGAGCAGGAGGTGGCAGGAAAAGCTGGCTCCCCCCCCCCCCGGCAGCCTGGCAATTAGGTCCCCTTCCTCCCTGGCTCGACACCAGCATTCTCCAGTTCTCTTTCTCCAGGGTTCAGGATCTCCAGAAGAGCCCTCATGGACCTTCTCCCCACCCGCCACCCCGTCTCTAGGCAGAGCAAATCAAACCGCTGCTCCCATTTGCCAGCTGGGGAGGACGACAGCCTGGGCCAAGGGTGATGGCAGCACTTCCTCCAGCGAAGGTTGCATCCACCCCCAAGGAGATGGGGCGGGCAGAGCTCCCTCCCTGCTCTGGGCCTGGGCAGCTCCCCCTCTGTGCCTGCCATGGGTCTTGGAGGAGGGTCATGGAGGAGCCCACGTCCTCCCTCTCCCTGGCCTCCAGGAGCCCTCCCCAGAACCAGCCTGGACATCCCAGTCCCACCCCAAGGAAACATGGCACTCCCTGAGAAAGTCCCTCTGGCCAAACTGCAGCTGCAGAAGAAGCCGTCTCTGCCGCTCTCCTTGGGAATCCCCAACCAGAAGCTGCCTCCTTTTCTCGGGGTCAGGCAGGGCCCGCTGCCCCTTTCCAAAGTCAAGCTGTGCTCTCATGAATTCTCTGGTCTTCTCTCCCAACCAAAGGACCTCTTCCAGGGACCTGCTCTGGAAATAGTCAAATTCTGGGGCAACAGAGGGCACCCGGCAGATGTTGATGGACAACCTTGCAGCTAAATTCAGGTGGGGAAGCCGTTTCTCTTGTCCCCTTTGGAAATTCCAGCCTGGAAGCCGCCTCCATTTCCCTGGGATGGGGCAGGCCCTCTGCCCTTTCCCCCAACCAAGCCATGCTTTCATTAAATCTCTCGTCTTCTCTCCCAACCAGAGGACCTTTTCCTAGGACTCTTCGAGCAAGAATGAGAGGACTTTGGATGTCGGGGCTGTCTCTAGGAATAGCCCAGAGCCCCTGTGATCCCCACAGGTGTGCTCCGAGGAGGCAGGACCGGAGCCCAGTCTGGCCTCGCATCCTGACCCTGGGCTGGAGCTGCTGGGAGCCACGGAGATAGAGCCTGCTGTGGGGCACCTGGGGGCCCAGACAGTCTTCGAGGACATCCTCAGAACCAGAGTCCCCAGAGAACCCTCACCCCCACCATCTGCCCCACTCCCTTGCTGCCGCCGTTTGGAGGGAGCACCAAGCTAGGGCCATCGGAGGAGACCCCTGCTCAGGATGCTGGAGGTGAGGAGGTGCCTCCGTTTGCAGGGGATTGTGGGGACAGCGGGGTGGCCCAGCTGGAAAGACAGCCTACTCACTGTTCTGCCTTCTCCGCCTCTCCCCACATTCCACAGCCAGATCCAGGCCAGGCTGCGGCTTGAACCCCGTTACTCTTTCAGCAGGGAGGCGGAGCGTCGCGGGGCAGCCTGGGCTTTCCTTGACCGCTAGACCCAGAGGACCCTGCAGTGCGGTCTTGGACAGGACAGCGAGTCTTCTCTTTGGGGACACTGTTACTTGGGATTCTTTCTTCTTCTTGATGCCTGAGCAGCATTAGCTTTGAACTTCCCGGGCTTTCCCCCTTTTTCAGAGAGCCGCCCCCCCCCGCTCCCAGCAGTTGCTCTAGTGAATCCTGGTCCTCGCTCCAAGCCCCCCATCACTAGAGTCAACCTTTCCCTCCTTCTGGAATGGTGAGTCCTTCTGGAGGCATGTTCCTAAAGGTGTTGCTGCTATGCAGCTTTTGTGGTTGTGGAAAAGCTGTCTATAAACCTGTTTCAACAGCCAGGCCAAAACACGAGAAGGGAAAACAACCACAGGCCAGATTAAAATCGGCAAACGACTGAGCACTCAAAATCAGCAGCAAGATGCCTGTGAATGCCAGGCTCAGGGGAGCAGCAGACAGCAGCAGGAGAGAAGGCAGGCCCTCACCTCTTGCGGGTTGGGGCTTCCCAGAGGCATCTGGGGGGCAACTTCTGTGGGAAAGAGGATGCTGGCCTAGATGGGCATCCTGGGGCCTGTTCTTATTCTCTTAAAAGCAGAAAGAGAAACACACAAAGCATGCCAGTGTGTCCATGGTTCCTGAGCATGTGCAGAGTCAAGCTTGTTCATAAACTTGGTTGTCAAATGAAATAGTTTCTGTCACTTCCCACAATAAACTGTGGCTGGGGATGATGGGAATTTTAGTCTGACAACAGCAGCAGGGCCACGTTTGCCCACCCCTGCCCTAGGGGCAAGCTACTCTCAGAAAACAGTTTTCAGTTTAGGAACAGAGGAAGCTGCCTTCTACTGAGTCAGACCCTCAGTCCATCTGGCTCAGGATTGTCTGCACAGACTGGCAGCGGCTTCTCCAGGGCTGCAGGCAGGAGTCTCTCTCAGCCCCATCTGGAGATGCTGCCGGGGAGGGAACTTGGGACCTTCTGCATACAAGCAAGCAGGTGCTCTTCCCAGAGTGGCCCCCTCCCCTCAGGGGAATCTCTTCCCTATGGTCTCCCACCCAAATGCAAACCAGGGCAGACCCTGCTTAGCAAAGGGAACCATTCGTGCTGGCTGCCACAAGACCAGCTCTCCTCCCTTATTTATTGCTCATCTGGTGGTGCAGATTGCCTTGACTTCTGTGTCGCTTGCCTTCTTTCAGTCTCTTGAATTCTGTTGGGTAAGAACAGCTTACATTATCTGCTTTGAAAGGTTTGCAGTACCACAGTCTTCTGTTAGGGATTAAAAGCGGGATAAGATTTACAATTTAAGCCTCTTGGGTTATACTTTTCACAGCCATCTCATGGTCTTGTGGTGATAATCAATATCTCATAAATGCCGAGAATATAGATTTTGTACCTATATTGTTGGTCCTCCGATGAAGAGCTTCATCAGAAGAGACACAGGACAGACAACTAGGGATATTTTTCCTCCTACATTATCCCCTTATTTGGAGTTTGTTTTCTCTTTCCCTTGGTCCCGTCTATCTCTGAACTTTACCCATTCTGCAGGGCTGTTGGGAAGGCGCAATGGTGCCTGGCTATAACCCTTTTTTGACAGCAGAGATGAGTCATTTGACAATTGCCCCTGTCATCCTGCCTGGTGGGATTTATTTTCCTCTAACTTTCCATGTCAATGGACACCCTCATAACAACAATTAAATGTTGCCCTTGAAAGTTTTTCTTTCTGAACCCTAACAATAGAATTTGCATAATAAAAGAGAGTTACCAAAACTTGTTCTGCCTCCTGTATGTCCCAAACGGAGGCTTTGTTGTGGTTGTTGCTGGCTTGCTTATTTGTGAGTAAAGTAAAGTAGAAAATCCAGGCTTAGCTAACTAGCCGCCCACAGGAGCTCTCCAGGCAGGGACCCTCCCTGTCTTCTGCTGGCCTCTGGATCCCCTCAGGAATATTTTCATACCCCACAGTTATTACAGTTTGTAATTATACAAAAGGCCCTCATCCTTGAAAGTCGTAAATCCAGGCTTAGCAAGCCAGCCGCCCACAGGAGCGCTCCAGGCAGAGACCGTCTTCTGCAGGCCACACTGGATCCTCCTCTCAGGATCGTGCCCTTTCTAAAAAGCAGATATGGTGGTCCCCGCCTCCTCCTCTCACACCTCCTGCTGGAGCCCTCCAAGAGCAGGAGTTACACCAGCTCCCCCTGCAGGCAGGCAGCTCAACGGAAACCTGCAGGACTCCGTTCAGATCCAGTGGTGGCTCCTGGGAGGGGCACCACCGGCCCCCTTGGCCCTTTCAGGTACATGCAGCAGCCGCCATTTCGAATTTTTGAATTCTGAAAAGCCGTTACCAGCCCTTCCGTCCTGCCCTGGGGCCGCCTGCCTGCCCCTCTGCGCTCTGACGTGGACTGTCTGGGCTCTGATCTTAGATGCTTCGGGAGTGACGGCCTCCACCACTCTCATTGATCTGATTTGCATATCGACATCTATCTATATATTTAATTCTCCTGGGTGTGCCAGGGAAAGATGCGTCCCGGCAGCCCAGCTGATTGGCTGGGCTGCGGGGCACCTGATTGGCTGGCGCACCCAGGAGAACAGCGGCAGCGGCAGTGGCGGCCATGGCCGGGGAGCCAGGCGGGCCTGGCCGCGGAGGCGAGGCGGCGGGCCTGGCCGGGCCCGGCCGCTGAGGCGAGGTGGCGGGCCCTGCGGCAGCGGTGGGTCAGGCCGCGGCAGCGGCGGGCCAGCAAGAGGCACAGATGCTCTGTGCCCGGGCCCACTAGTTTAATATTAAACGCCTTGAAATCCAATGAAAAATGCTGCCTTTGTTTTGGGGAGGTGGGCATCTCTGTCTATGTTTACATTTACAGTCTGTGTTTCCTCCAAGGAGGATCACAGAGTGCTGTATATTGTTAGACTGCTCTGCCCAACAACCCAGTTGTTTTGGAAGCAAATTCATTCAAAAAATGGAGCAAATTTTGGACATTAAATTCCCCTTTCTGCCAGAACTTTTCCTTTTAAATATGACTAGGCCTTATATTCCTACCAAGTTTAATGAGTTATCTCTATATATGATTACTGCTGCTAGGATTCTCGATGCTACTAACTGGCGTATTTCAATTATCCCATCTTTAGATGATTGGTTTCTTAAACTATGGGACTATGCCTCTATTTCTAAAGACACTGCTTATATGAATAATACCCTTAAAGAGCCAGTGTAGTGTAGTGGTTAGAGTGCTGGACTAGGATCGGGGAGACCAGAGTTCAAATCCCCATTCAGCCATGAAACTAGCTGGGTGACTCTGCGCCAGTCACTTTTCTCTCAGCCTAACCTACTTCACAGGGTTGTTGTGAAAGAGAAACTCAAGTATGTAGTACACTGCTCTGGGCTCCTTGGAGGAAGAGCGGGATATAAATAAAAAAATAATAATTTATGCTGGTTTGGGAACCTTTTATTAACTTTGACACTCGACAAGGTCATCATTTATCTTCAAGATCAGGGTTTCATTTGTAGTTTGTTTGGTACATTTACTGTAATCATTCTTGAACTTCGGCCAGCGGAGAGTGTAAATTTCCCCCCCTTTCTCTTTGATCTCTGATTTGCTTTATAGTTTTTATTTTGTCTTATGTTTCAAGAGATATAACTGTGTTTTACTCTGCTTTTCATTCTTTTAATATAATTATATATTTTTTAAAACAACAACAACCACCCTGTGAGGTAGGTTATTATGCTGACAGAGAAGTGAATGTGTGCCAGAGTCACTCGAGGAGTTCCCCAGCTGAACGGGGATTTGCAGCTTGTATTTCTCCTGCCTGCTCCTCCAACATGCTCACTTCTGTGCCACAAAGTGGAAGCATTCACTTTGTAGCTGGTCTGTGCTTTGCTTGTGGCTTATACAGGGGTGTGTGTGTGTGTGTTTGTGTTGATCCCACTTGTGCTAAACACAAATCTGCACCCGAAATCAGTGCTCAAAATGAACTGGTGTTTTTTGTATGTGTGTGTTTTTTTAATGTCTCTATCTCTGATGATGAGCAACTGAGATTGCAGGAATTGTCCCCTTTGGTAAGCAGAGTCCATTCTTGTTTGCATTTGAATGGGAGACTCCATGTGTGAGCACTGTCAGAGATGCCCCTTAGGGGATGAGACTGCTCTAGGAAGAGCATTTAGGTTCCAAGTTCCCTCCCTGGCAGCATTCTCCAAGATAGGACAAGATTTTATTTATTTATTTATTTAATAGGACAACATTTTTTTATTGAACCAACAAACTACCAAAGCTTACAGTACATTACCAAAGCACAATTATATACAAAGTGGTTGTTTGTACATCACATATCTGCAAAGATTTACAAACAAGGATTTGGTAACCCACAGGGTTATAACACGGGGCGGGGGTATTACAAGGCACATCAGGTAATCGGGGGGGGGGGTACATCCAACGTCCATTTCCACAATTTGTCCCATTGCTGTTTAGAAGAGATACTCTTGTCTTTTTGCACATAACCATACAAACTTTTCCAGAAGAGATTTACTGTCTCATCTGCGTGAACCTCTTGGTCGCATCTTCCCTCCCTATTCCTATGCACGAGCATTGCATAAATGACATACAAGTTTACTAACCTGATTACGAGAAGGGGAACGTTCCAATTCCCTAGTATGGGGGCACCCGTTCTGTCCCGTTTCCTTGAAGGTTTCTTTCTGGGTCCTCGAAAAGAGGTTCTATTGCTCAAACCCGAGGTTAGTTCTTCCCGAGTCTGTTTTTCCAAATCAGGCCACTCTAACAGCTTGCTTACTCCCTGCCACACTCTTTCGGCTACCACACACTCTTTTAAGAAATGTGAGTGGGTTTCCCTGAATGTCTTGCCTAGCTCACTAGCTTTCTGTTTGCAGGTGATTTTAGGGCACTCTTGCTGGTCCTCTGGGAGCCATGGCTTAGCCGCGTTAAGCGGCAGTACTTGGTGGTATAAACACCACCTTGTTTCCCATATATGGAAAGGGACCTTTTTCTCCTTAAAGAGAGCGATAGGGTGATTGGGTTGCAACAAGTACTGTGGTGTGGAATTTGTCACGTTTATGTTCTAAACAGGGGCGTAACTACTATTAGGCAAGGGGAGGCGGCTGCCTGGGGCCCCCACGCCTTGAGGGGCCCCCCAGAGGCAAGTCACATGTGAAGTGAGTGTGTGTGTGTATCAGTAAGGGGCACATTTTAAAATTTAGTCTCTGGGCCCACTCCAGCCTCGTTATGCCCCTGGTTCTAAATCGGGTTTTTAAAAAAACCCACTTCTAGAATCACTCCATAATTTTTTTTCCTTAGCTGCTTAATCAAGGAGGATCCTTTAAATAGATTCGGTCCAACCTTCCATTTTTTTAGTGTGAATAACAGGTCTCTCAAGTAGTCCGGGCGGTCTCTTTTCAATACTTGTGTGATATTACCGTTGGGCTGAGAGAGACTCCCGCCTGCAACCCTGGAGAAGCTGCTGCCAGTCTGGGTAGGCAATACTGAGCTAGATGGGCCAATGGCCTGACTCAGTAGAAGGCAGCTTCCTATGTTCCTATTAATGTTGGCAGATTTCAGGATCACTTTCCCAATGTGCTGTTTGCTTCACCCCTGTATAACGCTGATATTTTTGAGAAATGCATCAGCTTCCTCAGCCTCCTCCCACCCAGAGGAGGAGGTCGCAGATGGGTCCTCTTCCACTTTCCTGCTTCCTCCTATCACACATCAGCTTGTTATATTTCTGTCTGGTCAATCGCTGTAATAACCATTCCATTCCATTCCACATCAAGCGTTTGTGGGCTTCTCCATCCTCACTGGGAGCTTACTGGTTTTCAGTCTTCTGAATGGTTGGGACTTTTGCTGATGTGTGCTTTTAGGACAGCAGGTCTGTACTATTGCTGAATTGTGCTTAGAGAAGAAAGTGAGTGTGTGTTTGAAGGCTAGATGTTGATGATTGATTCTCCCCTCCCCTGCCCTTTAATTTGGCTCCTGTATCCCTCCCATTTCTGACACTCAAATTTGCACCTTCAGTGCAAGTCGTACTTCAGCTGTTTTCTGGTAAGAAGGGTTGTGAATTTGCCCTTGAAGCACCAGAAGGAGGGGGAAAGACCTGTGTGTAATACTTTCAATAGCAATGTACACATTAAAGGAGCACAGTGGGCATATGCCCGTGTTCTGCTTCATGCACGTATCATCTGTCCACACACTTGGCACACATACAGATTTGTATGCCCACACAGTGGTGCTGGCAGGAACAGCACATGCGACATGTGAAGGGGCCTATACCCAGCTTAATGGTTAAAATCATCCCAGGTGAAGTGATTTCCAAGAAATCCTCCGTTTCAGCGGCAGGAAAATGTACGAGCTGTTTGCATATCCTCACATCATCTCGGCTGTATCACAGTGATGCAAAGGCATTGGGTCTCTGTCTTGCTTTCCCAACCCCATCCTTGAACAGGCTTACTTTTAATTTGCTTGGACCTTGCCATTTAACTTTGGGACAACATTTCGGGGCAGGTGACATTGTCAGTCTGGATGGTGAAGGTATCGTCACTTGTACATGGAGTCCTCTTGGGAAGAGACACTGCTCTACGAAGGAGGCCGTTGTGTTTTGGACCCAGAAAAGGACTCCTCCTTGTGTCCTCTGGAGTTGACAGCAGCAAAAAAGGGAGTCCTGGAGGTGGGGAGGATCTCCCAGGAGGGATTTGGGGTGGTGCCCCTCTAGCCATGGTGGGGAAGGTGGAGACCTCTAAGGGAAAGAGGGGCATGGCTGGAAAGGGAGACACCCCCTGAAGAACCGCAGGGACCCCAGAGTTCAAAGGAGGGTCCTCGACTCCAGAGGACCAGCGGCCGTTGAGTTGGCAGTTAGCTGGTGATGCGTCCCCCTTTGTGACGTCACCTGTCGCTATGGTGTCCTGGGGCAGGAATCATTGCTGGCTCCCTTGAATGAATGTGAGAGTGGAAGAGAGCGGGCGTCTGTGAGAGAGGCTGAGAGAGCGAAAGTCCTTTCGAGTACGATTGAGCGAGATTGTGAGAGTGATTGAGAGAGAGAGAGAGAGTGAGTAGAGAATAGAGAGAAAATATTGTAGCGATCAGAGGTGGGGATTTGTTTGGGATAGGGAGGGGGAGGTGGTTGGGGCTGGGGTTAGTTGCAGTTTCTGGTAGTTGTTTCTTTTTGAGTTAGTTTCAATTAGTCAGTGTTAGCTTTGATTGGAGAAGAACCATGAACCTGATCATCATGTAAGTATTGCTTTCTTTTTCTTTTCTTTTCATTTCTAAACTATCTAGTATCTTAAGGCAATGTTCACAACTGAAAACAAACAATCCAATAAAACAAACAAACCAATTTTAAAATGACAAAAAAAAATGTTAGTTTGAAAAACCCCACTTTTAAAAGTGTCAATCTCTTTTAAAGTGTTAATTTCTCTTTTAAAAGGGTGATCTCAGTAAATGGAGTGGGGGCGTGGTTAATGGCAAAGTAGGATTTCACCACAGTGTCTCTGTCTGAGTTCTCCCCCTGCCATTCAGATCAGTCCGAGGGGACTCCTCCTTGGCCATCCGGGGCAGGGTCCTCCAAATATTGGACCCAGATGGGACCCCCTTGGCACTTCGGGGCAAGCCACCTCCCTTCTCCAGCACCCATCCTCTTCTGGAGTCTTTACTGAACTCAAGAGCCCTGGAAGGGTTAGCCTTTCCATACAGGGAAGGGTCTCCACCCCCCCACCCCCGCCGGAGGGTTCAGAGAGCTCTTTTCTGCACTTCCCCCAGCCTGAGACATCCTTTGGGAAATGGGCTGGCCAGAGCTGTGCCCAGGATTCCCAAAGGGGCTGTGCTGAAGCAGCCAGCTGCCAGAGGTGGGCGGTATCTAAAATACATGTATCTTTAAATCCGTATTTTTAATCCTGTGGGTTTTGTGTCTAAAATACTTTTCAGAACAGTGTTTTGTATCTAAAATACATTTGTTCAGGTATTTGGTATTTTTAAAATACATTTCTAAAACCAAAACACATCAGCCAATCATTGCTTTGGATTTGTTTTGGGTTTTTTTGCTTCAGGAGCTGCCTTTGTATTGCAAGCAAGCAGCCCATGAGCCTCAGCAGACTCGTATGCTCAAGTTCAACAGTCAGTTGAACAACCCAGTCAGTCCTGTGTTGTCTTTGTAGCAACTCAGCAAAGCAAGTTCTTAGGAGGCACGCTCTTTCACTCTAGGATTCTCTGATTAGAAGTCATGTAATCGGGAGGAAAGCAAGTGATAACTGGCTGGACCAGTTTGAAATGGCCAGGCTAATGTCTTTCAATGATCAGTGACACCCACACTGGGATTTAAACTCCACCCCCACCTCCTTGGAAGGTGCGAGGGTTTGCAGACAGGTGGGTTAATTGAGAATCGTCTATACATTGTTCTTGGTCAGCGGTATAGTAACCAGCAAAAGCACAGTCAGGAGGGCAAGAGGTAGTTATTTTACCTTCTTAAAAACTCTTTGGAAACACTTTGGGCTATGGGCTGGCTGGGAATCAAAGTCTGATTCCTCGCCAATAGCTACCCTGTTGGTTAGGTATATGGGGGGTGGGGTTGTTCCATCCTGGGAACTGTCTAATTTTGTTGGGTTGTGGTGGGGGAGAGAGTGGGAGATTTTCATTTGCTTCCTAATTGCAAAGAGGTGAGAGAAACTGAGAATCCTTATGTTTGTGTGGCTGAAAAAAGGTCCTATGTTTCCTATGTGTAGGGTCCAGCGTCCATCCAGTCCAGCATCTTGTTTCATGCCTCTGAGAATCCTACAGGCAAGAGCTGAGGGCATGCCCTCTCTCTTGCTGTTGCTCCCCTGCATTTGGAGGCACCTTGCCTCTGAGGTGCCTGGAGATGGCTACACGCAGCCTTGTAGGAAAAAGAGAAATACTTATATCAGTAATGCTAGATTGCTGGAAATGCTTTGCTATGCCTTTTGTGTGTTCGTTTTATGGGACATGTTTGGGGATCTGATCCTGTGTATGTTTTGTCCTTTGTTGTGCATATAGGCTGCATGATGAGTTAAGAGTCTAGTATTCCCCCAAACGCACTGGTGATGTTTAAGCCACCCTGACCTTTTGGATGTTGTGTGTTGTCCCATTTTCTGCAGTGGCCAGCAACTGAACACTTTCCCCACTGGAACAGGGTGTGGGTGTGTGACAGAATGGGACTTTGCTTGGCTTAAAAACACATCCCAGGTTCATATCAGAACTTCCCTCCATTCCAAGAGCCAATTTTGGCCTAGGCCCACACCCACCACTTTTGTGGATTTAGTGTGACTCATTGGTTTGTCAGGGATTGTTCGGAAAACTCTACCTTGGGGCAGAAACATTAAGCTTTTGATAGTTTGGCAGATCTCCAAGAAGGGAGAGTTAACTTCTCAAGTTAGGAGAGGGGAGGGACTCTTGAGGTTGCTGTTTCCAACATGCTACTTGGGTATTAGTTTAGGTTTGTTAGCTGAGACCAGGCTATATGGCTCCTGGGAATGTACAGACTTCACCATGATGCAAGCTTTTGTTCTCTGAACTGCAATTGGAGACCTTAGACCTACCGAGCCTCCTGTCTAACACCAGATAGGAAGCAAGGTATCTCACTAGTGCAGGTTTACCATTTGCTTTGGTTGCCTGTGAACTGTCCTACTTTTTATATCTACTTAAATAAATGAGCTTTTGATTGTTTGGAACTTGATCTGGCTGGAAGCGTGCTCCACTCTGTTTCTATATTTTGAGTTCACCCTGGTTTTGATGTTAGTTTTGTCTTATAGGAGGCTGGTGGCAGCTCTGCCGGAGGATTCATTTAATTCATGTTAAAAGTAACTTGATTTTTATTTTTTATTGTGGGCTTCATTTTACAGAGTGAAAAATATATTCCATATTTAAAACTATGTGATCAATTGTTGATGAAGAGTGATTTCTAGACATTTAAATAATGAATACATATCGATAAATACACCTGTGCCTGTCCTGGGGACTGGGTTTTGCCATCAGAACATAGGAAGCTGCCCTATACTGAGTCAAACTCTTGGTCCATCTAGCTCAGCATTTTCAACGCAGACTAGCAGCAGCTTCTCCAGTTTTTTGCAGGACAAATCCAGGCACATTAGTATGTTGGATGGGTATCCCATTGTCTGACAGCTATTTTTTAAATCTAATACTAGTCTAACATCAAGTGGTCCTGTGGGAAAGTGGTTTTCCTTTGCTGGGATGATTCACAGCCCCAGGAGGCACAACCTGAGTGATTTAATCTTTGAAAAACTTGTATTGCTTAAAGGAAATGGAAACAGCTTTGGATAAGCAATGAACATCTCAAAATTGTTTCCTTTTTTCAGGCATTGTATTTTGTATTTTAAGATGTATTTTACAATACTATTTTGTATTTTTATTGGCTGTTTACCAAGTAATTTGTATTTTGCTTTTAAAATATTTTTTCTGGGTATTTTGCCATCTGCTCAGCAGGTTTCTGCCCAAGGAGCCACCTCATTGACTGAAGAGTGCTGGCTGTGTTTAGGCTCCATGCATCCTCCTCCTGGCTGCTCTGCCAGGATTCCCCACCCCGTGGGCCCCCTCTCTCTCCCCCCACCTTCTCTGTCCAAGGGCCTCGTTCTCATTGTCTCTCCGCTCTCTTCTAGGCTGTGCAGGATCCGAGCCTTCCTGGCCAGAAGGACGAGCAGAGTGGGCCTCGTGGATGCCCCAGGGCAGCCTAGAGCTGCCCAGCCCGCTGTACCCAATGGTGGCGGATTGGTGGCTGCAGGAACCTGCTTCTTTCCTTGCTTCCGCTCTGCTCCCTCCCTTGCTGTCCCCGCCCCACTCGTCTCTGTCAGTGTCCCTGCCCCACTCGCCTCCCTCAGTGTCCCCGCCCCACTCGCCTCACTTGCTGTCGCCGACCCACTCACCATCACCACCCTGCTCACTGCCTCCACTGTCGCCACCTCCGCTGTTGTCACCCCGCTCTCCACCTTCCCTGTCGCCACCCCGCTCGCCTCCTTCGCAGTCACCAGTTGGGGAGAGGAGCACCCCAGGGCCATCAGAGCCCCCTGAACAGGATGATGGAGGTGAGGAGCTGCCCCAGTTCACAGAGGATTGTGGGGCTAGGGAGGCAGGGCAAGTAGGTGTGTGTGTGGGGCAGCTGGAAAGACAGCCCACTCACTGTTCTGTCTTCTCTACCTCTCTCCCATTCTGCAGATTTAACAGCTTGCTGCCTGATTGAGGCCTGGCTGCAGCAGAGGAATCAGGCCAAACCCCCGGGGGAAGGAGCAGGGAAGGTAGGGAACCCTGCTCACCCAGGACTTCCCTTGGGCAGCCCAGAATCTTGTCCAGGGTCCTGAAAAATGGCAGCCTCTCCTAGAAGGGGGCCTGCCTGGTCCATTCTGGAGAAGGGAACAGCCCCATGCTTGCCCCTTTTAGGACCGGAGGGCCCAGGTCAATTTTTTGATGGCCATCAGCCAAGCCTGTAAGGAGGCACTCCAGAGGGGGGAGCAATGCCTCTCGTTCTGCAAGGAACAGGCAGCCCAGGCCATGCTGGTGAGTGAATTGCAGCAGGGATGTCTGGGGCAAAGTAGCCAGTGGGTGGGTGGGTGCGGTGGAGGCAGAACAGGGAGAATCTGGGGCAGGATGAAGGAAGCCCCCCCAGGGCCCTGGGGTGTCTTCATCCTGCGCTCTGTTCCCTCCAGGACGAGTTGGGCAATATTGAGGAGGACCCCGTGCCCCACCACCTCTTCTCTCTGTGCACAGAGGCCATCGCTTTCTTGAGGTACATTGTGGCGTGGGATAGGTCTTCGGAGCAGGGAGGTGGGAAGCAGTGGTGTGGCCAATAGTGGGAACCCCTGGAGAATGTCAGGGAGGCCAAGAAGAGTCCAAGTGGAGGGCAGAGGCCGTGGGGAGGCTAGCAGTGGGGTGCTGCCTCCCCCTCTGAGCAGCCAGGGGGGCTGAGCAGTCCACAGGTGGGCCTCCACTCTGAGGATGCCCCCATCCCCCCTGGCTCACCAGACCAAGAGAAGACACCCTGAATATTGGGGGAAGCTTCATTGGCGAGAAGCCCCCCCTCTCGATTCTTCTCCATCTTGGGGCCCAGCTGTCGGCCTCCTGGCGAGAGGGCTGCTGGCATGATAATTTTGCCCAGGGCGGTGGCATTTGGAGGGACAGCAAAGACCCCAAAAGAACCCATATAATAGCCCCCCCAAAAGGTTATGCTTTAAAAGTGTGTATGGACTCTGATAAATGATCAAGTCTATGCATGGTGGAAGTATGCGATATCTCCAAACACCATGTAGTAAAAAGATAATATAAAGAAAAACATTTAATAAGCAATCTCATTTAACATGAGATTAGGTTCGTCAGGACTGGAGGCAATGGAAAATCCCCCTGCTATTGACTGCCCTTTGGTGAACTCCACTCCCACTAAAGCTCCCTCTGGCGCTTCAGATTGACATTGCTTGCATCAGTGCCCTTTAAAATGTTTGATGTGGAATGTGGCCGGCTTGAAAACAAGGCTGGCAGATGCTGAATTTGTCAGATACATTGCTGACTTTGCTCTTTCGCTCTTTCAGGAGACATGGTTGTCTGGAGAACCCCACCTCCATGGCTTTACAGCCCTTTCAATAAGAGCAACCCCAGGGGGTGGCAGAGGCCAGCCATTCAGTGGGCCGAGTATACTTGTCACCACTACCATCAAGGCCACAATGACCAATTTGCCTATTTGCGAGCATTATGCTATGGTCTTGATGGTCAGATTTAACAATATATCTTTGCTTTTTGTAAATGTCTATATCCCACCCACTCACCAGCGCTCTCAGATTAAAATTGTATGGTCTAAACTTAAGGCCTATATAGAAGAGCTGCAATGCTCTTTACCACACGTATATACCGTGATTGCTGGTGATTTCAATGCCAGAATGGGAATTAATGATAAGATGTTGTATACTAAATTCCAATGCTTTCCCTTGGCCCATGAAGTTCCTCCACCATTAATTGCCTGTCAATTTAAGGACCAAATAGGGAATTATGCAGGTATGTGTCTGTCCCAAACCTTTGATGAACTCAACTTGCAATTGTTGAATGGTGCTACAATTGATGACCACCCAGCTGAATACACTTTTTGGGCTGGTTCCAGATTCTCCACTATTGATTATATGGTGATCTCTCCTGGCTTACTTACATATCTTGTGAAATTTAAAATTGCTAGTTGCCCGGAGAGTGATCACCTCCCTGAGAGTTACATTTGAATCTTTCTGGAAACCTAACATTTGCTGAACCGACCTATCTTTCAAACTTAGATCTGGAGGTGTGTCCATCCTCAGTTAGATGACCTGATAGTCTGTGGGAGCATGTCAGGTTAATGTTGGGATCTGAAAGTCTTGTCTCTTTCCGCAGGGCACTACTAGCAAATGGGACCGATGATGTTATTCTAGACCATTACAATAACATCGTTCAGGAACTCCAGCCTGTATTGACCCGCTCCAGATCCCTGAAGACGAACAAGCCCACAGTTTACTCTAAGAGCTGGTTTGATAAAGACTGCAGCAATGCCCAAAGTGAGCTTATTATTGCATATCAAGCATCCAGGGGCTGCCCTTCGTTTGCTACTGTTGTAAATCTGTTAGCTCGGCTGACCTGACAGGATTTACAATCCCTTCAGCTCTACTTCTGTGAGTCAAATAGAAAGTCTGGAGATAAGAATAGCAGCCTAGCTGCACGAACAAAAGCGAAAAATGACTCACAAAGAAAAGTAGCATAAACAAAATAAAGCCCCTTGAACTAAACTAGGTACTCCCCTCTACGATAACTGAGCAATGACTGAAAACAACGGAACAAGGAATGAACAGAACATGGACAGGCTGAAACACAAAAGGTTGAATAAGTCTTAAGTACGCACAGTCTGCTATAGGCAGCGTTGCTGACAGTGTTGACTTATAAACTGCGTCGGCTTGATATAGGGCTCGAGAGAACTGGCAGCCAATCAGGCTTTCCTGACTCAGCATTTCTATCGCCTCTCCTGTGAGATCTTGCGCCTGCGTGTCTCCCACTGAGCCTTTCTCTTGAGACGTCTTCTTAACACAGGTGAAATTCCAGCTTCCTCCCGATCAGTCTCCTCAGCCCTCATCTCTGCCAGCTGTTCAGATTGCTCTGTCTGCTGCCGTTCCAGCTCAGCTTCAGAGTCTGTTCTCACAGCCAAATCCTGTTGCTGTGCCTCTGTGCCTGTATTCCCACCCAAGTCCTCCGGCTCCTCCTCTGACTCTTCTGATTCAAAGGTCTGGGCCATGACAGCTTCTCTCCAGGGTGCCATATTGCAGAAAAAACAATCTAAGCAGCTGCTGAAAAATAAAAAGAGAGATTCCATGAGAGTAGACCGGCATCAATTGATAGCAGCCACAAGTTCTAAAAACCCCTCATTGTTTTGGCGTATGATTGCCCTATATCCATCTCGGGGTTTAGCCCACCCAAATTGTGTAATCCCCTCTTTGGTTTGGGAGGAATAGTTCTGTAAGTTATACAAAAGAGATGAAGAAATTGGCACAGCCCCAATACAGGATGTGGGTCAGCTGCCAGAGTGGCCACCTGTGTCGTCTTCTGAAATAGAAGCTTTGGTTGGAAAGTTAAAACCTGGTAAAGTTCCAGGATTTGACCATATATCAAAGGAGGTTATTAGAAACAATCTGGCATGGTGGACCCCGGTCCTGGCCTTGTTATTTTCATATATTGATAAGACAGCTCATGTCCCTAAGGCTTGCGGTGTGGCAGTAATTATTCCAATATAGAAGAAAGGTTATCGGAAGCTCCCTGAGAAATTATTATTATTATTATTCTCATTATCATCATTATTACATTTATATTCCACTCTTCCTCCAAGGAGCTCAGAGCGGTGTACTACATACTTGAGTTTCTCCTATTATAGACCTACTAGTGACTGTTAAGCCCGTTACATTAACGGGCGCTAGAAGAGTTGTGAACAGGGGAGGTGGCTGCGCGCCTGTGCCGGCTCAGTCCTCTCTCTGACTCGCTGGAGAGAGGACGTCCGTAGCAGCTCCTAGGCCGGTCAGGAGCACGTGGCCAGGCCTAATAGGAGCGGCTGCGCTGGGGGCTGTAGCGGCGGCGGAGGGCTCTTAAGCCCCCCCCCCCGCCGAGAATCAAGGGCGGCCCCCTGCTTAGAGGCCGTGGGTGTGGCCTCCCTCAGCAGAGCCGCGGACGCGGCATAATCGAGCGGCTGCTCCCGGGGGCTGTAGTGGTGGCGGAGGGCTCTTAAGCACTGCCGCCGGGGATCCAGGGCGGCGAGCGGCCTCCCCACCACTGAAGTGGCTGCTCCGGGCGGCGCCACAGACGTGGCCCAATCCGAGCGGCTGCTCTTGGGGGCTGTAGCGGCGGCGGAGGGCTCTTAAGCGGCCTCCTCACCAGCGGAGCGGCGCGCATGCCACGCATGTGCAGAACACCCGCAAGAGACATGGACGCAGGTACCTTAGGGTTTTATTATTTAGGATTAGTTTGCTCAGTGTGATAAGTAAGCTCTATGCCAGACACTTGTATGAGAGATTGCTAGACTGGTTTGAAATGGACATCTTGGCTGAGGAGCAGTTTGGCTTCCGTGCAGGTTGCTCTGTCATGGACCCAGCCTTCATTTTGCAGCATATAGTAGGGAAATACTCCCCCAATTCTGGCTCTGCTTGGTTTGCAGGATTTGTTGATTTCAGGGCTGCCTTTGATTTGATTCCTAGGGAGAAACTCTGGGACAGCCTTCTTAATTCACCAATGGCTTGTTGGCTATTATGTTTGATAATAAAACTTCATAAAAACTCCCGTATAAGAATACACTGTTGCGCACAGGGGCACCTCACCAAGGAAATTCTAACATTTAAGGGAGCAAGACAAGGACGCATTTTGGCAATATTATTTAATTTTTACATTAATTCCCTTGCTTCCCATTTAAACAACTTGGATCATCACCACCACCCCTCCATTTAGCAGATAAGCATCTTGCTATTCTCTTGTATGCAGATGATGCTGTCATTCTTTCACAAACACTAAATAGGTTTAAGAAGAGCATTGTGCTCTTTGGCCTCATACTATAAGGAGCACTCACTTGAAATTAATAATAGCAAAACCAAGATTCTAGTGTTTGTGAAAAGACCAAAAATTTACCATTGGAAAATAAATGGGTACAAGCTGGAACAAGTAAAACAATTTAGTGGGGTAATATTTCAAGCCTCTGGCTCCAGATCTGCGCAAAGAGAATATGTCAGTCAGAATGCGAAGAAGAACTCACAGGCAATTCAATCTTATTACCACTCCAGGGGTGCCTATTTTATCACTGCGGCTGTTAAACTCTTTGAGGCCAAAGTCTGAGCACAGCTTTTGTAGAGAGTGCAGCTAGGCATATACCCTAATTTCGCTAAATTAGAAGCGGTTCAACCAAACTTCCTGAAGAATATATTTCAAGTCCCCAGCTGTGTTCCTAGGGCAGTACTGTGGCTGGAAGCAGGGATGCTCAAAATAGAGGCTAGGGCTTGGATTATTATTTTTGAATTCTGGTTTAAGCTGATTTTCCATCTCATTGGTTTAGCTCCATTGGCGCTAAAGGATATATACCACTCAAGGTGGGGAAAAGGGGTGGAGGAAAGGCTATACTTTTACAGTTTATCCCCCACCGCACCACTCACCCTTGGATATGAAAACACCAGACTCAAAATAAGGGAAAGAATCTATGATATGGAGCGCCAAATTGATCAGGGCTCCATTCCGGTTGGTGTCCTTTGGGGCAATCAAATTCTGAGTTTTACCCATATGGAAAGCGTTTTTGCCCTTGTGGCTCTGGTGAGATTGAAACGACAGCTCATGTACTCTTGTACTGTCACTATTATCATCGTGATATCTGACATAAGCTTATCTCCTTAGATATTAGCCCATATCCAGGTGGTACTGATTCCTTTTACCCGAATTTTCTTTTAGCAGATCAGAATGACTCTAGGTCTTATAATGTGGCTATGTTCTGCCTCATAGCTAGCAAAATTCAATCAGAGCTTATTAAGAACTAATATTTTATTTAACACCGCTGTGTATTAATTATATAATTTTTGCTGCCTTGCTACCTTTATAATCAGTGTCATTCTGTTCTTAGTCTTGATTAACCCTTTTATCTAGTTTTATCTTCATAGTTTTAACTTTTAGAGTTTCCTACTTATTACACTATGTAACTTTACAGAGACTTTTATTTTGTAGGTGTAGATTGTTTGAAACATTTTTGTTTGTTTTGCTGTTGTGCTGGTCAAAGACCAAAATAAAGACTATGATATGACTATGATATGATAATACATAGTTACAGTCTGTAATTTTATGGGGACCGAATTGGAAATAAAACTTTGTTTTGTTTGAGCCTGATCCTCTGTTGTGTTTAAAATATATTTTACTACGTGGTGAAGCCCATCTCCGACAGGGGAGAGTCTTTTTGCACAGATTACACTCCTAGCCAAGTTCAAGAAATGCAATGCCATAATTCTTACATTGGGAGAAGGGAAGTAAAAGAACAGTTAGCAATTTGTAGGATTTCAAATCCTACAAATGTTTCAAACAGTTTCAGGCATTATTCATTGTACTGAATTATCCTGCCCCTGAGAACAGGTAGAAGAATATAGGCATTCACCCTGTATTGTATTTATCTGTTTTTACATGTATATCCCATTCTTCCTCCAAGGAGCCCAGAGTGGTGAACATGGTTATGTTTAACCTCATGACAACCTTGTGAAGTAGGTTTGTCTGAGAGAGAAATGACTGGCCCAGAGTCATCCGGTTAGTGTCATGGCTGAACGCAAATTCGAACTCGAGTCTCCCTGGCCCGACATTCTGGTCATCAGACCATTGGTCCACTGAGCCCAATATGGTCTCAAAGGTCTCTGTTAGCAGGAGGTTTTCCTCGGCTCTGCAGAGATCCTTCTGCACTGGAGATGCCCAATACGGGACCGTAGGAAGCTGCTTTCTACCGAGTCAGACCAGCGGCCCGTCTAGCTCAGGATTGTCTGCACAGACTGGCAGCGGCTACTCCAAGGTTGCAGGCAGGAGTCTCTCCCAGCCCTGTCTTGTCAGCCTTATCTGGAAATGCCAGGGAGGGAACTTGGAACTTTCTGCATGTAAGCAGGCAGGTGCTCTTCCCCTTAAGGGAAAGATCTTACAGGGCTAACACACGTAGTCTCTGGTTCAAATGCAAACCTGGACAGACCCTGCTTAGCAAAGGAGGCAATTCATGCTTGCTGCCACAAGGACAGCTGTCCTTCCTCTCCACTGAACCCGGTGTGTATGGGTCTCCCCCACCAACATATAAAGCTGCTTTAGAGCGAGTCAGCCCATGGATCTCCCAGCCCAGTTCTGCAAACCCTTGAGTGGGAGTTCCCCAGACCCCAGCAGCACCACCAGCAGCAGACTGCATTTCTTTGACACTTCCTCAGTATGCTCCATTTCCCAGCCAGATGACTTCAGAAGATCCACTTCAAGGAAGGTGTCGGGGACTGGACCTGGAAGCTTCTGCATGCAGAGAGGGTGCTAGTCTGCCTCCTCCTCCCTCTCCTCCCCCCAAGCCGGTATCTGGACTCCTCCCCATAAAAGATAACTGCACCAGGAGACTCTGCTTCCTGCTCTGCCATCATGGTGCTCCGATGCTCTGCCCCCCAACTCTCTAGGTCCAAGCCTCGGGGATCCTAGGCAGGGCTACTGGAGGGGTCACTTGGTTGGCCAAGTAGGTTACAAAACCCAGCATGGAGGATGCTGACCACGACATCAGGAGTCTTGAGCCCAGAGACACTTTCATTGGGGGGAAATGGAGCCCAGCACATCTGCAATCTCTGGGATTATGATGGTACCATCTTCTGAAGACATGCATAAGGAAAGTTCTGACGGGCGCAGTTGGAAACGAGGTGGGTTTTCTCTCCAAGCCACCAAGGGATGTGCCCTTGACAGCCAGCCTCACTAATTCAAATATATCCTTGTCTTTGGGGGAACATGCTCCCGGTGGGAATAAAAGGTCTGTCTATTTATTGAGTTATATGAAATATTTATACCCCATCCTCCAGCACACTTGGGGTGCTTTGCATTAATAAAAAAGGGTATACAATATAGAACAATGTAAAAAGGTAATCAAGTTTTTAGAAGACCAGGCTAAAACCACAATGAAGGAAATTTTTTAAAGTTGTTCTTCAAAAAGCTAAACTCGTAGAAGCCTGCCAGATATACACAGCCGAGAAGATATTTAAAAGCTTCTCTAAAAAGATGCCATGTCGTTTACTAACAGCCCTACCCCCTAGTATCCCCCTTTCTCTCCCCACCCGCACCCCAAATCTACCTCTCAGGGGTATAGCTAGGGAAGAGGGGCCTGTGCTCACTCCTCTCCCTGGTGGCCCCTCGGAGTGAGGGAGATCATGCAGAAAATAGAGGGGGTGGAGCTTGGGGGGCCCTCAGGAGCAGGGGGGCTTCTTTAAACCCATCTGCTCAATTATAGCGACACCCCTGCCTCTGAGGCTGGAGGAGGCCTTTAGCCACCAGACTTGTCGCCGTGGATAGACCTGTCTTCCATGAGTTTGTCCAAACCGCTTTTAAAGTCATCCAAGCTAGTGGCCATCACCACATCCCGTGGCAGAGAATTCCATAGGTTAATTACACGCTGTGTGAAAAAGGATTTCCTTCTGTGGGTCCTAAATCTCCTGGCAATCATTTTCATGGGATGACCGTTGGTTCTAGTCTTGTGAGAGAGAAGTTAATTGCTAAAACTACTAATTAATCCAGATTTTTAAGAACTGGGAGGTGGATCTCTTATGTGGACCCAAGAGGGTGGAAGAACAACCCTTTTAATCCAACTTCACTCACTCTGGGCTCAGTGTCCTTCTCATGCACCCAATGGAAATGCTTTTTGGGAAGGGGAAGAAGAAGAAGAAAGGAAATACTTTCAGCCCAAGTCATCTCTGCCCCATAGAAACTGTTGGGGTTTGTGATTATTTAGCAAAGCACCAAGGAAGCTTACTACTCCAGTTACAGAGCGCAGACTTTTGTTGTTGCAGCTATTTGAGGAACACGCATGGAGATCCCTGTAGAGTCTAAACTAGATCAATGTATTGGTGAAGTACATTTGGGATAGGAAAGACCTATCCTATCTATCAGCTACATAATGAATAGGCAATGGGGAAATGTTTGACTAACAACCAGAAGGTTGCCGTTTCGAATCCCTGATGCTGGTACTATATCGGGCAGCAGTGATATAGGAAGATGCTGAAAAAGGCATCATCTCAGACTGTGCAGGAGGAGGCAATGGTAAACCCCTCCTGTATTCTAGCAAAAGAAAACCACAGGGCTCTGTGGGTGCCAAAAGTCAAAATCGACTTGACAGCACACTTTACCTTTACGGGTGGGTGGAGAGAGATGTTCCCATCTTCTCTCTAGGAGGAAAGGAAGAGGACTGATTCACTGCAGGAGTCAAGGCAGAGGGAAGCAGGGACAGGTAAGGAGACTCTCACTCACTACCTCTGCTCCCAATGCCCCTAGTGGTCATGAGGACAGTTGGTGCAAAAGGTCGATGCACTGGAACTCTATCTCCAACAGAAACCTCACCTGATGCTCTCACTCTGCAGCCAAAGAGCCTGACTGAGCAGGGCCGGCTTTTCAGACCCTTCTGGCCAAGCTCTCCAGCCAATCTGCTTCCTTGCCTTCCCTTTCCTGACCATGATGTGGCAGGTGTCTGTGGCTTCGGGTGCAAAGAGGCCGTGAGCACACCTGGCAGCGAGGCTCTTACGTCTTGCCCCACTGTGGCACCAGCCTGCGCCCAGCAGTGGCGCTCTTACCCCTGGACTTTGGGGCTGAGGTCCAGGGCCTCCACACCCCCTGGGAGCCCCAAAATCCTCCGTAGACTGTCCCGAGTGGTGTGGTCACACTGGCCTGTACTGTGCCAGGCGGCCAAGTGTGATTATGATCTGTGCCGGGTGCTTTAGGGACAAGGTAGAGAGAAGGGAACGAAATATGTGGGGTGGGAATGTGTTAAGTTGCAGTTTGAAATGTTTCTGCTACTGCATGTTTGCATAAATATACCTTATATTTATAAGGTCGGTTATGCTGATAGACACTCTACAACGTGAGCTGCTTGTCAAGCAGAGGTGCACCTAGGTAATTTTGGAGCCTGGACGGGGGCTGGGGAGTTCGGGGGCCACATGGTTCCATGGAACCGAAAGTTCCAGCATGCTGGAGGGACCCGCGAGCCAGGAGGCTGCTTTTTAGCCTCCTGGTCGGGGGTGTCCTTGGGAGTTGCTGCAGCAGCACACCATCCGTTCATCCCAGTTAGCAGCGTGCTCGCTCCACTAACCTGGGCTAAGGGGAGGGGTACTTAGGGTGGTTTGCTGCCGGGAGCCGCTCGGCCCATGGCTGCCAAAAAGCGGGCTTGGCTCCCTTCAGGGGCATAGCTATAATTGAGTGAAAGGGTTCAAAGAACACAGGCCCCCAGCTCCTGAGGGCCCTCCAGCTCCATCCCTCCCTATTTTCTTCATTATCTCCCTCATTCTGGGGGGCTGCCAGAGAAAGGGATGAACACGGGCCACCTCTCCCCTAGCTACGCCCCTGGCCTCCCTTAGCTGGTTGTTTGGTGGTCGTGAGAACCGCCTCAGTATTTTTAACACGTGGGGGTCACACACAGCAACTGAACTCACAAGAATGTAAGAATAGAGAACAGGTATGTTTATGTAAATATGCATGAGCAGAGACATTTCCACATGCAACTTAACACATCCCCATCCCACCTATTTCTTTCGCCACTCCCGGCTGGCTATGGCAGATTAACATACAGGTGAAACTCGAAAAATTAGAATATCGTGCAAAAGTTCATTAATTTCAGTAATGCAAATTAAAAGGTGAAACTGATATATGAGATAGACGCATTACATGCAAAGCGAAATAAGTCAAGCCTTAATTTGTTATAATTGTGATGATCATGGCGTACAGCTCATGAGAACCCCAAATCCACAATCCCAGAAAATTAGAATATTACATGGAACCAATAAAACAAGGATTGTAAATAGAACAATATCGGACCTCTGAAAAGTATAAGCATGCATATGTATTCAGTACTTGGTTTGGGCCCCTTTGGCAGCAATTACTGCCTCAATGCGGCGTGGCATGGATGCTATCAGCCTGTGGCACTGCTGAGGTGTTATGGAAGACCAGGATGCTTCAATAGCAGCCTTCAGCTCTTCTGCATTGTTTGCTCTCATGTCTCTCATCCTTCTCTTGGCAATGCCCCATAGATTCTCTATGGGGTTCAGGTCAGGCGAGTTTGCTGGCCAATCAAGCACAGTAATCCCATGGTCATTGAACCAGGTTTTGGTACTTTTGGCAGTTTGGGCAGGTGCCAAGTCCTGCTGGAAAATGAAGTCAGCATCCCCATACAGCTCGTCTGCGGAAGGAAGCATGAAGTGCTCCAAAATCTCCTGATAGATGGCTGCGTTGACCCTGGACTTAATGAAGCACAGTGGACCAAGACCAGCAGATGACATGGCTCCCCAAATCAACACAGACTGTGGAAACTTCACACTGGACTTCAAGCATCTTGCATTGTGTGCCTCTCCATTCTTCCTCCAGACTCTGGGTCCTTGGTTTCCAAATGAGATGCAAAAGTTGCTCTCATCAGAAAAGAGGACTTTGGACCACTGAGCAACACACCAGTTCTTTTTTTCTTGAGCCCAGCTAAGACGCTTCTGACGTTGTTTGTTGTTCAGGAGCGGCTTGACAAGAGGAATACGACATTTGAAGCCCATGTCCAGGATCCGTCTGTGTGTGGTGGCTCTTGATGCACTAACTCCAGCCTCAGTCCACTCCTTGTGAAAGTCCCCAACACTTTTGAATGGCCTTTTCCTGACAATCCTCTCCAGGCTGCGGTCATCCCTGCTGCTTGTGCACCTTTTTCTTCCACACTTTTCCCTTCCACATAACTTTCTATTCATGTGCTTTGATACAGCACTTTGGGAACATCCAACTTCTTTTGCAATTACCTTTTGAGGCTTTCCCTCCTTATGGAGGGTGTCAATGATGGTTTTCTGCACAACTGTCAAGTCAGCAGTCTTTCCCATGATTGTGATTCCTAATGAACCAGACTGAGAGACCATTTCAAGGCTCAGGAACCCTTTGCAGGTGTTATGGATTGATTAGCTGATTGGAGTGGGACACCTGGAGCCTAGACTGTTGAACCTTTTCACAATATTCTAATTTTCTGGGATTGTGGATTTGGGGTTCTCATGAGCTGTACGCCATGATCATCACAATTATAACAAATTAAGGCTTGACTTATCTCGCTTTGCATGTAATGTGTCTATCTCATATATCAGTTTCACCTTTTAATTTGCATTACTGAAATTAATGAACTTTTGCACGATATTCTAATTTTTCGAGTTTCACCTGTAGTAGCAAATGTAGCATTTGCTACGGACCCCGCATTTTTGAGGGCCCTGCACGCCTGGCTTCCAACTGGGAATTAAAGTTTAAACTTTGCCTGTTTTATTTGGTCCATGTTAGATAAAATATCCCTTCCCTGCTAAATGTTCCTTTTAAGAGAAGGCCCAGCACATTATTTGTCCAGTGGCTGTTGCTGGTGCCTACATTTTTCTTTTGAGAGTGTGAGCCCTTTGGAGACAGAGAATCATCTATCCACTCTATTTTTCTATGTAAACCACTTTGAGAATTTTGACTGAAAAACAGTATATAAATGTTCACTGTTGTTGTAGTAAGTGTGAGTTTGTGGCTTGGTCTCCCATACTCCAAAATATAGCAAATGAAAAAATTGAATTTCTTTAGTATGCAAGTAAATAATTTATGTTTTAATATTTATGTGCATTTTTTTAAAAGTTAGGGCCCCTTTATAACATATGCTACAGGCCCGCACTAGCTTTATCCAGCCCCGGCTGGTTCTCTTTTGCACATTTATTTATCATATTTTTATACTGCCTGATATGTAAATCTCTAGCTGGTGTACAAATTTTAATATTAAAAATCAAAAGTTTTTATTTGAATTAAAATTTATTTGAATTAAAATTTGAATTAAAAGCTTGTGAGAACAGGAAAGTCTTTAAGGTCTTCCTGAAAACAAAGAGAGAAGGAGATGCTCTTATTTCTGCAGGGAGCATATTCCAAAGCCCTGGGGCAGCCACAGAGAAAGCCCGGTCCTGAATCGCCACCAGGCGAGCTGGTGGCAACCGTAACCGGACCTCTCCAGAAGATCATAAAAGGCAGCAGGGTTCATGACAGAGGCGCCCTCTTAAATAGCCTGGACCCAAGCCCTTAAGGGCTTTATAGGTAATAACCAGCACTTTGTATTTCACCCGGAAACGTATCGGCACATCTCTCTTCATTTCCCCCCAAAACATGTGTGTTTGAGAGAGAGGTAGCCAGCTGGCACAGCCAGGGGAAATTCCACCAGCGATCTTGGATGTCCAATGCCTGCCATAGCAAGGAGTGATATGATAGCCGGAGACGGGCAGCAGGCATTGTAGCAGCTGGTGGTCTTAGCAGTGTGAATGTCACTCAAAATGGTTCTGCATGACATGCATGCCATAGGTTGCTAACCCTTTTTCTGTAGTCTTGTACTGTGCTCACTTAGTGCTCAACCTCCATGCATCCCATTTCAACTCTAAAGTAAAACGTCTTCCTCTGCAGATCAAGGGAACTCTAAAGCTCAGGACACTATGGGGACAGTGTCTTGCTTTTCCTCTATGAATTGTTTGATTAGGGAGGATGGTTTACAGTAGTAATGATGGGATGTGTGTGTGGAGGCGGACTAAGGTTGGATGATAGATGCAGAAAGAGACATGACTGCAGGAAAATGGGCATCGAGCATGTGTCCATTTTGGCATGATGTTAACAGACAAATCAGTAAAGAAAGATGAGGTGAGTTCTGGACTTATGACAAAACATTAATAGGATTGGTCTTTTCAACAGGTTAGCTTTGTTTAAAATTAACTGTTTAAAATATATAAGCAGCAGAGGAGCAAGTCTGATCTGGTAAGACTGAAGAGTTTGCTGGTTTTAGCATTCAGTGTGCATAAGATTGTGCTCTGCAACAAGGTAATGAGTGGTGAGGGGTGGTTGCTGGCCCCTATAATCTGCTGCCCTAGCACCTGATGGTGGCAGCAGCATGAGTTGGTAAAGGAAGTTGTGCCACTGCTGCTCACCCACCCATGGGCCAATGCAGGCTATGTTGCTGCATTATTTATTTTATTTTTATGTTCAAAGGGCCAATGTGCTGGCCTTCTAAAAGTAAAAATAAAAGCAATGTAATACCTTTTTATTAGGACCAACTAAAATGTCACAAAAATGAGTAAGCTCTATAGAGTCTGTATAACATCTCATGTACACAGAGCCATTGTGGTGCAGTGTTTAGAGTGCTGGACTAGGACAGGAGAGACCTGAGTTCAAATTCCCATTCAGCCATGAAACTCACTGGGCCAGTCGCATATCTCTCAGCCTAACCTACCTCACAGGGATATTGAGAGGGCATACAAAACCAGGTATACAAATCTGGGCTCCTTGGAGGAAGAGTGGGATATAAATGTAATAATAAATAAACACTCTGTTATAAGAAGACTTACAAACAGCAGCCTTTGGAGTTGTTCCTATCATACTCTGAAATACCTTTTCCTCTCCACGCCATTTTTGTTTTCCGCACATTTTTTTTTAGCGTATTGAAGAGTTCTGTCGAACCTGAAGTCTTGCTCACTGTGCGTCGGTCCAAATAAAGTAAAAGGACGTTCCACCAGGTTGCTTTTGAAAAACAACAATAACAACCCGAATTCATCCGTCCAAAGATATGATTGCAAAGGGTAGAAAGAGTTCACCACTCGGATCACCCTGACGCCTCTGAGGCAGCATCTGGCTGGGGTCCTCCTACCGCAAGGGGCGCCGCGGTCGGGCCCGAGTCTCCTGTGGGAGGAGACGGAGATGAAGAAGGAGGATGACGGGGGCTGGAGAAGGGCTGCGAAAGGAGGAGGAGGAGGAGGAGGAAAGGCTGGATCTTCGGCGCTGAGCTGCTCCGGCAGCTGCTGCTCCGCGCTGGCCATGGGTAAGACGCAAGAGCGCCGTCGCTAGAGGGGAGCAGGGCCCCAGGCAGGGGGAGCAGCGGCGGCAAAGCAAAGGGGCCGAGGGAGCGAGGAGTCTCCCTCAGCTTCTTGCAAGGGCGCTGAACCGCCTCTTCTTGGGGTGGGCTCCGTGCATGTTTGGGGCTGGGGCCCCGCGGTTTGCCGCTTGCTTTAGAACAAGGCGGGGGGGGGTCCCTTGCTGGCTTTCTCTTGGGCTGGACCATGGACACGCCAAGGCCGCCTCCCTGGGGTGCTGCTGCTGGATGCAAACAACAGGTTTACTACTAACCCCAACGAGTGTTCTGCTCTCAGCACTCCACTGAGGGAGAAAAAGCATGATGAGTCACGGAGGCCGCCCCGAGAAAGTGGCTTCCTTCCTCTCCCCCACCCTAGTCCGGGAGATTGAGACCCGGCGGGGCGGGGGGCGGGCTGGTTGTGCATCATTCATCAAATATAGGTTGTTGGCAGGAAAATGGCTTCGGGTTGGCCGGGCGCAATCGCAGGTGACCGGGGCGGCTCTCCAGCAGTAATTTTGGCGGTCCTGAGAGTGCATCACTCGAGAGCAACTCGTGATTTTGAACGGAAATCTGACCACGAAACCCTATTTCAAAACGAAGACAATGAGACAGAGGGTAATCATTGTGTTTGATTTTGCTAAGAGTCCAGTTGGTATAGACTCCTAATGCTAAGCAGTTCCTGGGCCTTGGTAAAGAAATGCTGTTTCATGTCAGAAAGATTTGTTGACTAGAAGTGTAAATATTACCTATAATGATGTATTTATATGATATGATATCCAGACAACAGCTGCCACAGTATTTGATGTGCATCCCAATCGTATGCATGTTACCTTGGTAAGTAAGTCCTTCTGTGTTCAGTGGGGCTTATTTTCAAGTAACTGAATCAGATTGCAGCCCTAACGAGGGTGTGTTGAACCTTGAAATAACTTTTCCTAAATTGGAAAAGGTACTTCAGTGGCGCAGCGGGGAAATGCTTGACTAACAATCAGAAGGTTGCCAGTTCGAATCCCCGCTGATACCATATTGGGCAGCCGCAATGTAGGAAGATGCTGAAAGGCTTCTCATACTGTGAGAGAAGGCAATGGTAAACCCCTTCTGTATTCTACCAAAGACAACCACAGGGCTCTGTAGGTGCCAGGAATCGAAATCGACCTGATGGCTTTACCTTTACTTTAGTTCAAGAAGGATATCATGATAATTTTCTTCTAGAGCTATGCTTTTTGTACTGTGCCATATTATTGCTCTTGCTGGATCCCAGTGTGCAGCGAGCAGTACATCATGGTTCTGCATGACTTGGAAGTTGCAAATATGCTGAATCAGTATTCTTGATCCTCAGAAAACCGTCACTCCAGAAATGTGCTTGCTCACTTATTTCCTGGAATTCATTCACACACACCCTTCTTTTTGCTATTCTCTCTCAACTTTGTTACTCCTTTATTAAGTTGTTCTCATTTGATCACTGTTTGATTATGGTAATTCTTAGCATTTAACATAGTACTTTAAAATGTTCAAAGAGCTTTACATATGTTATCTTAGTCATATACTCAGGGACCATCCTGCCCCGAGGCTTTGGAATGCACGCCCTGTTGAAATAAGAGCCTCCCCATCTCTGACAACGTTTTAAAAGGCAGTTAAGACACATTTTTTCACTCAGGCTTTTGATTAGATTTACAGTTTTTAATAGTTTTAAATTATTTTAATGTGTTAACACTTTTAATTTGTATTGTTTTTTTGTAAACCTCCCAGAGTCACAGGTTTTGGGTGGTATCTAAATGTGTTTGATTGATAAATAAATAAATAAATAAATATTTGCAAGAACTTGAAAGATAGGTGAGTATTGTTTTCCATATTGTAAAACGGAGGCTGAGACATGACTTATCTGAAGCCCAAGCCACATGTAGCCTCTAGTGGTGTGTATGGAACCGGTGCCTGCTGGTTCGAAGGTGGAGGTAGTTTTTAAGGACTGCGGAGTGTGCTCTCCCCCCTACCCTCGCCACCATGTTTTCCTCGCCAGTGTCATCATTGAAATTGGTCCCACAGGGTGGCACATACCTCCTTGCTGTCTGGGTGTACGTCGGACTGGAAATGCTTGGTGCGCATGTGCATGTTTTTCGCATGCGCATCGAGCACTTCTGGGTACTTCTGGTCTGACACACCATGGCGGCAAAGAGGTATGCTGCTGCTCCGCGGGCCCAATTTCAATGACAGCCCGGGGGGGGGGAAGAGCACCCTCCCCAGTAGTTAAAGTTACCCCCCCACTTCAAACCGGCTGAACCGCTGGACCTTCGAACCAGTTCGGAGGTCCATAAAAGGGCCTCCGAAGTGGTTCATGCACATCCCTAGTAGTTTCATGACCTATATAAATAAAGAAAATCTTCTTTTGGTGGAAGCATTCAGAAGTGCAGAAGAAGGCTCTAACCTTTTCCCTTGCTTGCGATTTTCTCCATGCCCTGTTTATTATGATTATCTATCATATATCTATATCTATATCTATATCTATATCTATATCTATATCTATCTATCTATATATTTTTTCTCTAAGGCATACCCGTGGCTAATCCCGTGTGTGGCAGCTCTCTTGAGAGTTTGTGAGCAGAAGCATTGTGGTCATTGGGCAGTGGAGATTCCACATGCAGATAGGGAGGAGGAGCCTGTGAGAGTAGAAGCACCATGGTGACTGGGCAGTGGGGATTCCATATGCAGATAGGGAGCAGGAGCCTGTGATGGTTAAGGTCAGCTGGAATGCAACTGTTATTGGTTGGAAGATGTTGATTGTAGAGGAGAGGAATCTACATATATATAAAAGGATAGTGGGCAGGGGTCTGCAAAGAGAGGGGTCGTGAGGGAGGAAAGAGCCCCTTCAGGCGAAGGAGGCTGCTGTTGTGTGAATTAGATGAGGAAACAAGATCTGTTAACTCAGAGAGAGAGAGAGAGAGAGAGAGAATGGAAGAAGGGGAAGAAAGACGAGGGGGGAGAGTGGAAGAGAGAGAAAAAGAAATGAGGGGAAGAGAAAAGGAAGGGTGAGGGAAGGGCCTGAGCCTATCGGCAGCCTGAGGGGAACGAGCAGCCATGGTGACACCTATTCGCAGCAAGGAAGGGCTCAGTCAACCACTGCTGATGTTTGGGGCTACCAAGGCTATTGGCAGAGGGAGGTAGGCAGGCAAGGGACGAGTCCGGGCCTGTCAGCAGCCTTAGGAAAATGAGTGGCCATGGCAGTGGTAGCAGTGAGGAAGCAGCAGCAGCTGCTGCTGCTCCTCCTGTGGGGAGGAGCAGGAGTGGGGCTTGGGTGAGGGTGGGGAGGTCTTTGGGGTTAGGGGGCTGCAGATTGGCCAATAGGTGTCAGCAATTCTGCAGCCACGACCAATAGGGGTGAGGGGGATGGAGTAAAGGGATGTAGGAGTGACCAAGAGGGGTGAAGGGAATGGAAGCAACGGGATGGAGGAGGAGGATCAGGGAGTGTGGCTCAGGTGAGGGTGGAGAGATCTCTGAGGTGAGGGGGCTGTGGCAGGGGGTTGTTCTGTAAAACACTTGTTCTGTAGAGAACAAGGAACACTTGCTCCTATATGGACACTTGCTCCTGTGAGTAAGTAAGGCTGTATTGGATGCTATTCATATGGGAAATCTAGTCAACACTATCCCGTTTATGAGAATTCTAATAAAAATACTCTCACTGCAGTTTTATTGTATGCCATATTGGTTTATACAAATGATTCATAGAATAGTTCTATCTTTTGTAAACTTGTAACAGTGAAAAGCTAACACATTTTTGGCACAGGGCTCTGTGGTCTCCAGGAGTCGACACCGACTCGACAGCACACTTTACCTTTATATGCCCAGGCAACAGCAAGAAGTGCAGGCTTTCTGTACTTACATGACTATTTCTTCTAAAGTTTCTGAGTACCGAAATCTGGCAGATAAATCAGCATGACTTAAAAAATTGTGTACTGGTTTTATGTGTATAATATGGTTGACTTGTATGAATAAAATTTGTTCCACGGTTCTATGTATAAAAAGTTATTGCAGGACATTGAAAACAGACAAGCACTAAATGTACTCATGTAGCCTGATAATATGCACATTTACTTGGACACAAATCCCACATAGTTTCCTGGACCTTACTAAAATGGGCAAAAATTGCACACTTCGTAGGTTTGAAGGGGGGGGGGAACCCAGTATCATTAATATCATTAGCAGCATTTATTAATCATACTCTTAGAAAAAGACCAGTCCCTTCCTGCAGTTACTTCCATTATTGTTATTAATAGGAGCAAGAAGTTATTTTCTCTTTGGGATCTTCAACAGTTGGCTGATCTTATTAAAATTCCAGCTTCAGACTCTGGTCTGTCCACGATTGCCCAATTTGGATGTCACAACAGACTATAGCCACATTCACACATAACATGAAATTAGAGGTTGACAAACCTACAGTTTCTATTTCAAACTAAATTGCATCACAAACATTTTTCTGTTACGGAGATCTGATCGGGAGAGGCTAGTGGTCCGGTTTGGTCCCAGCTTCTCCCAGAGGGTTACTTCATGGTAGAGCAGGTGAGAGGACATGGGTTGGGGGAGGTGGGGTAGCTATGGTCTATAAGAATACCATCCTTACCAGGATCCCTGTCAGGGATTTGGCCTTTATTTATTTATTTATTACATTTATATCCCGCTCTTCCTCCAAGGAGCCCAGAACGGTGTACTACATACTTAAGTTTCTCCTCACAACAACCCTGTGAAGTAGGTTAGGCTGAGAGAGAAATGACTGGCCCAGAGTCACCTAGCAAGTATCATGACTGAATGGGGATTTGAACTCTGGTCTCCCCGGTCCTAGTCCAGCACTCTAACCACTATACCACGAATGTGTGTACCTAAGTCTAGGGACCAGGGATAAATTGGGACTTTTGCTGGTGTACCGATCACCCCAATACCCAGTGGAGTCCCTAATTGAGCTGATGGACCTGGTTGCTGAGTTGGCATTGGAGTGGCCCATGTTGATGTTGGTAGGGGACTTCAATGTTCATTTTGGGACCAGGTTGTCGGGAGTGGTTCAAGAGTTAATAGCGTCCATGACGACTGTGGGCCTATCCCAATTGGTCTCTGGACCAACACATGATGCTAGTCACACATTCAATTTGGTCTTTAGCTCTGATCAGGATGGTGTTCTGTGGGAGGGAACTCCTGTCATCTCCCCATTGTCATGGACTGATCACCATCTGGTTAAGTTAGAACTTACAGCCTTGGCCCACCTCTGCAGGGGTGAAGGACCTATTAGGTTAGTCCACCCAAGGAGGTTATTGGAACCAGTAGGATTCCAAGAAATATTGGGAGGGTTTAGGGTAGGTTCTGCTAGTGATTCTGTTGATTCTCTGGTGCAAACATGGAATAATGAACTCACTAGAGCAGTAAGTTCATTATTCCATGTTTGCTCCTAAGTGTGCTCTCCAACTTGCTTTAAAGAGAGCCCCGTAGTATTCGGATGAACTGCGGGAGCAGAAGCGGCGAGGTAGACGACTAGAGCTCAAGTGGAGGAACACTCGGCATAAGTCTGATTGGGTACAACACAGAGCACTTTGAAGAAATATGCTCTGGCAGTGCGGGCCGCAAAGAAGTAGTTCTTTTCTGTTGTCATTGCTTCTGCAAACTCACGTCCAACTGAGTTGTCTAGGGTTGTGAGGGGGCTAGTATGTACCCTCTCCTCACTGAATTTAAACTTGGAACCATCGGTTACTCACTGTGACATTTTAAACGACTTCTTTGTAGATAAAATTTCTTTCATTCGGGCCGAGCTGGATCCCATGGTTACTGCAGTGTCTGTTGTGGAGGTGTCCAGCACTCCTCTTATGGGATTAGATTGGATCATTTTCAGTTTGTGACTCCTGAGGAAGTGGACACACTGCTTCGGACTGTGCATCCTACAACTTGTTCTCTTGATCCTGGCCCAACTTGGCTTATCTCAGCTGATAATTATATTATCAGAGAGGTTCTGGTAAATATCATAAATGCTTCTCTCAGGGAGCGCAGGATGCCTCCTTGTCTTAAGGAGGCTATTATTAGAGGCTTAATAAGTCTCCTTCTTAAGGAGGCTTCACTTTTTAAGAAACCTGCATTGGATCCCTCAGAGTTAGCTAATTACAGACCTGTTTCTAACCATCCATGGTTGGGCAAGGTGATTGAGCGGGTGGTGGCCTCTCAGCTCCAGGCAATTTTGGATAATGCAGATTATCTAGACCCATTTCAAGCTGGCTTTCGTGTGGGCTATGGGGTTGAGATTGCCTTGGTTGGCCTGATGGATGATCTCCAACTGGCTATCGACAGAGGGGGTGTGACTCTGCTGATCCTTTTGGATCTCTCTGTGGCTTTCGATACCATCAACCATGGTATTCTTCTGGACCACCTGAGGGATGTGGAATTGGGTGGCACTGTTTTACAGTGCTTCCGCTCCTACTTCTCTGGTAGATTCCAGATGGTGTCGCTTGGAGACTGTTGCTCTGCAAAACAAGAACTGGAGTTCCACAAGGCTCCATACTGTCTCCAATGCTCTTTAACATATGAAACTGCTGGAGATTTGGTGCTGGTTTTATCAATATGCTGATGACACCCAGATTTACTTCTCCATGTCGACCTCATCAGGAAATGGCATATCTTCCCTAAATGCCTGCTTGGAGGCAGTAATGGGCTGGATGAGGGATGTTGAATCCAAATAAGATGGAAGTACTGACTGTGGGATGTGTGTGTGGGATCCGAGAGATGGTTTAGAGCTACCTGTTCTGGATGGGGTTACACTCCCCCTGAAAGATCAGGTACGTAGCTTGGGAGTGCTCCTGGACCCCAATCTCTCCCTGGTTTCTCAGGTTGAGGCGGTGGCCAGGAGCGCTTTTTATCAGCTTTGGCTGATACATCAGCTACGTCCATTTCTAGAAGTGAATGACCTTAAAACAGTGGAGGGTCTGCCCTGCCATGACCTAGGATACTCTTGGGAGGGCTGTCCCTGGCAAAGTAGTCCATGCAGACCAACTCACACTCCTGCTCTCCTGACAGCTTGCTGCCAGTGGACTACACCTCTCATAACAGCGCCAGTCTACTGGGGAGGACCATTGGGTTGAACACCCTAGGTCTTCCATTGGACTGCACGCTCATGAGTTGAGCTAACAAAAAAAGGCCCCTTGCTTTTTACATGAAGGGGAGTGGGGAGTATGCACACCTGAGGCTACGAAATATTGTGGGAAACCAAGATTCAGTCCTGGCTCAACATATTTGAATCAAGCCATAGGGTGACTTCACATGTAACACAGCAACTAAGGTTGCCGCAAGTTGCTGGAGCCCTGGGAACAAACCCGACTTCCAGTGTTGGGAAGGATATTGACATTGGGCGTGATGTTTGAACCCACCTCGATTTGAAGTAGGTTACAGATGCTGAGTTCAGAACAGCAAGTAGGGTAGTATATGCTGACACTAGTGGGTTTGTGTATCATACCCAGTGTCAGCATATTCTTTCCAACACTGGAATCTGGGCACGTGTGTGTTCACAGCAGCATTAGCTGCCGTGTTTCATGTAAAGCCGCTCACAGTCTTATGGCTTTCTGGAATGTCCTGTCTAAAACAGTTATAATTTTGGTCTCAAGGAGAGACAGATAAATTGTTCAGATGGTATATTTTATTCTAATCTTGGTAGGTTAGTCAGATTTCGGGTGGTCTAAAGCTTGCCACAATGATCTATTCCAGGACTTCAGATTCCTAACATATTAATTAATGGTATGGACTATGAACAGTGAAATGGTTGAATCCTGTTGATATCACAAGGTAGTTAAGATTTAAATGTGAAATGCTATACAATGATCTTTCAGAAGTAGAAGACTGAGCAATGAAATAGTCCATAGAATTAGATGCTAACAATGGAACTTAAAATAGATCTGGGGGAAAAGATTGCAACACAAATCTGTTGGCTTGCAGAATCATTCTGGTTAGTTCATCGGAGCCATTGATTCAGCACATAACTATGCTAAAAATGAAAGCAAAATGTTAGACTAGCTTAATAAAGTATTTGATATTGATGATATTTCACAGATCTATTATGTAGTACCTTGAGAATGCTGTGGGTGGTACTGATGGCCACTTACAAAGAGGATGAAACAAAACTACTAAATGCCTAGTGGAGATCCACCAGGGGAATGCCAAGTCATGCTAGATGTTCCAAGGCACTAATATACAACAGGATATTTGTCAGCACTGCATTATAATGAGTATTATTCCTGCAGAGTAGCAGTGCCATAGAGGGACACTCTGTTTCATAGTATGAGGCTTTCATTTGTTTTGCTTTTTTCTTCCATTTTTAATATCCAGATTTGGAAAATAATGTTATGCTTTGATCAATAAAATGTTAATTAAATTGATGTGGGTTTTTTATTTTAAAAAATTAAAATTATTATTTTTTAAGCTGCAAAAGACCCTATCGCTGTTGAAAGAGCAAATTTACTGAATATGGCAAAATTAAGTATCAAAGGACTCATTGAATCTGCTCTGAGCTTTGGCCGAACTCTTGATTCTGACTATCCACCTCTGCAACAGTTCTTTGTTGTCATGGAGCACTGTCTGAAACATGGTCTTAAAGGTACAATTTGCATGTTTTTACTTTTTATTTTCACCATAGAATATTTACATTTTATTTTGGTCTGTAATACAAGAAAGCAATATTAGATTAGCTATTTTGTATTGTGCTGCTGCTCCTGTTGTTGTTGTTGTTGTTATTATTATTATTATTATTATTATTATTATTAATAGTATATTTATATACCTCTCTTCAATTAAAAAAAAGGTTCACAAAGCAGTTTGCATGACAAAAAGGAGAAAATGAGAAATGGTAGGCAAACTTTCCAGGGATATTGGTCAACAAGCACATTATAGACTTTCATGCCATTCTAGCCAGCCACGAGATTTGTTTGCTTTTCACTGATCCAGTAGGCACACTGTAGACTTCTCTTATTCCAAGGGGAAATCCAGATTGACTCTTTATTATTCCGAGGGCAATGTTCAAGGGCAGTAGTGAACAAATCCTCTACTACTCACAGGAATCTTCCTTTCTTCCTGTTCTCCTCTCCAGGTGAAGAGAGCTGGTCTTGTGGTAGCAAGCATGACTTGTCCCCTTTGCTAAGTAGGGTCTGCCCTGGTTATGATATGAATGGTAGACTTGATGTGTGAGCACTGTAGGATATTCCCCTTAGGGGATGGAGCTGCTCTGGGAAGAGCAGAAGGTTCCAAGTTCCCTCCCTGGCTTTTCAAAGGTAGGGCTGAGAGAGATTCCTGCTTGCAACCTTGGAGAAGCTGCTGCCAATCTGTGTAGACAATACTGAGCTAGATGGACCTATGGTCTGACTCAGTATATGGCAGCTTCCTATGTTCCTATGTTTCTTTGAGTTACTTTAATTGTAGCGTTAACTCATATGTCCTTGCTACATCTCTTTTCTGTTGACCTACTTGGAATAAGAGTGCTTTTGTTTTGACCAGTTGGTTCATCTTTTGTTTTGCATTATTTTCTCATCTACACTGTGTGCATCAAAACATTAGTTTTGTGATTTTCTGCAACTCTCCTAGGGAACCTATGGTATAGCAGGTAGACTGTATTCATGCTGTATGTGTAAAATACTAATCATGATATTTACAGATATCCTTTGCTTGTAGTTCATATAACTAAAGTATCTGTAAATAGGTTTTAACCCATCCAGTTATATGGATAGCGACTGTATTAAATGCTCAGAGAAAATAAAGCAGAATTTTGAAATATCAAAATACTGTGTTTTCTTTTTTCCAGTAAAAAAATCTTTTCTAAGTTACCATAAAACAATCTGGGGCCCACTAGAACTTGTGGAGAAGTTATACCCAGAAGCTGAGGAGATCGCTGCTAGTGTTAGAGATCTACCTGGTCTCAAGTAAGTTGTGTTATCAATAAAGATCTTGTAATATTAAAATGCCTTTAGATCATGTGATCTTCAGAAACAGAAATGTAATAAGTAAAAATTATGTTACTCTTAATGAACTACCAGGATACTCTGCAAGCTAAATCGTATTTCTGCTGTGGAGCCCTGAAAATTACTGTGAGAAAAGAAGAAGTGGACACTCAGTTGTCTTTTGCAGGAACCATGACTGGGAGGCCTCACCAGATACTCATTACTGGTCGATGAGGCACAGTAGTGGACTTTAGCACTCTTCTTGATTACTGCTTGGGATGTATGCTATTTGCATGGTAGTCTCTTAAGTCATATTTATCTGTCTTTGAGAACCTCAAACATTCAAATAATTCAACATTATTTTTTTAATCATATGACTCTTATTTTGATCAATTGTTATAAAACACACAGCTGATTCTTTTTTGCTCTTCGTTAACATTTTATTGAATTTTATTGATTGTTATCGGAAAGGCTATAGCACAAAAGGCTAATAGTACAATAGCATGAAAATATTAGATTGGATGTCTTCTGATTTATGAAGCCCTTCTTCCATGATTCTTGTACCCAGTCGATATCCCCCAATGAATTATAATAAGTATTGGTGAGATAAAGAAGAGTTATAACATTATTAGACAATATTAAATTACAGGTGGTGGGGAAGGAGGGAATACGCATGGGTGAAATTACAGTAGAAGATTAATGTTCAGTTAAGGAAGAATTATAGAAATTGTTTTATAGTGTATTTGGTAGTCTTATATTTTGTCTTGAACTCTTTTTAGCTGCTTTGGGTGTTTGTAGCAGAAAAGCAGGTTAAAATACTTTACAATAAATAATTTAAAAAGCAGCCAAATTGTATATAATTTATCTGATTTATTTCTCTTGTAATGGATGATTCATTTTCAATAGATAAATCTGAGAGCTTTTTGGCCCAGTTTTCAGTTATACATGTTGAATATAGTTTAAGGAACTGTAAAATAATACAGTTTGTACAAGCAACAATTGGGTAATCCAAAGCAAGACAGGATTTGGGCATTTTCAAATCACAGGGATGTATCCCAGATTGTGAATAGATTTGAGCTCCGGCTTTAACTATAAGTCTAAATTAATTAGTGACATCTTTTCAAAAGGTTTCAGTAACAGGGCATTTTCCTATCATATGGAACCAGAGTCATGTGTGAACTATCACATCTCCAACAATCACAGTTTTTAAAAAATGCAAATATCAAAACATGATTTGGGAGATCAGTGAAAGCAAAATACATTTTATTGTTGAGTAAAACAAAGTTGGTCAATAGATGACAAGAGTGGTGATTAAAGGGTAGCCTTCCATTGTAGTTGTATAGTATTATATCCTAGATACATTTATCCTGTGTAGTATTGTATCCTGGTAATTTAGTTCTTAAATAATTTATATAAGACTTGAAACCACCAACATTAGCTTACATAATACAGTAGCTGACCTAAAGAGAGAGGGCAAAACTTTAAAGAGATGCAGTATTTTCAAAATTTCAAAGGTATTGGGGCCAAACTCCTGGAATATTAACAAGTTTATTACCCTCTTGGGCAGATTTGCTTGAAGACTGTTGTTCTTCAAAATGTGAACTTTTATATAGCATCCCCCAGGGCTCCATACTGTCTTCAATGCTTTTTAACATCTATGAAACCGCTGGGAGAGATCATCAGGAGATTTGGTACAGGGTATTATCAGTATGCTGATGACACTCAAATCTGTTTTTCCCTGTCAACAATCAGGAGAAGGCATAGCCTCCCTAAATGCCTGCCTGGAGGTAGTGATGGGCTGGATAAGAGATAACAAACTGATACTGAATCCAGATAAGATGGAGGTATTCATTGTGTGGGGTCAGAACTTGGAAGACTATTTTGATCTGCCAGTTCTGGATGAATGGGGTCATACTTCCCCAGAAGGAACAGGTACGCAGTCGGGGAGTGCTTCTGGATCCAAACCTCTCCCTGGTGCCTAAGGTTGAGGCGGTGGCCAGAGGTGCTTTCTATCAGCTTTGGCTGATACACCAGCTGTGTCCGTTTCTTGAGATAAACAACCTCAAAACAGTAATACATATGTTGGTAACCTCCAGACTTGACTATTGCAGCACACTCTATGTGGTGCTGCCTTTGTACATAGTCTGGAAACTGCAGGTGGTTCAGAATGCGGCAGCCAGTTTAGTCTCTGGGTCATCTCGAGAAGACCATATTACTCCTGAATTGAAAGAACTACACTGGCTACCAATAAGTTTCCGGGCAAAATACAAGGTGCTGGTTATAACCTATAATGCCCTAAACAGATTAGACCCTGGATATTTAAGAGAATGTCATCTTCACCATGAGCCCCATCACACATTGAGATAACCCCGAGAGGTGTGCTTGTGTACACACACTTACACAGCTGGGGGTAGAAATCTACTCCAAAATCCAGATGAGGGATAAGTATGAATTCAGTAATGTAAAAAAGTTATTGGATAATGGTATTTCTACTGTTTTTCCAAGCTCTTATATATTTATGCTGTTTACATTGGTAGTATGGTATCCAGCAGCAATGTATTCTAAGCTCAATCTTTTTTCATTTTGGTGATTTTTTAAAAATTGTATTAGACTTTAAAACAGTTATTTCTGGTTCTTGTGTACATGTGTAGTGCAGTGCTTGGGCTGAGAATTCTTCCAAGTCTGAATGTAAAGAGTTAAACTCTTACTTGGGTAAGGCTCCATACTTGTAAATATTTGCCCAAGCCAATACAGTGTGATACATTTTCTTCCCTTTCTGTTTTAAGGGTTTTTATCAATAGTCAAATGCTTTCATAGGTGGACTTTTTGATAAGGACTTCAAATGAACTGAAAGCCGGAATTTTATTTTCAATCACTGAAGGATATTGTTCAGGTGTAAACTTAAAATGACTTTATAAATGTTTACTTATCAATAAGCTGTTGACTCTCATTAAGACAACATGCTTGGCTAATATGCGACTACGTTTGAGCTGTTTCCTTCCTTTATCAGGACTCCATTGGGACGGGCTCGGGCCTGGTTGCGATTGGCACTTATGCAAAAAAAGATGGCCGACTATCTACGATGTCTCATCTTTCGGAAGGATCTCCTCAGGTGAGCACTTGTCTAGATGTGTTTGAAGAAAATTAAGATTAGTGCTATCACTACCACAATTGTATAAAGGTAAAGTGTGCCGCTGAGTCAGTGTCAACTCCTGGCGACCACAGAGCCCTGTGGTTATCTTTGATGGAATACAGGAGGGGTTTACCATTGCCATCTCCCGTGCAGTATGAGATGATGCCTTTCAACATCTTCCTATATTGCTGCTGCCCAATATAGGTGTTTCCCATAGTCTGGGAAAAATACCAGCGGGGATTCGAACTGGCAACTTCTGGCTTGCTAGTCAAGTCATTTGCCCGCTGTGTCATTAGGTGGCACCACAATTGTATACTTGCATTATATTTCATTATAACTACTGCTTAATAATGTGGTAGAAAAGATATAACTTAAACTCGCAGGACTATTTTTTTTCTTGACTTGATTAAACAAAATATGTCTTGCATTTGATTTGCTTTTGCAACCAAATATCTGAACAGTTCAGTTACTTTTGTACCTTGCTGAGTTATTGAAAATGCACCCAGTTTGTGGCAGAGATACATTTACAACTAAATCACTTACAAAACTCAAAAGCAAATTGAATCTTTTGTACTTCAGTAAATAATCCAAAGCCTGATGAAACAAGTAGCTGACCTGTGACATTTCCTTGTCACCTTTTGATAGGGCAAGAGATTCTAGAATGCACCAGATTCTGATTTTAGAATAAGTTATGAAAAATTCACTTGAGCAGTATAATTTTCTGTTTGCAGAATTTGGAACTTCTTGTTTCAGTTTTTTGTTATGGAGAATGGATTTGGTTGTACAGGAGAACCTCTATTTGCAGTTCCACATATCCACAAGTTGTCTCATTGACACCCGTTTTCAGTATATGCAGATACGAAAGGGTTAAAACCCATGTATCCACGGTTCCTAGAAGGCTGGAAGTGAACGCGGAGGTCACTTCTGCCCATCATTTTGTCTCTGGGGAGCCATTTTGTGTGTCCTTTCCTTACACAAATGGACATCTTTTACTTTCCCCCATGATTTTTCATGGCTTGGTGGGACATTGCTGGGCACATGGGATTCCTGGCCACATACAGACCCCCCATGAAGCACGCCCCAGTAAATTTTTTCATGTTTATTTTCCTGGTTTTTTGGCTTTTCCCATCCGCTTTGGAACCTACCTCACCTTTTCTCATAACAATAATGATTCATTACTCACAGTTCCGTTACTTGCGGCAGTAGGTGAGGATGGAACCCCCACGAGTAATGAAGTTCTCCTGTACTGAACATTGGGATGGAAGAGGTACTGAGATTAGGAGCCATGGTGTGTGGGGAAGACTGACATTTGTACAAGATAAAATACCACCCCACCACTTGAGTAACCACTTTGTCCTCCCCACCTTCCTACATTTTAATCAGGCAAAAAGTCTTCAAACTTATCTCCCTAATCATGAAACTTAGAAACTTTACTGCAGTCCAGGTACCCAAGTTAAGCACTCTTAGAACTGAAGCATTCAACTCTTCTATGAAAATAGATGGGGTGTGAAAGTCTTAACTTGGGCTGGTTTTTAAGAACATCAAATCAAAGCTCGGTGAGCCAAATCCAGACTAAGTTAGTCATAGCTAAGTCCCACTGGAAAAAAGTAACTTCTGTATAGGGATTTTCACGAACAAGTTCGGTGTTCCCTTTCTAGAGTGCTGAACCTGTTCAAATGCCAGCGTTCGAGCTTGATGGGCGGGGGAGGGGATTTCCTTACCTATTCACCCCCTCCACGCCGGTGCTCGGTTTTGAGAGATGCGTGGTGCTCCTTCCTGCAACCCCGATTGGTGCCAGCACACACGTGGCTGGTGTGCACTCACACCAGCCATTTGCATAGTCAGCATACTACACAAATGGCTGGTGCGCATGTGTGCTGGCCATGTGTGCTGGCCATGCTGATGCTGACTGGGGCTGGAGGAAAGCACATGGCAGCCCCACGCATCTCTTTCGAAATTGAGGGGGAAAGTGGCGGGGAGGGGGCAAATAAGTAAGGAGTGCCTTACCTGCTCGCTTAAAGGTACCCCTCCTGTGTGCCACCCCAGGGAATGCATGAACTGTTCATGCACACCCTTACTTCCATAACACTTGTCTCATTGTTTTCAATGTTGCTTAGTCATCACTCACTAGTCCGGATGTTAATTTTTTTTATTTCATGAGAATAACTTAAATTTCTTTAGTTACCACATTTTGTAGTTTACTATTATAGACCAAACTTGAGTAACAGTAATTAATTCAGTCTTCATGAGACTTGTGAATAAGGATGAATTCAAGACTGAATGACTGGCACTAGATGTCAGTTTGTTTAAAAATGTGTTAAAATGTTTTATGAAATAAATTCATTTTTTAAAACTGCATATTTACAGTGAATTTTATGAATATCATGCATTGATGATGGAAGAAGAAGCAGCAGTTATTGTTGGGTTGCTCGTTGGGTTAAATGTAATAGATGCAAACCTCTGTGTAAAAGGAGAAGACTTGGATTCGCAAGTAAGTGAATATGCAGTTATGACCTGATAGGTTGTCTTAAAATCTAAGCATTTCTGTTTTATACCCGTGGCTAATCTTGTATGTGGCAGCTCTCGCAAGAGTTTGTGAGCAGCTGCTGGGAGTAGAAGAAGAATGCTGGAAAGCATTGGCCAGCCAGCCAAGAGAAAGCGGTGGCAGAACTGGCTGACGGGATGGGGGGAGAATGAGCTGGCTGAAGGGATGTGTGTGTATGTGTAGCAGGGAGAGCTCACTGGCTGATGGGATGTGGGGGGAGAACAAATGCACTGGCTGAAGGGATGGAGATGGGGCAGGGCGCCGGATCAGTTGCGGTGGGGGGCGGGGGAGACAGGAGAACCAGGGGCACAGATGCCCTGTGCCGGTTCAGCTAGTTTTGAATAAAGTAATAGAGGATAAGACTAAGCTGGCAGATTGGAGTGCAGAGAGGATTAAAGGCACTTACGGGCTTCCTTAAATGACAAGAATAACTTCTTTGTTTGAATCAATCTAATTAAATATTATTTCTTAAATGAAACACATTTATTTTCTTTTAAGTGTCATGAAAACATACATATAAAGTGTTGATTCATAAAATGTTGCTTTTACAGAAATATTACTGATAGAGTAAAGATGAGTAAATCCTTCATTCAGGAAATGTTTGACTTGGTCACAAGGCCCTACCAAGTTCCCCACAACTGAAGATTCCCACCCCACCCCTTGTATTCTGGAAGTCCCCCAACAATGAAAATAGTGCAAAGTTCAGTCTTAACAGAAAATAAATGGGGTGTGGGATCAGGGAGCTGTACTGCACTACTGTGCATCTTAAATTTTAAAAAAGTATAGATCTCGAGTGCTGGAGAGAGGGAGTGCATCTTGGGTAGTGTTTCCTGTCCTAAAGAGCTTATTTCTATGTTGCTTGCTAAGTATGGGAGAGAAAACTGAAGCACCAAGATATTATATTACATTTCCCATCTAGTCTTGGAAACTCATTTCTGCTATCAAAAACAAACAAAATTGGCAAGGCGTGAATACTAGGGAAATAGTGAGCTATATCCTATAGGGTGTACTGAGCACAGCAACTTGCTCCCTCCTTCACACAGCAGCTCCTGCAAATCAACTCCTGAAAGGATTTGTTTGTTTTGATTTCTATCCCGCATTTCATAAAATTATTCCTTCTATTCATGCAAACCAAGTTAGGATACAACCTGCTATATCCACACAAGTTCCAATAACAGTTTTGAATGAAGATTTGTGCAATGTGAGCTAGTAGTCAAACAACTGCATTCTTGTTATGGACAGAAACAGATGTTGTGGGTGAAAATTATTATGTTTTCATAGGAAATCAAAGTCTGTAGTGACCAAATGAATGGGAATGTCTCCTAAATCTCGTATAGCATTTTTAGTAGTGTTACCCCATTAAGCATCTCACCATTAGGTAGTGTTCATTAGGTAGTGTTGCAGTATTTTCCATCCTATGTAAAGTAGCTTGTTGGAAAACGCTGTTTAAAGATTCACATTTTAACGCTGTTTAAAGATTCACATTTCCCTGCAGCCAAAACACTTTCCCATTGGCTGAGGCTATTATGACATCAATGCTGTTCAACCTTCCTGTAGCCTTCTGATATGTGTGGGAGGACTGACTGAATTGTGTGGATTTGTTTTGTGCTGATTACTGAAAAAGGATTTGTAAAAGGAAATTCAGGAAATCTGCCATTTGTAGATTCCTGCATGATTGCAAATCTCTTAGCTGGCAATGAAGATTATGTTGGAGTGGAGATGAGGGGAGTGAAGAAGACAAGGTCTTCTGTTTCTGTCAGGGCTGGTGAAATCTGCCCCCAGGGAATGAGAAATCTCTTCAAAATAAAGGGCAACCATTATTACACATCAATGATTTAACTCATGTCTCTGAGATAAATAGGGAAACAGGCTCAATCACATAGGCTTGGCTCCCTAGCTGTGGCATGGGCCTCTTCCTTCGTTCCTTCTGACAGTGGCCTCTTCTTTCATTTTACCTCAGATCTGCTAGGCTTCAGTGCTCTTATTTGACTGGTACCACTTTCCAACCTTGTACCTCATAAGCAAGGGGCTGCTCAATTCCTTGTAAGGACCAGAGGGGCCAGGACATGCCATATAAGAGGATGATGTTTGGGAGAGGGGAGATGTCTTGAGTTATAAAGTAGCTCTAATACCAACCTTGTGGTCTTCACTCGCCTCATCTTCACTCTTATGAAACTGCAAAAAAAACACCCCGCCAGTCCTTCTCCACACAGTTGCTCCCTCTTTTTTTAAAAAAGGGGCAGAAAAAATAAGCAAATTGTTCTAGTAAGAACTAATCTGCCTACTTTCTTTTCACTATGCCTACAACTGGACTTAATTTGGTTCAAATCAGTTAGGTGATCCACAAGTTAGACCTCTTGCACCTCAAACATTCCCATATCCACCATCTTTGATTGTGGTGGATGACATAATCACAAACTACACTATTGAGGTGTTCCTGTGTATCCCTACAGTTGTAGTAAATTTGGTTCAAATTGGTTAGGCAGTTCACAAGTTAGCTCACTTGCACTTTAAATGTTTACACATCTGCCATCTTGAATCAGGGTGGATGACATTATCACAAACTACACCATTGAGGTATCCCTGTGTGTCACTACAACTATGCCCAATTTGGTTCTTATTGGTCCAGGCGTTGTGAAGTTGATAAAGGGTACACACTCAGAATGCCAGGTGATCTCATAAGCCTACTGAAAAGTAGGCTAAAAATTCAATAATAATAAAAATAATGAAAATATTGGAAGATAATAAACATTTTATAATTCATTTGTATTAACATTGAAATGGTCCTGGCACACAATCACAGATTTCTCATTGGACACCTTTTCTCTTCTCAGTGCATCTACCCAAGCTTTCCATGGCTTCATTTCTGTAGGTACATGCAAAATTCTCCCTCCACCCCTTTGGTGTGCTTTTTATTGTGCTCTTGCACGTGGTGCTATATACCATTTCTGGATTTTTCAAAATCACAGATGTTTTGTTCAGATTACTACAGGAAACTTCACTCTCTATACTCGGAATGACCAGGTCTCCAAGAAAGAAAGCAGTGATGATGTCACAGCAAAGCTAACATGGCTGCTGCCTGTTTTGGGGTGTGTGTGACCAAATTGGAATCTCAAGCTTTAATTTTAGCTGCATTTGAGCAGATTTCAGCAAAAAGCAAAACAGATGACATGTAATAACCTTTTGGTGAGAACTGAATATATATATTTAGGAGACATCCCCATTCACGAATGAGAAGAGGAACATATGTGGATTCACAAAACCCCATTATGCACTGGGGACATTTCAAGAGTCTCATGGAGCAACATAGGAGGATTACCGTTTGGGAAAATCTGTATATGTTTCTCTGAAAATCACCTATGCACATCTCTGGGTTGGCATCCTAATCTGAACATGGTAGCTTAATCTTTTTGAATACAGTCCTCCCTTGCCAACCACAGTTTTACCAACCGTGCTTTTGAGTATATGCAAATAGGAAATTGTGACAGGTCTTGCCAACGACGACCCGAGTAGCCACAACTGGCAAGGGTTTTTAGTGGTTTGGCGGGGGGGGGGGGGGGAGACTCTCAGCGATTTTGGGGGGGTTCAGTCTGCTCATTCCTCTTTCTGTCCCTTGCCAGTTTAAAATGCCTTAGAGTTATTTTGGAGGGTTCAAAAAATTTCAAGAGGTTCGATCTGCTCATTCTTCTTGGTGACTCTTGGTGATACTACAGGATTTATTTGTTATATATCCCCCCCTCTTTATTTTTAGCTCATTTACCATCGTAGTTCCCCCTAGCTCCCTGTTTCCCCATAGACTGTAATGCCTTGCCAATTGTGAATTTGCCAATAGCGAGGTTTTAGGGAACAGAACCCTAGCGGTTAGTGAGGGATGACTGTAGTAGAAATAATGCCAGTATTAGATTATGAACAGTTACCTATGAATGAAGTCCTAAATAGCACAATTATTTTTCAGGAAGTGGAATTTCTCACTCCATTGAACTTGTTGATTTCAATTCTTATTAACATGAGTGAAGTGAAGATTACACTATGACTTTATTTTATTTTATTGCAAAATGCAAATAAACTTATTTCTTCTTAGGTTGGTGTGATTGATTTCTCTATGTATTTAAAGAATGAAGATGCTGCTGAAAACAAAGACAGGTGGGTTCTATTAGAACCATGTGGTTTAGCATGTTGAGATGAATTGTTTGTTAAAAACCCTAACACATTTTCTCTCATAATAAATCAATAAATGATTTGAAAAGGAGTGTACGTTTTGCTGCCAGGCTTCCCAAGGGTAGGAGGCAGAGGCAGTAAAAGATAAGATTGGTGCAAATTGTGTAATAGGCTAGTAGCAGCAGAGGTAAAAATTCAGCTTCCCATATTCGAAAGATTTGCTGTAACTATGCAACAATAGTTATTAAGGTGGGATATTTGCTGTATGGTAATAGGACATTAAATAAAACTTTCTTGCTTCTATATGTTGCATTTTCAAGGGCTCGGATAAACATTTAATTTAAAAAAGTTTCCAACTTTTTTCTTTTTTAGAAATGATCATATTGCTGCTATATTGGATCAAAAAAATTATGTTGAAGAACTAAACCGGCAACTCAAGTAAGAATACATTCAGGCATGTGTTAGTGTATATAGTGGCATCATCATCTGTGTAAAACAGTGGCTCATTTTAATGGTTGCATCATATAGCTTGTGGAAGAAAGAAAAAGTGGTGGAGTAGAGTTTTTGGAAGTGGCAGTGCTTCAATAAATTTGTCAGTTTTAAAAGTGCCTTTTTGCTTTTAAACCTGGGTAAACTAATAGGTGTTCAGCTGAGCATGATAAAAACCATTGAACTCAAACTACTTGAAAATAAACATTCTCAGGATTGGTCAGCAAAGAGTGGACTTGGAAGCTGGGCAGAACTTTCTTGTTATGACCTTCACTGTTCTTTCTGTTTAAAAAGATATGTACTTGTTACTAAGCATATGAGAGGTGGGAGCTACAGCAGTTAAGATGGAGTGATAATGCTGTGTGTGTGTGTATATATATGTTTGACTGACTCAAAATAAAAGAACAGATTTGTATTAACTTCACTAAAGAACAGCAGCAAAAAATTAGACATTCTGGATCAGGGAGAAATAAAAGGTGATGGTTATATTATGGACTTCAATGATGAAAATGATAGCACCCCACTTCTGATAGGGAAGGGAAAACATGACGACTGCAAATCAAGAAAGTAAGCTAATGTAATAACATATTTTTGAGAGAGTGATGATGAATAAGGTGGTTTCCAACAGTATTTATCAGTATACAACCAGGCAGGCGCTGGAATTATCTGTAAATGGAATAGTACTTTTTGCACTTGTAAAATCTGGGATGCCATTTTGAATGAGAATCTCTTTATTGTTTACAGTAGCACAGTCAGCAGCCTCCATGCACGCGTTGATTCGCTAGAGAAGTCAAACACTAAACTAATTGAAGAGGTACTGTATTTCAGCAGTGTATGATTTAATTTTGAAATTATCAGTGTTTGGGAGCTTTTAAAAAAAATTCATAAGTGCCGACTTGCATAACACTTCCCCTCATAGTGCATTGTGGATTAAAGAGCATCTGCTGTGCAGGAAATCTGTGCTGTGGTGGTTGTCTGCTTCCCTATATATTCAAATCTGCAATCAGCTATAATGAGCCAAGTGAAATTCTGATCCAGTTAAAAAAGCATGTGAATTTTGCCAGATAGCTGCCCTTAAGTTATACCATATTTATCTGAATCCAAGACTAGGTTTTCCCCAAGTTCTTTGATGTTAGAAATTGGGGGATGGTTTTAAATTAAGAGTCCTCTTACTTTTGGGTAAACACAGCTATAACCTGTATTTAACTTGTATTTTTAAAGGGGGGTGTCTTAAATTCAGAGATGTCTTCTATTAGGATAAATACGGTATATGGCAGCTGATGAAAGGAGAGCTAGTACACCACCAACTCCTACTACCTCTTCTCTGAGACTATCTTGCTGGTTAATTGTTGGGAAAGCTTTATGCAGGAATGCCTGAAAGCCCTATTGAAATGAATGGCTATTATACAGTAGCAGCTTGATAGCTTATGATGCCTTCTGCTGAAGCTCATTCATGATATGAATGTCTAAACACTTTTTTTTAAAATATCCTCCTACTGGAAGGGATATGCCTCTTATGCTAAATGTATGAGGACCAAAGCTCTTTCTCAGGAGACCAGTACTGTCTATTCTGACCATATGCTTCAGAATAATCTTGTTTTCCTAGTATTCACCTATATTTATATTTTTCTCTTTTGTTTTGTTTCTTTCTTAGTTAGCAATAGCCAAAAACAACATAATTAAACTTCAAGAAGAAAACCATCACTTAAGAAGTGAAAATACACTCATCTTAATGAAAACTCAGCATCATCTAGAGGTAAACAAGTTCATTTTATGGTTTGAATAGTTTAACTAAGCATCTCTGCATGGGTTCATAGCTTGTGTGACAAACTTTCAAACTGGATAGCTTTTAATGTAAATATTGTAAGAATCATCTTGTAGAATCCTGGTATATAAGGCTAATAGTTACAAGATAAATGTTTTTATAAAACCATTTTGTGAATGCATTTTGTCTGATAAATTATTATGATTCACTACAGCTTTTAAAAGTCTGTTATTATGAATAATTTCAAATAGATTTCTTGAGAGTAAATGTCATGAGTATGACAGATTCCAAACTATAATTGGTAGATTTTCCTATAATGGGTAAAAATAGTTTCTTTTGGAGCTGTGAAACTTCTTGAAGTGTACTATGTATGGATATTAGGGCTGTAGTGTTTAGTTAGAATCTCCCCAGGAGTAACTAAGACAAAATGAAGACAGAAGATCTGTGTGGTAGCACTACTTGTCTGTTGGTCTGGGAAAATGCCGAGGAAAAACAAAATTAAGAGAAATGGGGCATATGGAGGTGGTGTTTCAGAGAGGGTTGTCTTATTAGAACTGACTGTCAACCAGTGTTCCCTCTAACAGGGATTCCCAGATGGTGTTGACTATAACTTTCACAATCCCCAATCAAAAGCCATTGCAGCTGGGGATTCTGGGAGTTGTAGTCAACAACATCTGGGAATCTCTGTTAGAGGGAACATTGCTGTCAACGCAAAGGATGAAATGAGAATCTTGTGTTGGATTGATTTAGATGGGTGCCATTCTGTGGCACCTTGCATCCCTGCCTCAGTCAAAATAAGCGCTGGAAAAGGGAAAAGCTGTCACTGCTTGGAGCAATTTGTCCCCATCTCTCTAAGGAGAAGCCTCACTCTTTTAAAATGATTTAGGTTTAAGAAGGTTTCCTCCTTTCTTCCTAGGTGAACAAAGTGGATGCTGAAACAGAACTTCAGACATACAAACACTCCAGACAGAGTCTGGATGAAATGTATAATGAAGCACATAGACAGCTTCGAGAAGAATCACAGTTAAGACAAGTGAGTGTATGTCAGCTGTGCCATGGAGATCTTGAAAATGTGTTTGCTCAATTACTCCAGTAAATCCCTTGTGACTATTTCCTCAATGGTATATGCAGAGGCATGTGTGCTGTCAATCTTGCATCACATTGTTTTTCTAGCCCTCACTTACTTAGTACTTTTAATATTTGGTGCTACTACTTAAGAAACCAATGTGAACAGGTGATCATTTGGTTCTTGGGTGACTAAAGCTTTCCCCCAGATATCCACAAGCTGTCTAATGTGAGATTAAATCTTTTTGGACTGCTGCCAAATAAAAGCTGCTGCTACTCACTTGAGAGACTTAACATTTCTCTGTAGACTGGAGAATGAGCGTTTCAGTTACTACACTTCTTATCAGAAAGAAGTGTAAGCATTAGAAGTGTGAGAAAATGCTACTCTTAGTCATATTAGGAGCACAAGTATCCTCCACCTGGATTGTCAAGTAAAGATGTAGTATTATGTATAGGCAGGCCCAAGTGCCAAGACTGGGCACAGGAGCAAAGCCAGACAGAAGATGCAAACATCACGGGGAGGATGCTAAAGGTGGTAACTTTACTGTGTGTGTGTGTGCGCGCGCAACACATGAAGAGAAGATAGGGTGACCCTGGAAAAGCTTAAGCAGGCTAGGTAAGCATGTTGGTATGGACCTATTGCCGCACAAGGACCAGGGACAGAGAGCGGTTGAGAGACAGCAAGGAAAAAGCTTCCTCTCAGCTGTCCAGGCTGTCCTTAGCCTAGCTGTCTCTCTTGGCTTCTTCCTCAGGTGCCTCAGATGTGGCATGTGTTTACCGAAGATATTACTGTTCAGCGAATTACTGGATTACTGAAGCCCCACCAGCAATGTGTTATAGCTTCAAGATGACCATGGTATCCTGCGGGGTTGCTTGAGAGGTGGGATTGGGTGGCACTGTTTTACAGTGGTTCCATTCCTACCTCTCTGGCAGATTCCAGATGGTGTCACTTGGAGACTGTTGCTCTCAAAAGCGAGATAGTGTGGGGATCCACAAGGCTCCATTCTGTCTCCAGTGCTCTTTAACATCTACATGGAACTGCTGGGAGAGATTGTCAGGAAGTTTGGTCTGGAATGCTGTCAATTTGCTGGTGACACCCACATGTATTTCTCCATACCAACTTCATCAGGAAATGGCATGATCCCTCTGTGCTTGCCTGCAGGTGATATTGGGCTGGATGAGGGATAACAGGCTGAAGTTGAATCCAAACAAAATGGAGGTACTGTCTGTAGGGGATTGGTGTCTGAGAGATGGTTTAGATCTGCCTCTTCTGGATGGGGTTACACTTCCCCTAAAAGATTAGGTTTGTAGTTTAGGAGTACTCCTGGATTCCAAACTCTCCCTGGTCTCTCAGGTTGAGGCAGTGGCCAGGATTACTTTTTATCAGCTTTGGCTGATATGCCAGATATGTCCATTTCTGGAGACAAATGACCTTAAAACAGTGGTACATATGCTGGTAACCTCTAGGCTTGACTACTGTAATGCACTCTACGTGGGCTGCCTTTGTACATAGTTCGGGAACTACAATTGGTACAGAATGCGGCAGCCAGATTGGTCTCTAGTTTACCAGAAGGGACCATTTAACGCTGATTCTAAAAGAACTGCACTCAATTGAGATCAAATTCTAAATTTTAATGTGTTTTTATCTATAATGATTTTTGATTTTTTTAATGCATTTTAAATGTTTTATATTATGTTTTAATCTGTACACTGCCTAGAGGTTTCTATAGTAGGCGATATATAAATAAAATAGAACAAAATAAAATAAATAAGAAAGATGCAAAAAATCATAGATATCTGCATTGCTCCATTAGAAAGAATTAAAAAAGCTTCAGGAAGGCTTTTATTGATACCTTTATTAGGGCCAACTAATATGTCACAACATAGTGAGCAAACCTTCAAGATCACCAGAACTCTTCTTCAGGGTACAAATGGAATCAGAAAGCTGAGTTTGATGGCGACAAAAAATTCCAAATTCTGTAGTTTGTAACAGTCTTAAGATGGAGTGCAGGAAGTTTTGGGTGATATGCAGCACAATTCCATATTGACTTACTCAGAAGTAAGTCCTGCTGTGTGCAGTGGGGTTTACTTCACAGTAGGTGTGCATTGGACTTCAGCCTTAATTAGATTAGACCGTATTAGCTGCAAAACAGATTTCAGGTTGCACCAAGGACTGTCAGGATAAATAAATTATGGCTGCTGCTCCCATTTTTCTGAAAATATAAAAAGCCAACAGCTACTTGGATTTTCTCTGGAGCAGATCTGTTGTTTCCTTTTCCCATCAGATTAAGCTGCAATGAACAGCCTGTGTCATTGTCATAAGACTGGTACCTACTGTAGACAGAACTTCAGTCACAATTCTGTCAACATCTTTCTCTGCCCCCTCCCCACCCCCTTTTCTTTTTGATTCCAAGGAAGAGTTCTGTGAAACTCAAACTCAAAGAGCTGACTTTATGGTGTGTGTGTGTGTGTGTGTGAGAGAGAGAGAGAGAGAGAAGTTGTTTCTAATAAAAGTAGCAGGCAACTGTTCCCATTTGAGTTTGTTTGGTTTTTTACTAATGACTCAGGGCTGCCTGCAGTGTTGTTGTTTTTTTTAAAACACTAAGCAACATGGTGTGTGTGTGTGTGTGTGTGTGTGTGTGTGTAAAAAATGCCATGAAAATTGGTTTTTGTTATTGGATCCTTGTTGAAGAAAACCACTCTTCTTTCTTCTTCCAAGTATATGAACAGCAATTGAAAGGTGTGGAAAGGAGTTAACTATCATTGCCTTGTCTTGCTTCTCAGCCTTTGGAGTGCTTTCCATTTTTGAACAATCCATGTTCTCCTCTCTGGCACCATCTCTCTCCCCCTTATATTCCTCTTGATCTCCTTCTGCCTCCTGTGCCCACACGTGTTTTTCTATGTAAACCACTAATAGAACTTTTGTTGAAAAGTGGCATACAAGTATTTGTAGTAGTAGTAGTTGTCAGGCAGGGAATCAAAATATTGCTATGATGACACTGGAGATGCTGCATCTAGGCAACACAGGGGAAGTCTTGTTGCAAGGAGGGTCAGCCTTCAGAAGACTTCCCCTGTGTTGCCTTGGTGTAGCATCTCCAGTGTCTTCATAGCAACATTTTGATTCCCTGCCTCATGACTACTACTACAATTACTTGTATGTAACTTTTCAACAACAGTTCTTTAAGTGGTTTACAAAACATTTTTTTTTTTAAAGTTTCCTGCCCCAAATTGGCTTGCCTTCTAAAGAGACATAAGTTAAATACCAGCAGCAACCACTGGAGAGATGTTGTGCTGGAGTTGGATAGGGACGGTTGCTCTTCCCCTGCTAAATATAAGAGAATAACTGCTTTAAAAGGTGCTTCTTTTCTCAGTTAGCAGGGGCCACCACACCTCTGTCACTTTCTGTGCAGGTGTTGATCACTTCCCGCCTGATTAATAGCCAGCGGTTATTGAGTGTCTGGGAAAGATTAGCCGGATGTACTGGGGATGCAGCATAGGGCATGATGCCCCCTTTTAATGTCATGCCTGGGGCAGGTGCTGTGTTTGCTTCACCATCATCCTGGCACTGCCTGTATTGATGAGCAAACCACAGTTAATGACGGTGCAAACAGATCTGAATTGGGAAGTAACTTTGCTTGTCAAAGATGTTAGTAAACCCACCATTGTTTGGGAAGGTTTGCGCACACACAGTGGGCAATTGGAGAGTCCTGTGTAATTACTCCCTTGTGAAAGGTTTTAAAAAATTTGATTGATATGGGCATGTGTTTTAGAATTTTATATCTTGTTTATGGTTTTTGTTTTAATTTTAGTTCTGTCATATTTTAGGATATAGAAAATGAGCTGATGGTCCAAGTTGGCATGAAGCATGAGATAGAACTTGCAATGAAGCTGCTGGAGAAAGATATACATGAAAAACAGGACACCCTTATAAACTTGCGACAACAATTAGAGGAGGTCAAAGCAATAAATGTAGAAATGTACCAAAAGCTGCAGGTAAAAGTGTTAATGCTTGTAATGTGGAGGTAAATAAAGTATACATGGCTCTAGTTTCAGAGCAGTGCATGCATTCCTGTTGCAGCATTTCCAGAAATTATGGGCTCCCTCAGCCCAAGCTAACTTAGTTTTCTAGGTTTTACTTCTCCTTTGCTTCTTAGGCTAGCTGTTTATTTCTACATTCTGCAGTCATGTGTGCATATATATTGTTGCCTTTTTAAGGACAGCACTACTTTGTTATTACCCTTCCTCCCTCGGAACCAGGATGCAGGACCAACACAATGACCTCATCAAGGGGAGAGGCTCCCATCAGCCCAGAATATTGTGGTCTAGAAAGTAGAGTGATAAGCAAAGCTTATAGCCCCAACATGTTTGGCTATCTGCCATTACAAAAATAAAATAAAATTGTTCTCCTTCTGGTAGTCCATTGGTAAAAAGGGAATTGGAAGAAACATCCCCCCCTCCCCCCAGCTTTCTTGTTCTGGAGACTGGTATGTTAGTAGGGCTAAAATGAGAATAACTTCCTCCTATCACTGTTGTTTCTACTGCATCATGGTACAGCACTAAAGTTACTCAAGATAATTTACTTAACAAAATTTGATAAATATCAAGGGAAGAGGAAAGGAAGGAACAAATTATACATCAAGGTTGTAATTGAGTATTGAGCACTTACATTGTTCTAATAAATCTCTTTAATAGGTTTCTGATGATGCTGTGAAAGAAAAGAATGAAATAATTGGTCGACTGGAGGATAAAACCACTCAGATTACGGCAACCATGAAGCAATTGGAGCAAAGGTACAGCATTGTCTCTTCTTTCCCCCCTCATTCATTCATTTCTTCTTTTTCACTTCATTGCCATGTACTTGCCCCTGAAATACAGGTGGACCTCGCTATACGCGGATCCACTATCCGCAATTTCGCGTATCCGCAGTCGGATGATTGACAACCGACTTCAGCATACATGGAAAAAACCCCAGCCCACGTGGGGTTAATTCTGCATATCCATGGGTCGGAGGCAGCTGGAAATGACTGTGGAGGTCATTTCTGGCCACTATTTCTTGAGCCATTTTTGTAGCTCATTTGCTTTAAAACCCCCACGAAAAATCATGAAAAAAATGATCAAAAAAGGATTATTTTCAATTTCTGGGGAGCATTGCTGGATCTCTGGAGGCCTGCAGAGCATGGTATGGCATTTAATTTTGCCCTTTTGACCCTCCCCCCACTCCACCCTTTTTGGGGGCAGTTTTCGGGCCTCTGGGAACCTAACCTCCACAATCCCATTGCCCCAGTGCTTCAGTAATCTCGGTTTCTGTATCAGCAGTTATTGCGGAGAACAGAACCCCTGCGAATACTGAGGTTCTCCTGTATGACAGTTCTGAAGAGGGATGTGAATATGTTTTGCTGCTGACTTTTAAATGCTTTATATGTATGATTTGCATAAGAGGAGAGTGAATATAATTATAATTCAAATCTTACTGCTTCCATATTTGTTGGTTGAATTATTTCCTGTATCTGAAGCCAGCTGTTTGTGAGACTACTTGCTGGCTAGCTATTCCAGAATTTCTTTTGTTCCTTCTGCTTTTTTTGCATCTTACTCCTAATCGGTAAAACCTCACTCAACAAAAACTAAAGTAATCTCTAGGCATGATTTCCTTATGCACCTGAAGCTGAGGGTCAAAGTGGACAAAGACAACAGGAGACCTGTGGTTGGGTATCCTTCTAAAGCTTAAAAGCAGTGGTTAGCATCCACAGTGATTCTTGAGAAAGACGTTTTATCTTTGGTGGTGCCCTGCAGTGGTATTCAACCGCTGGTGGAAGAAGAACTAGTGAAAGAGGTAATGCAGCGTATTGCACAATATCTTCTGCTAGCATACGAACTACTTTGGAGCAGAGGTTCCTTTCTCTGCATGATGATCTTACACAACATTCTTCCACACGCACAAGGACATTACCACTATATTGGTAAGCACCTCTGGAAGTCTCACGGTAAGAGGTGGGTACGTGGTGGTAAGAATCAGGACTGCAGTGCTGAGGTAGGGAAGTTTAGCCCTTTCCCTTATGCCAAAGCTGTTTTTCCACAGGGCAAAACATACTTGGTTGTGGGAATTTAGATCCGGAAAATAGTGCAGAGGGAAAGGTTAAAGTCCCCAGAGCTACATTGTTGTCCCGGTTCCATCTGCCCCCGCTGCATGCTGCTGCTTTTAATCTTAAAAAAAAAAAAGAGAGAGACCCATTTGCAAATCTGCAACCTTGTCTCATTTAATCCTATGCTTGGAATTCTGTGGCGACTCAGGTCTTGAGTCTGAAGGAAAAAATGACTTGAAAACATTCTTCAGTTTAAATTGCAGGTGCACTGACTAGAATTCCAGACTACCCTGCAACTAGGTCCATGTGCTAAATAGCGCTTTGGAAATGTGTGGCTTAGCAGCATCCTCCCCCTCCGCATGTAGACTGCATTTGAAACTGAGGAGAGCTTGCTGTCTTTAGATCCAAGCGGTCAAAACTCTAATACGTTGTTCATAAAACTTGAATGCATCCTAGGTAGTATGTGCAGCCACAATCCTGAGAACTAAAAAATGAAATATGCTCCCAGTTCAATGTGTAAATGTAACTTTATGGCTTAGTTCAAATGTTGTAACAAACTATGGTTTTTTTATGACAAGAACAGGTAGGCACAAATCTTGTGTGTATGTTGCCTCATCCCCTTCTCTACTCCTCCGTGCGTGAAATAAACTGATTGGAAGCTTCTGATTGCAGTAGACAGCTGTTACAGTCCGTGGTAGTAACTAGCCCTGTGAGTAAGTGGGGCGGGGGGTGGGGAGAGGGAAGACAAGCAAACATTCCTCTTGCCTCTGGAACCTTTTGGAATTTAACTGCTGTCACCAAGTGGACGTCTTTCTTCCCTGGCTGCTTCCCCAGTATCTCTCAGTCGCCAACAAAAACTCAGGTAGAGTAGGATGGCAAGTAAGCATGGGGTGGGGAGCAATACTTGGAGACCACAAGAGATCTGGTCAAAGTTATGTCTTTACTTAGATAGAAAAACAAAGAAATGCAATTTATTTTTTTAAAAAACCATATGCACAAAGGATAATAAAGTAGGATATGTGCATCCTGTTTAAAACTGTGTCCCTAATGCGGCCAGTCTCAACAGTTCATCAGGCCTTATGTAGCTTTGTTCTTCTTGCCACACCTTGAGCCTTCTTCCTTTTTGGCTTTCTTCATTCATTCTCTCTCTCTCTGATTCCCTCTAACAAAAATCTCTCTTTAACTCTGCATTTTATACCCTACAACTATTCCCTTCCCCTCAAAGTAGTCAATCAGGAGGGCAGATTTAGCATTCTTGGTTTCTGTTTGCTAAGCTAACCTTCTCACCTCAGGCTGTAATTGTTTCCCTGGGTTAAGCTTTAGGCCTGGACTTTCAGAATTCTTAGAAACCCTAACAGGGCCATTCCCTGTCCCCACCATGCAGATGCAGCCGATTCCAGGGCAGTTGCCCCTGGCAGTACGGTGATTGGGGGCATGGAGGTTCTCTAATTCCTGATGCAGTACTGGTGCACAGGAGGCTGAGCAGGTGTAGGGAATGGGGGGATGGTGGGGAGACATGAAGTGGGAGTCTGGGAAGGAGCGCAGGGAGGCTATCATCCCTTCCAAGAATTCCGAAAGCCCAGGCCTACTAACTTTTTCATTTCAGGCTGCCATTTTAAAACATACAACATAATCATAACAGAAAACAAAATGGAGGACTTAATCTCCGTCCTTTACTGCAACCCTTTACAGCATAACAGTCTTCTGTTATGTCCAAACTCAGTTTGACTGTGGCCTGAACAAGCCATAGTTTCCAGTATTCCAAGAAACAAGCTTGTTGCAAGCCACAAACAGAAGCTTTCACTCGCTTTCAACACAAAGGGAAGCACGTAAGGCTCATGCTTGCTCGTTCTTGTTGCGTTGAACAATGAGCGGAATCCAATGTAAATGTGCTGGTGTAAGGATGTAGTGCAAGGCTGTTGTATGAAATAAGTAACCTCTGTTCCAGACTAGCAAAAGATGGTGTACTAGTTAATTGTTGCACGGCATCTCACACTTCTTGTGAAGCTCATGTGTGTCCCCGAGAGTGTTCCCCTTCTGCTAGCTGTCGCAGAGCAGCACAACCACAAAGAATCCTGCAAGGCTCACTGTGGATTCTACCAATCATTTGTTGTAACTTTGAACTGGGCCTTTGTGTAGAGCTCTTACTACATAACCGTCATAAACTATATAAAAGCAATAGTTGATGTGCAGCATTAATTTCCTGATTGTAAAAAAAAAACGGGGGGGGGATTAACATCCATAGCCCCATCGTGTGGCTGTTGACATGTCTCACCATTGTTTTCTTTTCAATCTACTTAACAAAAAACATAATTATGTATTAAAGCGTTAGTGGCATGAATATTCTTTTATTGACATCTTTTTCCCCTCTTTTCTTTTTCTTTTCTCCTTTGTCCCAACTTTTACATTGTTGAACGTTTTTATTACCTTTATTTGTCTTTTGATTTTTGTCTGTTGCACATCTGAAGTGACAAAGAGTTACTAACACAGACTAGGACTATTGCAATGTCCTTAGTGAAATGTGCCAGCAGTGAAGGGCAGCCTCAGTATAAGCTTGTTAAGGATATATCATTCTGAAAACCACTTTATAGTACTATAAATAGATAATGATGAAGTTTCATTTTGCAACCTAGCTCTTAAGCCATTGTACTGGGATTTCGGCTCAGTAGGGTTGTGGATGTAAATATAGCTCAGTCATTTTGACAAATCTGGCATCTTAATTGTTAAGTGTTTCTGGGACAGATCTACAACTTTGCTTTTCTGTAACGCTGTTGCACCCCAAATATTACATTCTATTATTTGCCAATCAGATTTGACATTTTTTTTTTAATTCATTGTTTTTGAAATGTTAAGTAGGAATTTTATTTTTAAATTCAGCTAGCATGATTTTATGTGTTTTGCTGAAATGGGAAGATGTTTTAGAATGGTTCTGATGATACTTTTTTATTAGATAAACTTTATTAGTAGTATACAGTAGCAACCTTTTGAATTACACAGAACTTTTAAGGCCTGAAATGTGTCCATTTTGAATGATTTCCTTGGCATATTTAGATTCTCACAAGCCTTGGTGAAATAAATGAAGGATGCATAACGATGCCTGGTGAATTTTGTCCATATATTTTTCTCTACTTTAAACAAAAATTGGAATGAAATTTGAAGTCCACTTTTCTTTGGGCTGGTGATAAAAACTAAGTAGATTGGAGGGGATGGTTAGGCATAGAGAGGTCTTTATGAAATTCTGCTTTCAAGAATAGGCAGTGGCTGACATCCAGACTAATGCTGCATGTGCAGTAAAACGTTCTGTGTGTGCAACAGGGGAGGGGTGACCTTCACCTATCACCTTCCTCCCCCCGCCTGCAGCTTACTGGTTGTAGGACCCTCAGGGGCATATTTTTTTAGAAGGCACAGTGGAGTGCAGAAAGAAGGGGAGATCAGTGAAAAATGCCATGAGTTTCAGTCACGGAAAGCGCCCCCCCGCCCCGCCCGTGAACAATGTTAGTCTGGATGTCAACCAATGAAAGAGGGACCAACAAGTAAATTGCTCATATTTTTATAGCACTCTGTTGTAGAATGCAGACAACTGAAGTATTTGAGTGAGCTCTGATACGTGCACATAACTCCTGTATGAGGAGCATCCCTATTAGTTTCAATTGAGGGGGCTTTTTTGCAATCACAAAGGAACGCAGCTATAGAGATGCCTTTCCTGTTGAAATGAATGGGGGTAGTTCTTACAGATGCAAGAACAAGCTTGTTAAGGATATTTCATTCTGAAAACCACTTTATAGTACTATAAATATATAATTATGAAGTTTTCATTTTGCAGCCTAGCTCTCAAGCCGTTGTATTTGGATTTAGGCCCATTCTCCTTGTATTTTGGCCCAGTAAGATTATGGATTAGGCTGTAAATGTGTACCTGCCCCTCATTCACTCCCCCAAACTATTTTATTGGGTTGAGTGCATAAACAATTTACCTGTCTTCATTTATACTAAGAACACACCTTGTTAAACATGGAATTCTTCAGCGTGTTGTGTTGATTTAATACAGCCCTGTTTCTGCTGCCTTTAATGCACTGCACTGCTTTGTGTTCTGAATTTTATCATGCTGTTCAGTGAACTGCTTATTCTGTTTTGTGGTGTTGATAGGCTTGTGTAGTTAAGGAATTGTTAGTCACAAAGTGCTTTTAAAAAAGGAAATCATATAACACAAAAATGCAGACAAAGCTCTGTACATTTGAATCATAAAATCTGTATGGCTCTGCATTTATGGCATCTATTAATCCTGAACACCAAATAAAAAGAAATTGGAGAAATGAATGGATATTGCTGCTTTTGTAGTGAGAAAAAGAATCTGGATTTCCAGGCATTGTCTGGGTCTCTCATTTTAATTTGTGAGTTTATCCCAAACTTTGTTTTCATTTGGAAATGTTTCTATTTCCCCATTTTTTCCTTTTATTTGTCTTCTTCACCCTTTACACCCAAATTCTAGCTTCAGTTTTACCCAAAGTTGATTTGAATTACACCAGATTGCAGCAAGCAGAGAAGGCTCAAATGGAAGCAGAGAGTGAAGACAGGAGATTTAAACAAGACTATATGAGCCAATCTGAAAGCCTGCAGAAAGAAATCACCCTAAAGGAGAATCAGTTGTAAGTAAAATCTTTTTTTGGAGAAGCCAGAATGCAGCCAACCCTTTTCTGTTTTCCTGTTGACTGTCCTCTAAATGTGATATTAACCCCAAAAGGTAAATCTTGTCATTTATATGCATTAAAGATAGTGGTTTTTTGTTTTTTTTTAAGCTGTACATGAAACTCACAGAATAGATGGGAAAGAACAGTTTAGTAAGGCTATCATAAACTCATTTTCCTGATCCAGCAATTTATATGGGTACAGGAATCCTGAGCTGAGATCCAAAGAGCTGCTTAGGTTTACATGAGGGGCTTATTCTAGTCCAGTGGCTTTCCGCCCCCCCCCCCAAAAAAAACACACACAACAACAACAGCTGTCCCCCATGCCATTCAGCAAAAAGATGCCTTTGCCCTGATGCAGGCAAGAGAGATTTGTCTACAAGGGCTGCCCCATTAATTTTCTGAAAGCAGAAAAACTGTATGTGCATTCCTTTGTGCATGTAAACTGTTTCAAACCAGAAATACAGTGGCTCATATACTGTGCAAGGGCAAATGGAGTACTGCCTGCGCTGCTATGTCTAAACACCGCTGACAGTGTTGTGCAACAGGGCAGTTCTACTCCCTCATAAAGTTGCATAACTGCAATTGAGCAATGAACACTAGGGAAATGTGAATCAATTGGTTGATTTGGAGATAGAACAAATCACCCCTGTAGCTACACTCAGGTCCAAATCGAGTCACGCCAGAATCGAATCTATTTGAGATTCAGATTCCTCCTATTAATTTCAGCTTTCATTTACAAAAAGCTAAGTTTTATCCCTTGTAGAAGTGGAGTCATGGAGCAAAATGTGTGGTCAGTATTTTTCAAGGGTTTGGATTTTTTGGTGTATAATAATTTACACACATACACCCCTACACACTTTCATTTCTTCTATTCATTTTGACTGTCTTTGAACAATGCCAACTGTCAACTGCCATTTGCCAACTACACCCCCCTCCTGCCCGCAAGGCAGTGGGGTGCTACTCAGTTTATGTTCTAGGATTTTTAAAAAAGTGTTTAGACTTTGGTGTCTAATCACCTTTCCTCATAATGCAGCCCTGTGAGGATCCATTACACACCAAAGAATCTAAGCACACCAAAGAGTCTCAATTTGTACACCGCCTAGAGATTTACATATCAGGAAATATAAAAACATGATAAATAAAATAAACACCTCAAAAAAAATACTAGATTATAAACTGAGTACCCAGTAGCTTGCGAGTTGGGGGGTAGTTTGAACATGAGATGCCACTAATTCCCCACCCCCACCTGCAAAGCAGTGGGGTCAAAATGAACAGAAGAAATGAAGGTGTGTAATGAAGACACCAAAGAATCTAAACAACTCAAAAATTCCTAAAAAATAAACTCAGTGTGTGTGTGTAGTTGACACATGGCAGTTGACACTGTACAATGACATTCAAAATGAACAGAAGAAATGAAGGTGTACAATTAATCCTCATAGGGATTCATTATGAGGAAAAGTTGTTATACACCAAAGAATCCAAACACTTGAAAAATAGTGACCGTATATTTTGCTTCATAACTCCACTTCTACAAGGGCTAGAGCTTAGCTTTTTTCTTAAAAAAGAAAGCAAGCTGGGGTTCCATGTTAGGGTAAGGATAGGGTGACTTCAAATCCCCATTATTTCCTATGGCGGAGATATACAAAATCAGTAAAAACTAAAAAAAAAAAACCCATTAAAAATCAACCAAGTGCCCCACCACCTTGAAATTTGGTGACACCAATGGGGACCTACCCACCACCCAAATTTGGTGCCCCTAGGACCTTTATAAGTGGTCCAAATCAATCTGAATTGAATTGGGTGGTTCAGGGGGACAGATTCAGACACAAAATAAATCAGGGGTGATTCGATTCAGTTACAAATCAAATTTAAAAATCAGTTCATGCACATCCCTATACAACACCCATTTGAATGCCTGTTTTGTCTCTTATGCTTCTAGGGGTCAGCTAGAAACAGATTTGAAAATAGAAAGAGAATGGCGAGAAACAATGGAGGAAGACTTTAAAAAGGAAAAAGAAAAATCCTCTTCCCTGAAGACAGAGACTCAACAAATTATTACTCTTAAAAAAGTAAATTTTGCAGCAAAAATGATCAAAATCACTTTAATGGTCATTTATAAAGCAAGACCATGAGCCAGTGAAGCTGTATGTTGGTGCAGTGAGAGTAACATGTACTTCTGGAGGTTTCTTTGCAGTTTCCAGTCAGGTAGTCTCGTCTGGTGAATCTTAAGAGATAATCACAAAACATACAGGAGGAAGTGGTTTCTTAAGAGTGACTTTGGATGTGTCATAATGCTGGAAATAGAGGGTTGGATCCTAAAAAGTTTGAGTGGAAGAGAACTTGTGCAAGATAACTTTTCCACCCTTTCATCCTCACTTCATCTCTCTGCATTCCCTGAAAAGCCACTTTTGAAGATTTGAAGCCCCTCCAGAACTGTGGCTTTTGGGCCAAGAGGCTGGAGGGGGAGGGGAGAATTAGCCAGAATTGGGCAGAGATACCCTGTGTGAGCAGAACGTGGATGTCTCCATCCAGTATTGACTGGCTGCCTCGCTGCTCCCATGCTCCCTACCCAGTACAGCATTATATGGGTTGATTTTAAGCATTTGTTCTCTGCTTTTAAATAAAAAGTCTAACTTTTAAAATATTAATATATAAAATACAACAAACTTTGATAATCACAGTTCCTCCAAATCCCACTCATTTTGCCACCTTCTCTCCCCAGAAGCTCATTCATCCTATTCCCTGCCAAGGGAAGCAATAAACTTAAGATAGCAATAATCAATGAAACAACAAAATAGAAATACATAATCAGAAGAGTGGAAAGAAAAACACAAAACAATAACAAAAACCACTCTTTATTAGAAAACCATGATATCAGACATGGAAAATCCTTTTAAAAACAGAAGATAATATTAATCTGCAAATTGATTGATTAAGTGCTGTCAAGCTGGTGTTGACTCTTAGCGACCACCTAGATAGATTCTCTCCAGGATGATCTGTCTTCAGCTTGGCCTTTAAGTTCTCTCAGTGGTGCATTCGTTGCTGCCGTAATCGAGTCCATCCACCTTGCTGCTGGTCGTTATCGTCCTCGTCTTCTCTTTCTTTCAATTTTCCCCAGCTTTATAGACTTCTCAAGGGAGCTGGGTTTTCGCATAATCTGTCTGAAATATGATAGCTTGAGCCTGGTCATTTGTGCCTCAAGTGAAAATTCTGGATTGATTTGTTCTATGATCCATTTGTTTGTTTTCCTGGCTGTCCATGGTATTCTCAAAAGTCTTCTCCAGCACCAAAGTTCAAAAGCGTCAATAATTTTCTGTCCTGCTTCAAAGTCCAACTTTCGCATCCATAGAGTGTCACGGGAAAAATCAATGTCCGAATGATTCTAATCTTTGTAGTTCAGGCGTGCACAACTCAAATGACTTGGTGGGCCGAAACCAACCATGACTTGGCTCATGGGGGTCGAGGTCAATTTTTAGGGTGCTGATTATTAAAGTAACATTTAATATAAATCAATTAAATCAAATTAAAGTGAAATTAATTTAAATGAATTTAATTAAAATTTAACTTCTGAATTTCTGGTAGGCCAAGATTAATTTAAATTGATATCAAATAAATTGAATTCAAATTCATTCTAATAAAATAAATACAATACAATCTGTACAAAATACATAATAAAATGCATTGTTTTTTCTTTCCACCTCTGCCAAATCATCACATTTAATAGGAGCACTTGTAAGGAAAAAACTTAGAGAAGTTTTTCTCGTAATTTTGGAGGAAGATTATTTATTTAATTTGTTTATTTAAAATATTTCTATACCTTCCAAAACTTGTGTCTCTTGTGGATACACTTTGATCAGAAGGAGAGGGGGAAAGAAAGAAGGAAAGGGTTGGGCAGGAGGCTTGGCTTGAGAGAGAGAGAGAGAATGGAGAGGGGAAAAGAAAGAGGGAAAGGGTGGGGCAGGAAGCTTGATGAGAGGGTTGAGGGTGCAGGCTTTATGAGTGGAGCCACCCTGTCGCGCCAAGCCTCCGTGCTTTTTCTTTTAAATTTCTTCTGCTGCGCAGCTGAGGGATGGCTGCCAGGGGTGCACCAGGAGTAGGCTTCTATCCCCCACCCCATGGTGGCGGCACCAGGAGTAGGCTTCTATCCCCCACCCCTGCTGTTTGGCCCCGTGTCTCTTCCCAACTGCAAGGTATGCCTGCACAGTAGAGAGATCGTCGCAAGCCAGGCTTGCAACAATCTTTCCACTGCGCAGGCGCACCTCACAGTTGGGAAGAGATGCGGGGCCAAATGGCAGGCCCTGCATTGCTCTGAGAGCCACTGCTGCTGCTGCCCTGCCAGGTGGGGAGAGAAGGACTACTCCTGCTCACCCCCCGGCAGCCATTCCTTGGCTGTGCAGCAGCAGAAATTTAAAGAAAATTTAAAAAATAAATACAAGGAGGTTTCAGGTCAGGAGGCGGGGGCAAGTGGAATGGCCTGTGGGCCAAGAAGAAAGGCCTTGCGGGCTGGCATGTGCAGATCTGGTTGTAGGTATAGACATATCCTTTCCAGAGCCTTGACTGCAACCCTACCAAGTGCTAGTCTGCGGCGTATTTCTTGACTGCTGAATCCTTTCCTGTTGATGGTTGATCCTGAAAGGTGGAAGCTATCCACCACTTCAGTGTCTTCATTATCAATTCTGAGGCTGGTTGCTGTACCCATTGTCATTAGTTTAGTCTTCTTTACATTTAGTTGTAGTCCCATTTTTTCACTGTGCTCCTTGATTTTCATTACTAAAGTTGCAGACCAACAGCATTCTCAGTTATTAGAGTAGTGTCATCAGTGTAGTGCAGATTATTGATGTTTCTTCCTCTAACTTTAAAACCAGACTCATCTTCTTCCAATCCAGCTTCTCTCTGTATATGTTCAGCATATAAGTTGAATAAATAAGTTTACAGCCTTGTCTTGCTCCTTTGCTGATCTGGAACCAGTCTGTTTCACCATGTTCTATCTGGACTGTGGCTTCCTATCCTGTGTATAGGTTACTCATGAGAACAATGAGATGTTCTGGGATGCCCATTTTCCTAAGGATATTCTACAACTTGACATGTTTGACACAACTGAAGGCTTTTCTGTAGTCAACAAAGCTCATATGGACTTTTTTTGGTATTCTTTGGCTTTTTCAACTGTCCAGCGTGCATCAGCAATAACGTTTCATGTTCCTCGGCCTTTTCTGAAACCAGTTTGAACATCCGGCATTTCCCTTTCCACGTAGGGCTCTAATCTGCGTTGGATGATCCTGAGCACTATTTTGCTAACATGTGAAATTAAGGATATTGTACGGTGGTACTGCAAGCTCTAGTAATGAAAGTCAATGAGCACAGTGAAAAAATGGGACTACAACAAAGAAGACTACACTAATGACAACGGGTACAGCAACCAGCCTCAGAATTGATAATGAAGACACTGAAGTGGTGGATAGCTTTGCCTTTCAGGATCGATTATCAACTGTAAAGGATCCAGCAGTCAAGAAATACGCTGCAGACTAGCATTTGGTAGGGTAGCAATGAAGGCCTTGGAAAGGATATTTAGATGCCATGACATGTCTACACTTACAAAGATTAGAATCGTTCAGACAATGGTATTTCCTGTGACACTCTATGGATGCGAAAGCTGGACTTTGAAGAAGTAAGATAGAAAAAGCATTGACTCTTTTGAACTTTGGTGCTGGAGAAGACTTTTGAGAATACCATGGACAGCCAAGAAAACAAACAAATGGATCACAGAACAAATCAATCCAGAACTTCCACTTGAGGCACAAGTGACCAGGCTCAAACTATCATACTTTGGATACATTATGCAAAGATCCAGCTCCCTTGAGAAGTCCATAATGCTGGGAAAAGTTGAAGGAAAGAGAAGAAGAGGACCACCAGCAGCAAGGTGGATGGACTTGATTACGGCAGCAATGAATGCACCACTGAGAGACCTTAAAGGCCAAGTTGAAGACAGATCATCCTGGAGAGAATCTATCTATGTGGTCGCTAAGAGTCAACACCAACTTGACGACACTTAATCAATCAATGAATCAATCAATCACAGTGGTTTGCGCAATCTGTTAAGTCTCCTTTCTTTGGTATGGGTATGTAGACTGACCTCTTCCAGTCTGTTGGCCACTGTGTCGTTCTCCAAATTTGCTGGCATAATTTGGTTAGAGCCTTGACTGATTCATCTTCTGTTGCCTGCCATATTTCTGTAGCTATTCCATCAATTCCTGTAGCCTTCCGACTTGGTAATGACTAAAGTGCTGATCTAACTTCATCTTCCCATACTAGAGGTTCTTGCAAGTAGGGAATATTTTCTAGAGTATTTCGGGTGTTGGCATCCCTGTTGTACAGATTTTCAGTATACTCTTTCCATCTTTGTTTGATCTTCTCTGAATCAGTTACTATCTGTCCTTTGGAAGCCCTTAACTTACCAATTTGAGGTTGGAACTTCCATTTGAATTCAGAGATCTATTGGAAAACTTTATTTTGGATCTTTTGTTTTTTCATGCCTATTTCCATCCTCAAGGTCTTTACAAATATCATTGTAGTACTGCTCTTTGTCTCTTCTAACAGCTTTCTGAAATTCCCTATTAAGTTCCCTCATCAGGTCTTTATCTTTCTTGGCTTCTCTCCTCTTCTTGGCAATTTCCACCATCTGTGCAGACATCGATTTTGCTTTCATTTGTTCCTTGGTCTTTGGCGGTCTCTCTTCATATTTGTCCTTAACAACTTCTTTGATTTCATTCCACAGTTTCTCTAGTTCCCTATCAATGAGGTTCAGAACTTCAAAGTGGTTCCTGATGTTCTCCTTGAAAATAGTGGGTACCTTCTCAAGATCATATCATGGAAACTGGATAGCTTTGTCCCCTCCCCCCCCCCCCGCTTTAGCTTGACTTGGAACATGCACACAAGCAGTTCATGATCAGTTCCACAAGTGGTCCCCGGACATGTTTTTGCTGTTATAACTGAGCTTTTCCACCTCCTTGCACCAATAATATTTCTATGTGCTCCATCTGGTGATGTCCATGTGTATAGGTGCCAATTTGATTGTTTGAAGAAAGTGTTAGTAATGAAGAGTTCATTGGATTGGCAGAAACTAATAAGTCATTACGCTGCTTAATTTCTGTTTCCTAGGCCATACAGTCCGACTGTGTTTTCCTCCTTACCATGTCTAACTTTGGCATTCCAGTCTCCAACCACCACCAGCACATCGTGCTTGCATGCTCTATCAATTTCAGACTGGACTTGAGCATACAACTCATCAACTTCCTCTTTTTCTGCATCAGTCGTTGGGGCACAGACTTGAAGAACTGTCATGTTAAAGGATTGTCCATGAAATCAAATTGATATTAGTCGATAACTAACTGTTGACCACATTGTACCCAAGTGTTGTCATTGTTATATCCTTCCTTATTATGAAAGCAACACCGTTTCTTCTTTGTTTTTTGTGTCCTCAGTAGTAAACGGTATTATTTTCTGACTGAAAGTGTCCAATTCCAGAGCATTTTAATTCATTGATGCCCAGGATGTCAATCTGTAATCGATACATTTAATCTTTCACTTTGTCAAGCTTTCCCATATTCATGCTTCTTATGTTCCACATTCCCATTATTATTCTGTCTTTGCAGCTTCAGATTGTCTTTTCCTCCATAGCAACATCAGCAGCTAAACGTCGAAAAGGCTTTAACCTAACGGTGTCATAAACACCATCGGTATTCTGTAGCATGAGAGTACTAAACAACACACATCCTTTATTAAACAAGAGAATATATAAATAAAACCTATTTAGATAATACAGGCGTCCCTTGCCAACTGTGACGGTTCTGTTCCTGGAGAACCTTGCGGCAGATGACCAATTGGAAAGCATTAGAAACGGGGTTAGGGGAATCACAGTCATGGGAGGGCTGAAAAAACAAGGTAAAAACAGATAGAATTGCCCCGGCCCCCCAGACTTCTTTTAAGAATTGCCAAACCGTGGATACTCAGGGCACGGTTGGCAAGACTGTTGACAATTTCCCAATCGTGGATACTCAAATCCGCGATTGGGAAACCCGCAGTAGGAGAGGGACGACTGTACCAGGCGCGGCTTGTGAACGCGCCTCCGGGGGGCGGCTTCTTTAAGGTAAACGGAGTCGGTGCTCTGTGCCGCCCAGCAGCCCCCGTGGCGGGGAATCGCCTCAGCCACTCACCTGGCTCCTGTGGAGGCGAGCCCCTGCCAGCGGCCAGGTGAGTGGCGGAGGCGATTCCCCGCAGTGGGGGCTGCTGGGAGGCACGGAGCACCGGCTCCGTTTACCTTAAAGAAGCTGCCCACCGCCCCTCCCCCCCGGAGGAAAGTTCACGAGCCGCGCCTGGACTGTACTCCCAAGCTAAAGAGTACTAAACAACTCTTCCACAGTAGCATATTGAGTATCATCCAACCTGAGGGGCTCATCATCCAGCACTGCATTGACAATCATTCTACCTTGTCTATCCATGTGGTTTTCCTGGTAAAATACAGAAATGGTTTACCATTGTCTTCTCCCGCGCAGTATGACATGATGCTTTTGTCGTTGTCACTAAAATGACCGTCCTTCCTATATCGCTGCTGCCCAATATAGGTGCTTGCTTGCTTTAGCTAGGTAGCTGGGATGACCTTCATGCCTTGGGTGACCCTACTGGGAGTATAACTCCTGATGTACCAAGTCAATTAAATCTTAGATGCAATGTTCAACTTCTAAATCTGAGCTGGTGTTCCAGCTCAATAGTACTAATTAGGACTTAGAGTAGCTTTTAGGCTGGAAATAAAATCCTTTCAATTATCTTGACCAATTTGAAAATTGGTCCAACTAAATCTTGACACCTTGCTCTTACAAATAGGTCCTAAATAAATGGTCACGTTTACTGTCTAGTCCCTGGGATAATACCAATGTTTTGGAAAATCCATTTCAAAAAGAGCTGAAAAAGTGCCCAGGAGATGCAGCTGGTAGTGGGGAGATGGACTTGTGATATAACAAAACACCAGTCAATTAGCACTGTGCACAGTCTGCTTCTGCTGCATACTGGCAGAATCGGTTTTGCCAGAGCTTGGCCCTGTATAGGGAACTGTACATCTGTGCATATAATGTGGGAAGTGTGTCAACCACTCAGTGTACATTTACATGTATCTGAACTGTTTGTAAATTAATCCCAATCTTAAAATCCAGCCCAAATTAGAATTTTTCACAACTCTTGGGGTTTGGCAAACCTATGGGGGAAGATAGTTCCACAGTTGTGGAATGATCACATGGAGTCAAAAGGGTGTTCAAGGCTGATCTATAAAGATTGCTATTGAGCATAAGAAAAGGATCTCTAAAATATGTGTTGCCTAAAATGTTTTTGAACTTGACAAGTCAAAACCCGCAACTTGAATTTTGGTTAGGGAGCCAAGAATCTTCCTGCCAGGAATGAGTGGAAATGGAATAACAACCCTAGACAAATGTTGTGAATGTTCTAAAATATTAATTTCCCCACTTGTCAGACATACACCTGTAAATATTGACAGTCATGTTTAGATAGCTCATTGTATTTCTCTTTGGTTTTCTCAAAACTCATGTGGGATTGCCAACTTTCACATGTGAATGTCAGCGTTCACTAAATTTCTGACTTTTTCTGTAACCTATATAGATTGGCTCTGGTCTAAAGAAGCTATGGTTGTATTCCAGGATGCGCACCTAGATGGAGAGTTCTGTTAAGTTTTTTCTAATCCAAAAAATATGGTAGTTTTGTTGATGTACACTCTTCTTAATCCCAATGTTCTGGTCTCGGGGGTAGACATACATTTAATGTAGGAGATTACCTGTGTATCATCAGTTCATCTTTGCTTTCTAGATTATTCTTCTCAGTTATCTTTAATATTTGTCCTTATCCTTGTTCCAGCAGTGATTACCTGGTCTAGTTAGGGACAGCCTGTCTGATTATTCAAGTATGTTTGTTAACCCTTGCTGTGTCTCATTTCATAACAACTTGGAACAGTTAATTGGTCTATCAGGAAGATTGTGTTTATGAATTTAATCAAACGTGTGTATCTGAAAAGCATTATGTGAGACGTAGCCATAGGTTGATCTCTGGTTTAGCTTTCCATATATTTCATTTGTGGTTTGTAGTCTGCAGTTATTTTGGTGATCAATGTGGAAGATGTAATAACCTAGAGAAGGTGGTGTTATAGTGGTACACTTCATTCCCTTTGTTTCCCTTATCCCTTCCCTTGGTTGACAGTGTGAAACTCCTGTAAAATGTAGTACAGTTATACTATACTATTTACCTAATTCTAATGTTTGTTTATATTTTAAAGGAGTTCCTAAAAGTACAGGAAAAAAACAAGCAGTTGAAAAACCTATGCCATGACCAAGAAGAAGCTCTCCAGGAGTTGGCTGGCAAACTTAGCGAGTAACTTCTTTTCTTTCTTTCTTTTTTCTTGGAGAGGGAGGCATAATTTCCTTGTCACCCAAAGTCTCTTAAACAATGCAACAGCAATATCAATTAAACCTAATGAATCTGAGAATGGTAAGACACCTCTTACCTCTACTGTCTTGCTTGCCTCTGCTTCCATGGCTGCTCCCACATTGCTAGAGGTTTATGTTAAGTCCATGTGGTCTCTGAGGGTATGTTACCATACCACACAAATGATAATCAGCCCTTGGGATGTTCAGTGCTTGCAAGGTATGGCAACCATGTCTTTAGGGAAATTACATGGGCAGAATACGTTGCTTAGGGGGAGGAGCTGTGATAGTGGAAGAACATATGCTTTGTATGGAGAAGGTTCCAGGTTTACTCCATGGTACTCCAGGTAGGATGGGGAAAGGCCTATCTAAAATCTTGGAGAGCTATACTTGCCACTTGATGTAGACCATGCTGAACTAGATGGATCAGTGGTCTAATTTGGTATAAGACAGTTTCTTATGCTTACACGTACCTCTAGTGGTGCAGGAGTGACAGCAGCACCAAGCACACCACCAGAAGTACATGTAAAGAGGGGTGTAGGAGAAGATTATTCGAGCCCATAGGAAGGCATTTGAAATGTCTTCTGAGATAAATTTCTACTTTTCAGAACCAAGCTAACAAGTCACAGGAATGCCTGGACTTAGGTGTACTTCGACTTCATGATAAATTTAGGATTCATGTTTTAGTATGTTCATCTTGCCATAAGCAGTAAGTGTTCAAAACCTAAGATTTTGACTGGATTATTAACCTACTTAACTGATTAATAACACAGGGACATACCAAATCAGCCTACGTCTCCAGAAGATTCCTTCTCATAACTATGCTATATCATGGATACTTCCATCTTTTAAACACTTAAAGATTGGGATAAATGTTTAGATATCTGATTTATCCTGCATACTTCATTTAAAATGTTTATATGCTGCCGCTTCCATGCTCAAGGCAACTTGCAATAAACAAAATAACAGCAATCAAATAATTAAGCAACAAAGTCAGCAGCAACAATGTAAAATCATTTTAAAATTCAGCTACGGAAGTCCTTCTGAAAGCGAAGAGTTTTTCACCCTCTCTGAAAGGTCACCAAAGGGAAGCAAATCTGGACTTTTTGAAGGAGATAATTCCAAAGCCTTGAAGCCACTGCTGTGCCTCACCATAATGTCTTCACTTCCCATGGTGTTGCATGACCTAACCAGCAGATGGTGAAGTCCTGCAATGCCGTGAAGTAGGGCTCACATAGGGGAGGAGGCATGGTTCAGTTCAGGAATAACACCCCCAAGTGAGTTCTCTGTCCAGTTACAACAGTGTAAAATGTGGATGACTTGCAATGCAGTCTTGATTCCAGAAAACATGTTATGGGTATCTGGGTGTGGGAGTTGTTTCTGGATGAACGGACTTATGCTGGTTGTCATAAACCGTGTATGGCGACCTTTCAACAGCTTTTCCCAATCTCTTGGCCACAGTTTTCCCTTCAGTGAGGATCATGCAGGAGAAAGGTGTGTGGAGAATTTTGACAGGATAACATCAATAATGAGATATGCACGTACATGTATCTGTGTTTAAATAAGTACATGTTTGACAGATATGTACTGGGTTGAAGGAAGAATTTCACTTCCCTGAAATCTCATCCTGACAGAACCTTCTGACAGAAGTGGAGTATTTTTGCTCCTTGCTCATACTTAATTTGCACATCATCTCTTCTCTTTAGATCGAAGCTTAAAATAGAAGATATAAAAGAAGCAAACAAAACATTGCAGGTTAGTAATTATAACTGTGGGGAGGAACTTCTTGTAGTGGGGTCTGTTTATGGTATCCATAAACCAGTGCCATGTGTGTATTTGCTATCTCTTTCCTGGATTGTTATGGTATCAGCTCAGCCTTGCACCTTGGCTTTGTTATGGCTGTGCCACCAAAGAGATGTTATTGCCTTTATTTTATCAGCCGGGTTCCAAGACACACAGTAGTTTTTACACATCTCTAGGCCACAAAAGTTAAGCATTCACACTTTTCAGAAGAGCAAGGTCTACTTTGTCCATCACATTTGAAGCTGTGGTCCACCGAACCCAGAATGTTTTCTGGGTTTAGTGGGACCAGATTTACACCCCTCACTTTCATACAAACCCATCTCACTCTGCCATTCACCTATCCATCCATTCCTTGTTCCATTGTTCCCTAGTCATCCATAAAACTTACAGTAAGTAACTTAGATTAACTGATACATTCTGAAACATTTTTAAGTCTCTTATTTCCTAACCGGATGCCTTTTCCACCATACAGGACACCCTCCACCCCCAGGCAGTTGAGCTTTCATTCCTTACCCTGTCTTTTCCAAATCTTGGCTTTCTCCCCATTACCTTTCCAGCCCATCTGCCAATGAATATTTCCTCCCCAACCCTAAAAGCATTCTCTCACAATGGCTTTGACTCCAAAATAGACACTCAGAGATCTGATATCCCTTATTGGCTGCTCCTAAGCAACCACCAACATCCAATGATGAGTTTTTGGAGGAAAGCAAGGGGATGCAAAGCCAGTTGTTGGTGAAAAGAGAAGATGTGGTGATGATGGTGAAGATTGTGCTGTGAGAAATATTTTTCATATATAATCTATTTAAATTTTGTTTTGAGTGTTTGTGGGAAGGGAAGGTAACTGTAGTGAGTTGGCGTAGGGGGTGAATTTAATATATTGGGTGCTGGGACAATAGGTAATGCCAGGACCTAGTGGGGGAACCAGTTGTGGGAAACTTTACAACGGAAGAAAGGTGGGATATAGGTGTGACAAATTAACATTGAGGAGCTAATGGAGATTTCAGTATGTACTTGTCTCCAGGGAGAACTTACTTGAAGATATTTTCTTTCAACAAGGGGTGTTGTCATAACCTTTTTTTGTATGTGTATCAGAGTCAAACAGTCTTGGGGGGAAATTGGGCTGGGGACTCATTTAAAGTTGGTGATAAAGAGTTTAAGGTTCTGTCTGATAAACATCCTGAAACACTGAAAAAGTAAAGAGATTTGAGGTGCCGTAGAAGTGTTTGCAGGAAAGAAATACCAGATGGCGTTTACTATTTACTTTAAATATATTTTGATATGTTTAATGTCCAGTAACTCAAAATTTTGAACAGGCTAGACAACTATTAGAAATTATAAATGATTCTACCTAAAGTCTGTATTAGAATTTTTCAGCTGCTTTTACACCCAATAAGGACCTTTCCAAATGGCTTACCAATGAAAGCACTCTAAAAATAATAAAACATACAACTACTTAATAAAATCAATGTCTGACATATTGATTAACAAAGTGTGAGTGTTCCTAACATTAATGAAGCTCTACCCTCTGCACTGATGTGCTTCCAAAGTGCAGGTACTCTTCTGTTTTTGTGCAAGAGTGCAAATACTTCAGAGCTTTCCCATCCTCCAGAAGAGCTCTGCTAGACTGGAAACACATTATCCTAAGCAACATATTTCTGGTTTACACTTCATTAGTCAGCATTTCAGCCAGTGGGTTTAATCATGGGGGCTTATGCAGTCTTATACATTTTAGGGGATCATAGTATCAAAACGTTGAGGACCCCTGGCATAGGGGACGAGACAAAACCCTGAGGGATAAAGGTCTTTGGGTCAAAAAGCAGTCCTCCAGCAGCACTTTCTGGGACTTTTCCTGCGGATAGGATTGCAACCAGCATAACACTAAACATCCCATCCAAGCAATGCAACCTAGAAGGATACTGTCTATGTATGATATCAAAAGTTGCTGTAAGGTCCATCAGCAGCAACAGGGATGCACTTCTCCTATCTAGCTCCTGATGCACACCAATCACCAGGGGAATCAGAGCAATTTTGTTTTCAAAACCAAGACAGAAATCAAATTGACAAATATCAAAATAACTAGCTTCATCCAATACCTAGAGATGTTTGTCACTATTTGCTTGAGCACTTTGTCCACAAAATGGTAGGTTAGACACTGGTCAATCAGCCTTTTTGAATGGTGGAGCCCAAGAGCTTCTTCAACAACAGCCTAATCACCATCAGAGCAGCTAGTACTATGTCCTCGACCAGAGAAGTATTTACGGTCCTGTCCAGGAACTCAGCCTGTTGTTGGTTGCCTTAATCAGATAGAAAAGGCAAAGTTCAACAGAGGAAGTGGTTGGCTGTACACATCAGAGCATCTTCTTCACATCATTTGTCTGTGCAAGTTGAGAAGAATCCATAACAGGATGAGGACAAGCCGTTCTTCTTCGTGGTCTCTGGGCATCACACTTGGGATTACGTGCCTGCGCAGATCCCAGGTTCTGGATACTTCCATAGCTTTACCCTTGCAAAGCAAAAAAGGTGAGAAACTACCCCCTCTGTAGGATAGCACCCCGTATACCTCAGTCTTTCATCGATCACTGCCAGAGCAGGATCATGAAATCTTCCTCTAGCTTTGCCCTTGAGAATTCTCTATAGTTTTTCTCTTATTTTTATTCATACCTTTCCTCACTTGCTTTACTGTTTGTTTCTACCTATAACTTGTTTTGCGTGTTAATTTCTAACACCCCCCCCCCAATCAAATTTCAAGTCCACGAGCCATTGGTGGCTTATGGCCACTTTGGCTAAAGCGACATTTAAGGGTTGTGAGAGCTGCTCCGCTAAAATCCTTACATCAGACGGCCACACTAAGTGCCTACCATGTTTAGAGAAGCTGTACAGGGTTGATCTGTGTGGGTTTTGCAAATTCTTTATCAAGCAAGCCCATCATAATCGGGTGTCCCGCCTAGCAGCGCTTATGTGGGAGCAAGCTCTCCAGGCAAGTTCTATGGCTGCTACAAACCCCTCAGACGCTGAGCGAGAGACTGTAACCGATGGAGTGGTTGTACAGACCCAGCCTCTGCTTTCTGATATGGAGAGGTCGGCTCCAGGCGCATTAGGAGCTGCCACATTGGCTTCCGAGGCCATGCCTGCACAGGGCGAGCTCCTACAGGTTCCTGCATTGGGCTCGATATTCCCCTTGACCCTGGCACCACTCCAGGGCACTCAGGGCACACTCGTTAGTGTTGCATTGTCATCTGCCCGCTCGGTACCAGCATCGGTACTGAGACAGCCTGCAGAGCCAGTCGGAGAGAGAGGCAAGGTTCCCAGTAAGGGGCAGTGCCGCGTCGCTCGGCGTCAATACTCGGGATTGGAGCACACAGCCTGCTCCCAAAGAAAAAGAAAAAGCGGCTGGCCAGGCCCGAGAAAGCGGGGAGTGCTGAGATCAAGCCAGAGCATGATTCTGCTCCAAGGAAGCGCAAGAAGGAGAAGCACGTGCCAGAGTCCAATACGCCGAGCCCTATCTACCTATCGCCCATTCGATCTCAGGATGAGGGCTCCTTGAGTTCAGAGCTTCTGACCTGGCCGTCAGTTCCGCAGGACTCCTCTTCAGAGTACCAGGCGGACCCCTACACACCCAACTCTTCCAGCGACTCATCTGAGGATTCGTCCCCACCGACACTTCCCCTCTCGGAAGCCGGGAAAAAGTCACCTCTTCCCATATGGTGGAATTTGCCCTCATTGGGACCATGATGCCCTTTATGGGATTGACAGGCGACTGCCCCACTGGGTATATGAGTACTATAGTGATGAGGAGGACCATTATGCTTATCCCTCACCTTCGGACCTTACCCAGCACAGTTTCCAGGGGATTACGCATACTGTAAGTAGCAAGATACCAAGAGAAGATCTCACGCCTTTTTGGGTTCTAGGATGGAATCACCACCTAGCCCAAAGAAGCACACTTGGAAGCCGAAAAAGAAGAAGCCTGCGAATAAATGCAGCTCCCAACCTGAGCCCTCAAATCCAGGCTTGGATTCCCCATTGCCAGCGGCTCCCATGGCCCGCCCTACCTCCACCACCACCACTACCACCACCAGCGGCACCAGTCATTCCCGATGTTGGACCACTGAGGGGTGCCGATCTGCAACCCCAAGATGCACTGGCTGTCCCAGAAGGAGAGCCTGTAGACACTGATGAGGATAATACGGGGGCTGATCAAGCTGATGTCACTACCTCAGCAGAACTTAAGAACTATGCTGAGCGTTTGCTCTGTATGGCCACCTCGCTTGGGTTGGATACATCGAATCCCAGCTCTCGCATCGAGGACTCTGTGTTTGAATTGATTCAGCCTCAAACCACGGGGCCAGTTGCACTTCCTCTGATATGATGATTGCCCAAATTATTAAATCTGCTTGGGAAAAACCAGTGTCGGTCCCACCCAGCTCCAAGAAATTGGAGGGTATGTACAGGGTGCGACAGCATGACACCCATTACTTCACTAGACACCTCGTTCCGAATTCGGTGGTGGTTGAATCTGCACAGTCGAAATCAAAGCAGCAGCTGCTGTCGACCCCTTCCAATAAGGAAGGCAAGAAGCTGGATGCACTGGGGAAGCTTATCTATTCTGCATCGAGTTTTCTCTTGAGGATAGCAGATCACGAAGCATATTGGGCTAGGAACCAGCACTTCATTCTAGAGAAATTAGCCCCATTCCTGAGCCAACTTCGTCGGGACCAGAGAAAGGCAGCCACCACCCTCCTCCAGGAAGGTGCCCAGGTGGTTAAACAACAACTTCATTCTGCAAGACACTGTGCTGATGCAGGGTCCCGAACCATGGCAGCAGCTGTATCCCTTAGGAGGCACACGTGGCTTTGGGCAACATCACTTTCGCAGGAAGTGCGTACCCACATCGAAGAGTTGCCCTTCGCTGAAGAAACTCTCTTCAGCCAGCAGACTGTCGACACATTGGAAAAAGTACAAAAACACCGCTCTACTGCAAGATCTATGGGGATGGCCTACTCTACATCTTCCTCCTCTACCTTTTCCGCCAGGAGGCAGTATTGGCCACGTTATGGCCAACATAGCCCGATTGATAGACTTGTGGCCTATCAGTCCAATGATTCCTTTTGTCAGCAGGCCAAGTACCAGCAGTGCAAGGCCAATGCCTCCACAGCCTACAAGTTGAGGTTCTTCAAGCCCAAACCATCCTACCCCAAAAGACAATGACTGCAGCCACTCGGCTGTCCAACCATTACGATGCGTGGGCAGCCCTCACATCGGACTCTTGGGTGCTCGCTATTGTCCAGAATGGCTACTGCGTAGAGTTTATCTCCCCTCTGCCTTTTTCTGGCATAAGGGATACCAGCCCTTCTCCAGAACTGCTAAACGAAATACACTCCTTATTGCAAAAAGGGGCCATAGAAGAGGTCTGCTCCCGCCTAGACGTAGGTTTCTATTCAAGATACTTTACCATCCCGAAGCGTGACAGTGGCCAAAGGCCCATCTTAGCCCTTCGAGGTGTCAACTCGTTCATTTGCTACCGACGTTTTCAGATGGTGACGATACCGACCATTTTGCACCTCCTATCTTGGAACGTCTGGTTTGCGTCTATCTACCTAAAAGACGCATACTTCTACCTATCCATTGCGCCACATCACCACATGTACCTTCGATTCTGTGTGGGCAGCAGGACCTAGAAATATAAGGTTTTGCCGTATGGTCTGGCGTCAGTACCTCGTGTTTTTACGAAGTGCATGGCGGTCTCCTGGACTGAGGTATACAGGGTGCTATCCTACAGAGGGGGTCGTTTCCCACCTTTTTGGCTTTGCAAGGGTGAAGCTATGGAAGTTTCCAGAACCTGGGATCTGCGCAGGCGTGTAATCCCAAGTGTGAATGCACAGAAGACCACTCGAAGAACTACGGTTACAGGTAGGAAATCGGGGCACATTCAGAGGGCTTACTCTTAGTGTGAAATCAAAGTTGGAATGGATGCAAGCAACTTTATCTGCAAGGTATATTGTGAAATAGTCACAGCAGGCCCCTGAATACACCTCCCCAATGAGTTGTAAGAAACCCCTTGGAATTTGGAACATCTTCACTGGCCAGCACTGTGTGAATGCAATGGTGGCAGAAAAATAAGCATGGGTTGTTTGTTTGCTTTTGCCATCATCACTGCCATGTTTTAATATGAGCTCTAGCCTATCATTAGCCACACATGTTGCAAGTCTTCATCTGTCATCACTATAGCCATTGTCCCAACCACTTCATCATCCCAAGATCCCTGAAAAACCAGGGAGCTGATCAGACATTAACCAGCAGGGGAGGAGGATGAGGAGCAATTGTGTGAACTACCCAAGACAATTTGTCATTCCAGAAGCTGACAGGACTGCCAATGATGGTGGCAGGAAATTCCCCCAGAGCTGTTAGGAATCCATTCACATCCATCAGCTTCCAAGGGGAGACCATCCTAATAGGTTCTCTGTCCTTGCAGAGATTAGGGGCCCTGATGAATCTAAACCCTATCAGATAACAATCTATCCAAGATGGAGTTATCCCAAACGACCCCACCCACAAATCATCATTATCCTTGCTAGTACAAGACCATGCAACTGAGACTATGTTCCACACAATTAGGGATGTGCACGGAACCACAGAAGCGTGGTCCGGCACTGGGGTGTGTGTGTCTTTAGGGGGGGGGCGGTGGTACTTACCCCCCCCCACCGCCGCTCTTCCTCCAGCGCTGGAGTTGCCAAAAACGTTCTTGGGGCAGCAGAGTTCCTCCCTGCTGCCCCTGCCCCCATCGTTGTCTGTAAGGGTTAAACTAGAAAGAGCTGGCGGTGCGCATGTGCCCTTCGTGGCACGTGCGCTTGTCTTTGCCACTGGCACGCACGCGCCACATATGTCACGTGGCGCGCGCGCCCCGCCAGCTCTTCCTAGTTTAACCCTTACAGACAACGATGGGGGCAGGGGTGGCAGGGAGGAACTCTGCTGCCCCAAGAACGTTTTTGGCAACTCCAGTGCCGGAGGGGGAAGAGTGGAGGGGGGCTTAAGTACTACCAGCCTCCCTTAAAGACACACTCCCCCGCCCTGCCGAACCGCCAGAATTCCAGACCGGTCCAGAGGCCTTTTCTATGGCTCCAGACCGGTCCGTGCACACCACTACACACAATGAGTGGGACCAATATACAGGCCTATAAAATCATGAGTTGTTCTACAAAGAGGGCCCTCAGCATCAATGTTGGTCCTCCAGAACTAAACTGGGGCACCCCAACACCACCCCTAGATCACTTCCACCAGCTCAGGCAGGAAGACTCTTGCACAGTGGGGTAAGCAGGACACTATCTGAATCTGAATCTGATTGCATTGGCACACCATTCAATGGAAACACTTGAAGCAAATCTTATTGTAAGATTTGTTAAATCATAATTATGCACCTACAATTCTTCTATTCAGGAAACATACTTTCTCCCTACTAGGGGCAGGTCTGGCTAAAAGACAAAGAAGCTACCCATTGCAAATTATGTGAAAAGGAGTTTTCTCTTTCCAAAAGGAAGGTAAGATTCACTATGAAGTTGTATTGGCCTCCGTTCACTAATAATGATAAAAAGAAGGTCATGTATCCATGTAAAATATTTATTATGCTTATTATTCATATTATATATTCATGTATGTGCAGTAAATCTCAGCAGTTGCTGCCAACTCAGAATCACTGTTTTCATACTATAAGCCCCACAAAGTATGATGTGCAGTTCTTTACAAATCATTTGGTTGAACTCGCGTCACATTTTGTTACATAGATGTATTGCAACAGATTATTGCAGATCGGGCGTAGATGATTGCAAACAGATTATTATACAGATAATTGCAAACTGGCGGCCGCAGGACAAGCTCTTGCCTGCATCCCCCTCTCCTGCGTTGTGTTGTGCATGTGCCTGAGTGCATGCCAGTCACGCCCCTGCATATGACGACATTGTCAGGATGGGCTGTGCGGCCCATCTGCTGCTTCCAGTCTGCACTTTGTTCAGGTGCAGTTTGGGTGCTTTCTTTCTCTGCTCCTAGTGAGGCAGACAAAGAAGCACTCAGACCTGAAGCGTGAGCTGGGAAGAGCAGGAGGAACATCATGCGGCCCAACTTGTCAATAGTGGCTATGGGCAGGGGGAGAGCGGAGGGCAAGCATCATTCTGGCGGTCCCTGGAGGTGCAGGGGGAAGCTGAGTGGTGAGCCTTTGGCAGCCCCCAGAAGTGCTTGGGGTGGGAGTGGCCTGAGAACACTGGTCCCCCTGTGCTTCCTTGTAGCCATGTGCCTGTTGCAAATGTGGGCATTATTTCAGAATGTTTCTCTGATATTCTGGAATACTTGCCTTACACTTTCCATCCGTAGTGACAAAGATCACCATAAATAGGGGGGAAGCCCAAGAAGGGGTTGTTATTATTTTCAAATAATCTATATGACATTATTGTGCCAATTGTGTAGATAGCACTTTACGCAGACTGAGCAGACAGGTCCCTATCCTGAAGACTAATCCATTGTTTTGTTCAAATACCGTGTTGATTTCAAGGCCTCCTTTCCTTTCTTTGTTTTTCGTCTTGATTTAGCATCACTGTCGGAACTGTGGTGAAATTTTCTGCAATGCCTGCTCTGACAACGAATTGCCTTTGCCATCCTCACCGAAGCCTGTCCGAGTCTGTGATTCCTGTCATGCACTGCTTATACAGAGGTGTTCTTCTAATGTGCCATAAGTCATTTGCCGAAGATTTTTAAAATACTGTTACTTCACTACAATGGTAAATATGACAGTGTTGTTGTACATACTCCGCCAACCCTAGTGAATGCGTTTTGTATTGTTAAAATAATCTAAACACCATTCCTAAACTATGTGCCATTGTGATATTTCCGCGGTGCCAGCATGCCATGGTTTGTGAAGCTGTGCCAGTGCAGATATGCCTGATCCTGCTAATGGGGCAAAGGGGCACCTTTTTAAGTGGTGGCGCTCATATTTAGCAGGGAGAGAGCAACTGTTCCTTTTTATTGCCGCACAGCATCCCCCTCAGTGGTTTGGGAAGGGGGGGGTTGTTTTCATTTTTAAAATTGTAAGCCCCTTTGGGATAGGGAACCAGTTTCTAATTCCTATTCATTTTCTTTGTAAATCACTTGGAGATGTTTTTTAAAAGCAGTGCATAAATATTCTAAACAATAATCCTAACAATGTATCGGCTTCTGCAATGAATGTAATGGTCAGTCTTTTAAAATATAGGGGAGATTTTCCTGTGTTCCGTGTTTTCTGCCACTTTATCCTGTGAGTGGGCCTAATGCAGAACCTTGTATGCTTTGTGTTTTTAAAGGGGTCTTAGCTTGGGGGCAGGTTGGCATGGTTGGAGGAGCTCAAGCACCAGAGACTAACTGGACGGTGCTTCAGGTGTTCTGCACTGAGCCTCCGTATTCTGCACAGCTTTGTCTTGCTTCCACTAGTTGTTATCCATCTTAACAGCAAAACAAAAATAGAATTGCTTCACTCTTGCCGCACAATTAAACATAAGCAAATGAATTTAGTTCATGCAATGTGTATGGCTGCAGAGTTTGGTTTCCTTTAGTTGTAAGAATCTAGTAATCCAGGGCTCCCCATGATGCCAGTGTCTTAATGCAGCCTCTTCTGACCGTTTCTAGTACATCTGAGTGTGATGGCTTGTGCTTGAGACACAGATCAGAAGTGCTTGTGCTTGATAGGGAGCTCCATGGTGCTGGGCAGCTGGGAGCCCACCTTAGCCAGAAGCCAGTTGACATCCCTTGCAAGACACCCTGGAGGGATGCTGTCTGGGTAGCCTCTCAGTAGCTTGGCTGAAGAGAGGTTGGGAAATCTACTGATGTAGGATGTGCACAGAAAGAGAGGAAGGGGGGTGAGGGGCTGGTGAGAGAGAGGTGAGCCTTAAGAAGAAGACCTTGCGACTGCTGAGAGCTTGGGGAGGGAATCCTACAAGAAGCATCATGCTTTCACCACATGCCTTCTGTTCTGTGGCTCAGAGGTAAAAACAGTTCTTGGGGATTTCCAAGAGAAGCATATCTCTTCTTCACTCTTCATTTTTAATGTCATATCCAGTTGGAGTTTAGTCCCTGAGTTCCCACCACAATATGCAGTAGTAATAGGAGAGGAGAGCTGGGCTTGGGGTAGCAAGCATGACTTGTCCCCTTAGCTAAGCAGGGTCTGCTCTGGTTGCATATGAATTGGAGACCTGATGTGTGAGCACGCTAAGATATTCCCCTCAGGGGATGGAGCCGCTCTGGGAAGAGCAGAAGGTTCCAAGTTCCCTCCCTGGCTTCTCCAAGACAGGCTGAGAGAGATTCCTGCCTGCAACCTGGGAGAAGCCGCTGCCAGTCTGTGAAGACAATACTGAGCTAGACAGACCAATGGTCTGACTCAGCATATGGCAGCTTCCTGTGTTCTATATACTATATACCATATACCATGGTACTATACCATGGAATAGTAGTTAGAGAATACTGGCTGACACTTTCCCCCCTCTGCCCATCTCAAGTAGATATCTTGTAGTTGAATAGTTATGAAGAAACCAAGAGATTTGCATTACCGATGTCCATATAATAGGAGCTCTACAATGTATACATTGACTGACATGATGCACAGTTCTTAGGGACATAGAGCAAATTGCAGAGCCACTGTTGCACAGACAGAAGCAGTGGGGTTACTGTAGAGATCGGTGGGTAGCACTACCAGCGTTTCCTCAGTTCCCCCCATTCGCAGCAATGGAAAGAAAGACAGTAACACTGGTTGTGCTACCACCCAATCTCCACAGTAGCCCCACTGCTTCTGCCTCTGTAGCAGTGGATCTCTAAGCTGCTCTGTATTCCAAAGAACTGTGTGTCTTTTCAGCCATTAAATTTCTAAAGGCTGCAACACACTGAAGCATACGTAATTCTTAATGTTTTCACAATAACATTTGCTGTAATTACTCATTTTAACAGCTGGGCTAGTTAACCTTTTTTTGGTCAGTCAATCAGTATCTTTATTTGAGTCTTTGACCAGCATTTGGCAAAAACAGAGGCTGTGAAATTAACAGCTGTAGCATTAAAAGCACTCTGTGCTTAAAAATATAAGGTTAAAAGATGGAGACGTAATTGAAATTGAAATTTAGTTAAAATTAAAGCGATGGCTGTATACTATAATAATACTAAATTATATTAAGATAAGGTTGCTATAAAACTTAGATCTTTGAGAAACAATGAAGTTAATTAAATAGAAGTTAAAATTAAACCTAGAGGGATTGGCTATAACAGTAAAAGCTGTAGGGCTGAGTAGCTGGAGAGAGAACAGTATAGCTATGAGCTGTGTTGGGCCTGATTAGCTCTTGCTGGCAGTCAGTTCCCAATTTTGCACACTGTCACTTGAACTTGACAACCTTATGTGTTATATATCATGTGTTTCAGTCAGAGAGTAGTAGAGAGACGTAGAAATGGCCTGTAAGGCCTGGCAACCTAGTAAATAGTGGAACAATAAAGGTATTGTGGATGTCTCTGTAGAATAAGCAGTGAAGGAGGACGTGCTCAGTGGTTTTAACTTGCCCGGCATTGCAGCGGCACAGACATTCTGGGAAGGGGATCTTCCTATATCTTCTGCCTAACATAGTTGAAGTGAGGGTGCTGCAGTAAGCCAAGGTGAAGGCTTTTCTGTGGTTAGGGGCTTCTGCTGTGTAAGATATGCAGCAGGCATTACTTCTGTACCTTAGGTTTTCAGTGGTAGGGAGGTATGGAGCCTGCCTAAGTTAATTTGGTGCTCTGCATCCATTACGTGCTGTTTAAGGAGTGCTCTGGCCTGCTTGTATCCCAGGGAAAGTAGGTGTTAGACGTGGGTTTATAAACCACCTTTCTAAGCTCCCTTTTGGAGCTTCCTAGAGCCTTTCTAAGCTCCCTTTTGGAGCTTGCTAGAGGATATTTTAAGGCAGATGAGTGGTGACGTAGAGATTTCCCTCTTCAATGACAAAGGAGAAGATTTATAATACAGGTGAAACTCAAAAAATTAGAATATCGTGCAAAAGTTCATTAATTTCAGTAATGCAAATTAAAAGGTGAAACTGATATATGAGATAGACGCATTACATGCAAAGCGAGATAAGTCAAGCCTTAATTTGTTATAATTGTGATGATCATGGCGTACAGCTCATGAGAACCCCAAATCCACAATCCCAGAAAATTAGAATATTGTGAAAAGGTTCAACAGTCTAGGCTCCAGGTGTCCCACTCCAATCAGCTAATCAATCCATAACACCTGCAAAGGGTTCCTGAGCCTTGAAATGGTCTCTCAGTCTGGTTCATTAGGAATCACAATCATGGGAAAGACTGCTGACTTGACAGTTGTGCAGAAAACCATCATTGACACCCTCCATAAGGAGGGAAAGTCTCAAAAGGTAATTGCAAAAGAAGTTGGATATTCCCAAAGTGCTGTATCAAAGCACATGAATAGAAAGTTATGTGGAAGGGAAAAGTGTGGAAGAAAAAGGTGCACAAGCAGCAGGGATGACCGCAGCCTGGAGAGGATTGTTAGGAAAAGGCCATTCAAAAGTGTTGGGGACTTTCACAAGGAGTGGACTGAGGCTGGAGTTAGTGCATCAAGAGCCACCACACACAGACGGATCCTGGACATGGGCTTCAAATGTCGTATTCCTCTTGTCAAGCCGCTCCTGAACAACAAACAATGTCAGAAGCGTCTTAGCTGGGCTCAAGAAAAAAAGAACTGGTCTGTTGCTCAGTGGTCCAAAGTCCTCTTTTCTGATGAGAGCAACTTTTGCATCTCATTTGGAAACCAAGGACCCAGAGTCTGGAGGAAGAATGGAGAGGCACACAATGCAAGATGCTTGAAGTCCAGTGAAGTTTCCACAGTCTGTGTTGATTTGGGGAGCCATGTCATCTGCTGGTGTTGGTCCACTGTGCTTCATTAAGTCCAGGGTCAACGCAGCCGTCTATCAGGAGATTTTGGAGCACTTCATGCTTCCTTCCGCAGACGAGCTGTATGGGGATGCTGACTTCATTTTCCAGCAGGACTTGGCACCTGCCCACACTGCCAAAAGTACCAAAGCCTGGTTCAATGACCATGGGATTACTGTGCTTGATTGGCCAGCAAACTCGCCTGACCTGAACCCCATAGAGAATCTATGGGGCATTGCCAAGAGAAGGATGAGAGACATGAGAGCAAACAATGCAGAAGAGCTGAAGGCCGCTATTGAAGCATCCTGGTCTTCCATAACACCTCAGCAGTGCCACAGGCTGATAGCATCCATGCCACGCCGCATTGAGGCAGTAATTGCTGCCAAAGGGGCCCAGACCAAGTACTGAATACATATGCATGCTTATACTTTTCAGAGGTCCGATATTGTTCTATTTACAATCCTTGTTTTATTGGTTTCATGTAATATTCTAATTTTCTGGGATTGTGGATTTGGGGTTTTCATGAGCTGTACGCCATAATCATCACAATTATAACAAATTAAGGCTTGACTTATTTCGCTTTGCATGTAATGCGTCTATCTCATATATCAGTTTCACCTTTTAATTTGCATTACTGAAATTAATGAACTTTTGCACGATATTCTAATTTTTTGAGTTTCACCTGTATATATGAGGTTTTATTAGGTAGATAAAACATAAATATTGTTACAGATTCAAAAGGCTTATTCCCCTCAAATAAAAAGAATATAGAGCATATTTCCTTACAAACAACTGCATCCAGAGTTAGCAATTGTAGAACAGCACAGTCAAAATGTATATAAATCAGGTTTCAGATTCTACAGTTTGCTTATATTCAGATGTCATGAAGTTTGCTCATGCAATCCCGTTTCTCTCATACTTACCGCTGAGTTCGGGAGATGGCCAGTCTCTCAAACTACAGTGCATTAGACTCAAAGCAGGGTTGTTCTCTTCAGTAAAATGGTGCCTCCATCCCTGGGTTTCTATTTTGGTTTAAGAGGTGCGTAGCAAAGTGTGTATCAATCTTTATAGGTCTCCTCCAGTCTGTGGGGATTAGGCAAAACCAGAAAAACAGATCCCACTGGCAGAATCTGGCAATCATGGTGTTCTGCCCATTCTTCCATGTAGGGGAAATTTCAAGAAAGAATTTGGGGAATGACAAAAGATACTAAAAATCCCTTTTTCCTGCTCATGCACGTTCCTCTTTTGTCCTGGTCGGCTTGACCGTATTCAGTTCCCTGGACACTGCCCTCGGTGCACAGACTTCCAAACAGCAAAACACCAATTGCAAAGCACTGCATTCCATCCGGACATGCAAACTCAGGAACTTGTAGACAGCAAAAATCACTCAGTTCCTTTTTGGCAAGCCAATTCTCACTTAACTACTTGGCTGCTGTGCTCCTCCACAACAACATCTGTTTCATAACAAAGTCTGCTTTGGGTCGCTGTGACCAGAACAGATTGCAACAAACAGATTACAACATGATTACAAAAGAGTCTGTTATACAACAGACTACGCTAACTTGGCCTCAAAAGGTCAAAACAAGGCAGCTGGGCCCCAAAATCCCAATCAATTCATATCATAGGTGGGAAGGGAGGAGCTTTCCACTTTCCCCAGGCTTGCCTCAAGTCATAGTCCAGCACTGGAGACACAGCAGGGTGCCTGGAATACTGCTGCTAGAAATTTGGACAGGACAAATTCCAGAGGGGCAAAGTTGGAAAACAGGCCCAGCTGAGCTTTGTAGAGAGGTTGCACCAGCGACTTAGTTTGGAATAGTTTAAGGGCTGCAGGTATGTTACAGCCTCCTTTTGATCGGAAAAATATTAGGATTGCAGCAGCGCTCTTCTGGGCGTTTTGAGCAACATAGCTGCCGTGGGGGCTTCCTAGTACCAGAGGCATGGAAGACCATCCTGAGGTGTTTGAAGCATGAGACCTGCTCTATTGTGTTCCCATTTATATGCCAAGAGTGTGTCTGGTCTTCTGGCAAAGGCCATGATTTTGGTTTAATGGTAGTTTATTTCCAGATGATCCTCCTTACAGTATTGCGCAAAGGCCCCCAGTGCTCTTTTAAGTCCTATTGGGCAAGGGAGCGGGGGAGGTCCTAGAGAGAATTGCCACATCGTCTGCATAAAGCAGAATGGAAATGTGTATCTCTACCAGCTTGGGGTGGGGGTGGGTTTGAAAGTCCAGGTTGTTTAAGGGGCCCACTGTGGCATTAATGTATAAGTTAAACTGGAACGGGGCAAGTATGCTGCCTTGTTAAATGCCCTTACAGGTTGAGAATGGTGCTTGATAGATGGACCTTTGGGTTTGCATCGGACTTTCAGGGACATGTCATTGTGGAGGGTATGAATGAGAGATAGCAAGTGCCAAACAATTAAGGAGGCTTCCCGTTTTCCCCACAACTTGGCTCAAGAGTTGAAATCAGATGCAGACTTGAGGTCTATGAAGGCTGCATACAGGGAGACTGTGGTGTGTGTGTGTGTGTGTGTGTGTGTGTGTGTGTGTGTGTGTGTGTAGTATTTCTCAATTAGATGTTGGAGTATGAGTCACTGGTCAATGGTGGATTGACCTTCCCTGAATCTGGCCTGTTATTCTGCTAGGAGGTTTTCTCGTTCCAGCAAGTCCCTTAGCTTCCTATATAGATGTCTGGTTATAGTTTGCTGGGTCATTCCTCCTGCTTTTTTTTGAAGATGGGAACAATAACTGCTAGCCCTTAGTCCCAAGGGATACAACTATGCTTATTGATAAATGTAAACAATGAGGCCAGAATGGGTGCCCACCATGCTGAGTTATTTTTGATCAGCTCAGAGGGGAGTAGATCATCACCAGGAACCTTCCCAGATCTTAGTTGAGAGATCAGATCCATGACCTCTGTAGACATCACTGGAGGCCAAGTGGGCAGTTCCTCTACATCGTGCTGAGGGCATCCATGGTCCATTACTTCATCTCTGTACAGTTCACTGAAGTGCCTTTCCCAGACCTCTGGTGGGATGCAGCTGCCCAAAGTATCAGGCTGTTGCTGGGATGATCCATGGTGATGCATCAAAATAGGGCTGTCATTGGATCTGACTACTTGAGTAAGACATGACCAGGTGTCTTCCATAGCAGCTCTTTTCTTGTGTTGCAGTAGTTGTTTGTATTGCCTCTTCTACTTACGAAGGTCTTGCGCAGTCATTGGTATTATATTGACTTTATAGGCATTGTAGTTGACAGTGAACATTTTTTGCTTCAATGCATTTGAGGTCAAACCAGGGTCTGGAACGGTGTAGGTGTTGTTTGGGGAAAACAGTATTTTTGTGGGTTAGATGCTTTATAGAACCTATAGCACTAGGTTGCTGTAGCTTTCTAGGATTGAATTGGAGGAGGCTGCTGAGAGCAGGGAGAGGCAGATTTGTTGCAAGTATTCTGTGGTAAGTTGTTCTGTTACAAATATTCATTGTATTTATATTGCTTTGTCCAGCTGAGGGGACCATTTGATGCAACAGGCTCTTCCCCCTGATAGAATCTGTGGTTGGTATAGAGCCTGAACATGGGGCTGCTGGTAGTAGTAGCAAATTTATTATGGTCCTTAGACCAGCTTAGGGATGCTGGTTTTAGGCAAAGGAAGACTGGGAAGAGTCACTGTCAAATTGAGGTATGTCCTCAAAGCAATCTGTGAATTGGAGCAAGTTTCCAGAGGCAATTACATAATCAATGACACTCATTTTGTTTCTAGCCTAGAAGGTAAATTCAGCAGGAAGTCCTGCATAGTGTTGTACCCCAGAGGTAGTTGAACTAATACCTTGTTTATTATACTTTTAATTCTGAAGATAAATTCTGTGCATAATTCTGTTATGTCACTAGATGTCAGTGGTGCACCAAGTTTGTCCTTTCATAATCAATTGAAAAACCTTAAGCCGAAAGTCTTGCCCAATTGTTCTCATAGGGTCAGTTTAAAATATTTACCCAAGACCTAGATACTTGGCCAATATCCCAAAGATTGATTTAAGATCTCTCTGTTAATGCAAAGGGACTTGCCCAACTCATTAACACGAATTTGAGAACCTTGCAGGACAAGGACCTGCTAAATTCTTAAAATAAAGTCCTAAATCTTCAGTTGGGAGTCCATGTATGCTCAGAAATCACATTGGGTAAACACACCACCCTCTGGGGCCCTCTGGTTCTTTTGCAAGATACAGCAGCACGAGGTTTGTGCCCATTGGAAGCTGGCCACAGATGTTGAAGAGTCTTGCAGCTTTTGGAGAGCATCGTCTTGGAGTACAGGGTCAAGCACAGGGTAGGTCTCTACTCTGCATTCTGCCCTTCAGCAGAGACTCTGTGCTGTAAGTTGAGAGCATCAGTCAGGCCATAACTCTCTCTCTTTTTGGATCACACTTCGCAGTACCCATTCAAACAGCCGGAAGTCAAGACCAGCCAGTTCTAAAATCTCTCAGTGCCTTCCTTTTTTGCCTGCTATGTTCAAAATGTGCTCCTCCCCGCTCCCTTCGGATTGCCCTTTCACACAGAATTCCCCACTCTTATCTCAGTAGAAAAGTTTCTTTCTGCCAGCTTCACACAGCTCTATTGTTCTGAGCTATAATCCTTGAACTGGGAACAGTATGATTTTTACTGTCTAGGAATTCTTTCTGGGTAACTAAAGTGCAGCATTTTAGCAGCTCTAAAGATGAGAGGAAAGGGTGGGAAAAGGAGGAAAGGAAGAGATGCAAAATAACCTAATATATCCTTACTGACCATTATCTTTAATATATCAGTGCTACATAAACTTTGCCAGCTCAGGTTACATTACAGATAAGCATCAATTGGTAATATTATTACAGAAGCCAAGCCCAATGGCCTGAAGTTAGTACAGCATCTTAACCAGTTTCAAAAGTCTCTCTGTCAGCATATCTACAAAAACAGCACAGCAACCCAATTCCCAGAGCAAAAGTTCAGAGTTCTCCAAAGAATGTTCTGCTCCATGAGCAGACATAATATCCATCTTAGGTGTGAGCCTGGCTGTCGCTGATACAGATTTAAATGGAGCTGAATAGGTGCATAACAATAGTTTGGCTTCTGATCCTTTGAGTGGTGTGTGAGGAGGAGTGCATCTGTTTCAGGATTAGGCGGGCAGCACTGATAATGTGCATATAGAGTGCGATCGTCAGGGTCCAGTCTGGTGTTAAGATTGCTGCCTACCACAGTATATGCATTGTAAAGGTAGAGAGAAGGTTAGTTAGGTAACTTTCCAGTTCAGACCACACTTGCTTGACCTGGGATTTCCACCTCAGCAGTGGTAAGTAGATGCTGGTTACTGACAGGGTACAGTATCTGAAGTGGATTGCCACAGTCATAGCATGTTGCTTAAATGAGGAAAGTCTTGCTGATGTTGCTCGCAGGGTGGTAGAGACTAATACGCCCCGTTCACCTTTAGATCTACCCCTTCCCATACAGGCTTCTGCTCCCAGTGATTATGAGCTGAAGTTGTTGAGTGTGAGGTCTTCGGAGGTCCAGGTTTCCTGCACCATTATGATGTCCTATCTGGAGAGGAAGTCTATGAAGGAGACATCCCTGCAGCTGGAGTGCCAACCTGCCACATTCCAGGTCAGGAGGGAGCATGGTTCCCTCTAAGGCATGCACACATGAAATTTTTGGATGTCTGCTCATTTCATTTTAGATCCCAGTCAGGTTGAATCAGGAAGGTCCCATTCTGAATGCAGGTGCGCTCACACTGCCTTGATACTGCCGCCCAGAACAAAACTCATTCCGCACAGAGATGAAAAAAATTACAGAGACCACTGGGAGGGAGATCTTATGCTGGTATTTTGAGCATTAGTCTGTGGCTTCATTAGCAGGGACCTGTGTAGAGGTTCCAGTGGGGTATCATGAGGAGTGATGTGTTGCATGAACAGGGCTACTGAGTCAGAGTGAAAAGTCTCTTGGGTGATTTCTGGTGCGGTTGGTTCCGATAATTCTCCAGAGGACATGTTGGCCAGACCGGAAAGTTCAGTCTGCTGAACCGGGTCTAACCAGTTTGGTGGTTTGAGGGGCAATACTTGTAAACGGGAATCTGGTGAGGATTCCCATTTACAAACAAAGGGAAAGCCTTCTAAAGCATGGGTGGTGGTGGTGGTGAGAGGCAACTAACAATAGTAGATGTAGATGAGAAGGTTCTTACCGGTGCGGCAATGGTCGCGGTACTGCTCACATTCACTGTTAGGGAAGTTAACAGTGCTCCTAACTTTCCCTGCTAATCGCCATATTGTGCAATCCTTGAACACTCTGATAGCTCTTATATTGCAGTTGTGGAACAGATGCCCCCCACCCCCATCTGAATGAGCTTAAGTAGAAGGGTGGAATGATTAAAGGTGAGCAAAATTCAGATCAAGTCCAGGTCTATATAACTTGGGTAGTAGTTTAAAAGCAGACTTGGAGAGCTTATTATGGCCTTGCAAAATGACCATCTCCCCAAATTGGTGTAATTTATTGCAGTTTGTAGCTGCACCTGGGAGGTTTGAAGTACATGTGATGTATTAGACAAGTAGGTTGTTTTTGGCAGCCCTATGTGCATCTTGTGGAAGGTTTTGGCAGAGGTCCCGTCTGGAGCTGAGGAGGTAACTGCCTGAATCTTGCTGGGTGCTGTTTTCTGGGTTATAATTAGGCTTTTCTCCCCATGGTTGTCTTGTGTTACGAATTCATCAAAGGCATGCCTGAACATATCTACTTTTGCCAATATGGTGTTTAAGGTAAAGTGTGCTGTTGATTTCAACTTCTGGCGCCCACAGAGCCCTGTGGTTTTCTTTGGTAGAATACAGGAGGGGTTTACCATTGCCTCCTTCCGTGCAGTACGAGATGATGCCTTTCAGCATCTTCCTATATCACTGCTGGCTGATATAGGTGTTTCCCATAGTCTGGGAAACATACCAGCAGGGATTTGAACCAGCAACCTTCTGCTTGTTAGTCAAGCATTTCCCTGCTGCACCACTTAAGGTGGCAATATGGTGCTTAGATGCTCCAAAATTTGGATGACAGTTTCTTCAGTTAGTAAGCATGCATTACCAAGGTTTTTGGGTAGATATTTGCAGGGGTGGCGAGGGGCACATCTGGCCGTTCTAGATCTCCTGTCTCTCTGATCCAGGCGGTTTCCGGGGCTGGAGTTCTTAGATAGTGGAGGAGATGCCTGGTGTACTGCAGTCTTTCTTGCAGCAGACTCCTTGGGGGTGAGGGAGGGTTCTTCTTGCCAAATATGTTCTTAGTCAGGAGCGTAACGGTTGTACTAACAGCTCCATTTGATTCATTGGTGGGAAGGAAGGAGTTGATCCTCATCTGCTTCCCCACTTTGGCTGATTGGTGGTCATTTGGGCTGTTCCTAGTTTCCCCCTTCATGCTTGTATTTGTCATGGTTAAGATTTGTGTAATTTCAAACCATCTATTTTCATAATGGTGCAGATATTTTTAAACACCAGTTGTCAACATTACAAAGTGACTTTTAGATTGTGAAGCACTGTACCAAAAATACTAAGACAAACCAAGCATAGGATTATTTGTAACAGTTTAACTCTCACAGCTGATGCAGGATTAGAGAAAGTATTTCTTCTAATGGAACTGGATTTTTATATTGGATATTTTGTTTCACTCAAGATGAATTTCTGCACAAATCCACTTAATGGAACTGTCTTGATGGCTACTACCCTGTTTCCCGAACCCTAACCCCGAAAGTAAGACCTAGCAGTAATTTCTGATGTACCGCTAATTGCCCTAGTGCATTTTTTGGGGCTAAAATTATTATAAGACACTGTCTTATTTTCGGGGAAACACGAGCTGAAGAGTGAGATAGAGGAAATAGCAACAGCAGTCATTTTGTACACACTAAAGTTGTGCCGTTGACACTAAGAACTTGTCAAATTGCTTCCTGTATACTTTTCTAGTGTCAGCAGCATACCAGGTATCTCAGATTTCACACCAACAAAGAGCCTTTTCTTGCTTTAAGAGTAAAACTGCAGCTATTTAAAGAATGCTTCATTGGTAAGTAGGATTGCTGACTCTCTCTCCCACCCCCATAACATGGTTCTGCCTTTTACAGGTAGAAAATCCACAGATTAGTTTTCAATCCTCTGTTGCCAGTAGCTTTGCCTGCATGTCAGATAGTTGTTAAATGCTCAGGAGAGAATAACTGTTCTGGAGTGGCCAATAAATAAAGCTGCTGCTGTTGTTTCTAGCACCATTAAATACCTCCTGTTATTATTAGTGGTAGTCATCTTCAAAGTAGACATTCTATTGCTCACTTCAATAAATAGGCAACATAATAAGAACAAAATGGCAACTAGTTCTGATAATTAGCTATTTCCTCATTCCTCAAGTTTGGGAAGCATATAGTAGGAGTGTGCATGAACTGCAGCTTGAGCACCATTTGGGAGTGGAAAATGGGAGCTTTAAGAGGAGAGCAGGTCCTTACCTGCTCTCGGTCACCCCATGCAGCTTCCTGCTGGGGTGGTGCATGTCCCTGCGTGGCACCAGCATGCATGTGGCATCTGTGCATGCACAAGCTGTCCCATCCTCTCTGCACCAACATTCATTCTCTCTCTCTCTCCATGGCGCCAGCACGCATATGGCATCCATGCATGCACAGATGCCATGTGTGTGTTGACGTCATACAGTGGTATTTGGTAGATGCATGAGGTGGCAGAGAGCAGGTGAGGACCTGCTCTTCTCTTTCTTAAAGCTTCACCACCCACTCCCAAACAGCACTCGACTGTGGTTCGTGTACCCCCCCCTAGCATATAGCTTGCCACAGGAGAGAACTTAAGTGCTATTTAACTGTAGAAAATCAAGAGAAACTGCATCAGTAACTTTCTCATGTTGTTGCAGATATGGAAGCCTATGGCTATTCATTAAAACTAGCTTAACCCATGCAGAGCATCTGTGCACTAGTACTTGATTGCTCCCCTCACCCCCTGCCACAGCCCCCCTCATCTCAGAGACATCTCCACTCTCACCTGAGCCACACTCCTGCTCCTCCATACCATTGCTTCCACCTCCCTCAGTCATGGTTGCAGGGTTGCTGGCACCTATTGGCCAAGCTGCAGCCTCCTATCCCCAGAGACCTCCTCACCCGAGCTCTGCTCCTCCCCACAGGAGCAGCAGCGGTTGACCGGGCCCTTCCTCGCCGCCATGGCCACTTGTTCCCTTCAGGCCACTGACAGGCCCGGGCCTGTTGCCTACCTGCGCCAATGGCTTCAGTAGCCCCAAACAGCAGCAGTGGTTGACTGGGCCCTTCCTTGCTGCCGCCGCCATGACTGCTCATTCCCCCAGGCCACTGAGAGGCTTGGACCTGTCCCTCACCCTTCCTCTTTTCCCCTCTCTCCTTTTTCTCTCTCTCTCTTCCTCACTCTTTCTTCCCCCTCCCTCTTTCTGAGTTAACAGAGCTTGTTCATTTTGTTTCCTCATCTACTTCACACAACGGCAGCCTCCTTCTCCTGAAGGGGCTCTTTCCTCCCTTATGACCCCTCTCTTCGCAGAGGGGGAACTATCCATTTATTTATTTGATATAGAGAGAGACCTCTCCTCTACAATCAAGAATATCTTCCAACCAGTGACAGTTGTATTCCAACTGACCTTAACCAGCACAGGTTCCTCCCCACTCTCTGCATATGGAAATCCCAATGTCCCCATCAGGTGTTTCTGCTGACGAACTCTTGTGAGAGCTGCCACACACAGGACTACTCATGGGTATGCCTTAGAGTTATAGATAGATAGATACTGAGAAAAGCTATATTATTTGCTATTAAGAAATTTCCTTGAAATAAATTCTACTTCTGCACTTCATATTGCACATTTAAGAATATGATAGTTCCCACGAGTTAGGCTAGTTATTTCCTCCCCCCACCCATCCTCCTCCTCCTCCAAAAGGAGGAAAGGTACCAAGTATAGGAGGATGCCAGCATGGCTAAGAAGTAAAATAAAGGAAGTTATAACAGAGAAGACTTCCTTCAGATATTTGGGAAAGTCTGCCCAAATGAAGATAACAGAAAGGAACACAAACGCTTGCAAAAGAAATGCAAGGAGACAATAAGGGAGGCAAAAAGAGTTAGAGAAACATTTAGCTAAAAGCATCAAGGGGAATAACACAAACTTATTTGAATACATCAGAAGCAGGAAACCTGCCCGGGAGGCAGTTGGACCATTAGACAATGAGGGAGTGAAAAGGATGACTGAGGATATGGAGATTGCAGAAAAGCTGAGTTTTTTTGCATCTGTCTTCATGGCAGACGACACAGAGTACAGTGAGGGAAATAAGTATTTGATCCCCTGCTGATTTTGTCTGTTTGCCCTCTGACACAGAAATGACCAGGCTATAATTGGAATGGTAGGTTTATTGTAGCTGTGAGAGACAGAATAACAAACAAACAAACCCTCAAAAGCCCAGTGCCCAAAAGTCAGTGATGGATTTGCATTGTAATGAGGGAAATAAGTGTTCGATCCCTTCACAAAAGATGTCTTAGTACTTGGTGGCAAAACCCTTGTTGGCAATCACAGAGGTCAGATGTTTCTTGTAGTTGGCCACCAGGTTTGCACACAACCCAGGAGGGATGTTGTCCCACTCCTCTTTGCAGATCCTCTCCAAGTCAGAAAGGTTTCGAGGCTGATGTTTGGCAACCCGAACCTTCAGCTCCCTCCACAGATTTTCTATGGGATTAAGGTCTGGAGACTGGCTGGGCCACTCCAGGACCTTCATGTGCTTCTTCTTGAGCCACTCCTTTGTTGCCTTGGCTGTGTGTTTTGGGTCATTGTCATGCTGGAATACCCATCCACGACCCATTCTCAATGCCCTGGCTGAGGGAAGGAGGTGCTCACCCAAGATCTGACGGTACATGGTCCCGTCCATCATCCCTTCGATGCGGTGAAGGTGTCCTGTCCCCTTAGCAGAAAAACACCCCCAAAGCATAATGTGTCCACCTCCATGTTTGACGGTGGGGATGGTGTTCTTTGGCTCATAGGTAGCATTCCTCCTCCTCCTCCACACACGGCAAGTTGAGTTGATGCCAAAGAGCTCGATTTTGGTCTCATCTGACCACAACACTTTCGCCCAGTTCTCCTCTGGATCATTCAGATGTGCATTGGCAAACTGCAGACGGGCCTGTACATGTGCTGCCTTGAGCAGGGGGACCTTGCGGGCACTGCAAGATTTCAGTCCTTCACGGCGTAGTGTGTTACCAATTGTTTTCTTGGTGACTATGGTTCCAGCTGCCCTGAGATCATTGACAAGTTCCCCCCGTGTAGTTCTGGGCTGCTTTGTCACCATTCTCATGATCATTGCAACTCCACGAGGTGAGATCTTGCACGGAGCCCCAGACCAGGGGAGATTGACAGTTTTGTGTTTCTTCCATTTGCGAGTTATCATGCCAACTGTAGTCACCTTCTCACCAAGCTGCTTGGCGACAGTCTTGTAGCCCAGTCCAGCCTTGTGCAGGTCTACAACCTTGTCCCTGACATCCTTCGACAGCTCTTTGGTCTTGGGCGTGGTGGTGAGTTTGGAAGCTGAGTGATTGCTTGCTTCTATGGACAGGTGTCTTTTATACAGGTACTGTAACAAGCTGGGATTAGGAGCACTCCCTTACAGAGGGTGTTCCTCATCTCAGCTCATTACCTGCATATAGTGAAAAGACATCTGGGAGCCTGAAATCTTGCTGGTTGATAGGGGACCGAATACTTATTTCCCTCACTACAATGCAAATCCATCGCTGCCTTTTGGGCACTGGGCTTTTGAGGGTTTGTTTGTTGTTGTTCTGTCTCTCACAGCTACAATAAACCTACCATTCCAATTATAGCCTGGTCATTTCTGTGTCAGAGGGCAAACGGACAAAACGAGCAGGGGATCAAATACTTATTTCCCTCAGTGTATATACCTGTATCTGAACTGAGCTTCTCAGGGACAGAGGCTAAAGAACTGAGTCAGATAGAGGGGATGAAAGATGACGTTCTGAATGGTCTCAAAAAATTAAAAATTAGCAGATCGCCAGGGCCAGATGGCATCCACCTGAGAATTCTTAAAGAACTTGCAAAAATATATAACTTATCCTTACAATCAGGCTCTGTACTGGAGGACTGGAAAGTAGCCAGTGTAACAAGGATTTTCAAGCAGGGATCCAGGGGCAATCTAGGAAATTACAGGCCAGTTAGCTTAATGTCTGTTTCAGCCAAATTGATGGAAAGCATTCTCAAGGATAAAATTGTAAAGCACATAGAAGAACAGGCCCTGCTGGGGGAGAAACAGCATGGCTTCTGCAAAGGCAAATCTTGCCTCACTAATCTTTTGGAGTTCTTTGAGAGTGTCAACCGGGCATGTGGATAAAGGTGATCCAGTTGACATAGTATACCTGGACTTCCAAAAAGCTTTTGACAATGTTCCTCTTAACTCTTGAGAAAACTTAGCAGTCATGGGATAAGGGGACAGGGTCATGTGTGGATTAGTAACTGGTTGAAGGACAGGAAATGGTGAGTAGGAATAAATGGGACAGATTTCTAAATGGAGGAAAGAAAGAAGCAGGTTCCTCAGGGATCAGTACTAGGACTAATGCTCTTTAACTTGTTCATAAATTACCTAGAAGTTGGGGTAAGCAGTGACGTGGCAAGATTTGCAGATGACACTAAACTATTTAGGGTAATGAAATCCAAAAGAGATTGCAAGTTCTAAAAGAATCTCTCCAAACTAGGGAAGTGGGCAACAAGATGGCAAATGTAGTACAGTTTACAAGTGTAATGTGATGCATAGTAAGGCAGAAACCCCCAACTTAACACATACACTGATGGAATCTGAGCTGTCAGTGACTGACCAGGACAGGGATCTTAGGGTCACAGTGGACATCTTGTTGAAAGTGTTTTGGGTTTGACAATAAACTGCTGTTATAAACTATGGTGTGGCCACATGCAGTTCTGGTCACCATGTCTTAAGAAGGACAATTGTAGAACTGGAAAAGTTACAGAAGAGGGCAACAAAGATGATCAGGGACCTAGAACATCTCTAAAAGGCAAGACCACAACACCTGTTTTAGAAACAAGATGACTGAGGGGAGACATGATAGAAGTCTATAAAATAATGCATGGCATGGAGAAAGTTGATAGAAATTTTCCTCCCTCTCCCATAATACTAGAACCAGGGGTCATCCCATGAAACTGATCACCAAGAAATTTAGGACTAACAAAAATACTTTTTCTCACAGCATATAATCAACCTATGGCATTTTCTACCACAAGATGTGGTGACAGACAACAGCCTGGATGGCTTTAAAATGGGTTTAGATAAAATAATGTAGGTCAGGTCTATCAACGGCTACCATTTTGAGGGTTATGGGCCACCTCCAAACTCAGAAGCAAGATGCCCCTAAATACTGTTACAGGGGAATAGCAGTAAGAGAGGGGGCATGCCCTCACCCTTTCCCTGTGGGTTTCCCGGAGGCATCTGGTGGGCCACTGTGTGAAACGGGATTCTGGACTAGATGGGCCTTATTGACCCAGAAGGGCTTTTCTTATATTATCCTTCCTCTGGAAAGGCAGGAAGGGATGTGTCATGCACTTCTCATGTTAGATCTTTCATGACCACCTCAATGTCCTGTCATTTGGCCCTGCATGCTTGTGTTAATGTAAACAATTGGACATGGCCCAGATTCAGATTGTGACCAGGATGAGAGGCATAGCCATTTTTCCTTACTGGCTTGGGCCCATGGCACTCTACCCCCATCTTTATCACCATCAGTACTTACAAAAATACAAATGTGGGTCCAAATAACACGCATTTAGTTTGACCTGTCTGTTTATCCCACATATATTGTCTTAAGGTAGCACACAGTTTAGTACTTGCTGCTCAAGAAAGTAGATAGTATGTGCCAATATATGCTACAATTATTTTCAAGTTTACAGCTGCAGTAATTCATTGTCCTACAATTGTAATTGGTTCTGGTGTTTGTAAAGGAGAGTGCATAAAGAGAATGCTTTCCATTTATAGGACCTATCCTTGTACTCTAGAATTTCCAAAATGGCAAGTTAAAAGAACACTAACACGCTGTGGAACTGTTACAGATTACCTATAGTGTTTGACACAATAATGAAGACTTCATTATGTGTTCATTCCAGACAGCACTCATCAGTGATGCTTACTCTTTTTTCTCAAGCCTATAAAAATGAAGAGTGGCAGGTTAACATAATTATTTTAAGACCTAAGCGGGTAACCTTTTGTATAGCTAGCTCCCCTTCAACCTCAGGCATTATATTTGGTCAGCGAGTTTGACAGTCCCACTGCAGTAGAAACAAAAGAATCAATTATTTTGACATAATTCCCAACTTCTATGTAGAAATTTCTTAGAACAGGCTTTCAAGATTTATGGTGCATGTAGGCCAAACCTTGGAGTACCTGCTAATGCAGCATTTGTAATGTTTTAAAAAGTGGCCTTTGTAACTTTAAAATACATATGTTTGTAATATTGTGGTTTGGAAGTATTAAATGACAATTTTCAGCTTGTTTAGGCAATACTAAAAATGGAGTCCACTGTGTATCTTGTCACTACTCTTACGCAATTATAAATATGGTTGTGTTACATCACTAACCCCATCCACTTTTAGATTATTATTTCAACAAAGTAGGGTAATTCTGAACTTTGCATCTTTGTCTGTATGCTGGTCTGTGTAGCAGTAGAACCATCCAAAAGAGCTAGGAAATGTGCTTCCTTACCATGCCAGCACCACAATTCAGACAGCAATTGTGTGGGAAGTAACTAAAAAGGTCAGAACACTTTTCTCCATAATGTCCTTTAGGCCAAGGTGCAAAAGTGCTTACTAGCACCTACACTCCCCTGCCCAATAACTTTCATGTTAATGTTATACCTCCTTAATCCCACTTCCTCTATATTCTCTCCATTTTTTTCCTCCCTCATTTTTAGCCATTTCACCCTTTTACTGTTCCAAAAACCTTTCCTGGAAGAATACTTGATGTGGTTTAGGTTTCTGCAGAGCTCTAGAACCTTTTCCAGAGGTAGCACATAGTTTAGGTACAGATGTAACTATAGCAATCCATAGTTGGGCACATAGGCAAAAACTTTGTTTTGTTCACTATAAGGGATCATATACATCATGCACCAATGGGAAGATGGACTCTTGAGTCAGAGGCTGTGACTTAGGCATGCCTAAATCCACTTGACAATAAGGCATTACTTGGGAAGGGGGAATATACTCCCTCTCACTGATGCAGCTCAGGTTTCCAGATTTCTCCCCCTCCCTGCGATATGACTTCTAAAGTTTAACCATTTTGCATCCCTGCTTTATACTGTATGCTACTGCAATAGTGTACTACTCCTGGAAAAGATGTTCTGTTCAACTTCAACAGGGCAAGTGCATCTAGTGATCTAAAGTATACCTCTAGGACAGACATTTATTTCAGTACTACTAGCTGTGGCAACTAGTATTTTGCAAACTAGAGCAGTGTTTGCAAACATTAAGAAATGCCTGCCTGCCCTTTCCATCTCATTTTTTGCAGCTTATCTAGTTCTTCTCCTCTATACATTTGGAGATCCTCATAGTTGTCTATCCCTTTTAGCAACCTTGACCACAGTTCAGGTGCTAGTTGGCACATGCAGCCACTGGGGTGGCATTTGAGGAGTACTGAGTTATGGCATGCAGAGTTTGATTTCTAGCAATATCATAGCCAATTCACTAAAAAGAACCCCATCATATCCTGATTTTCGGTGCCCTCTTTATTTAAAAACAAGGCAGGAACAAATTAACCTTTAAAATGCATATTACCCCTCAGTATACATCCCTTGTGGATAAATTGACACAGTACACACTTCCTAGAATGGAATCTATTTTGCTATCTCCCACAATAAAACATTTATTACATACATAACATTACTAGCAGAAACAGGCAACAAATTTTCAATAGTTGATCACATTTGACAAGTTATTGGGAAGAATTTGGAGGACAAGCAATTGAAATGAAGAAAATTGTTGAATATTTAGTACCCTTTCTTCAATACAGTGAATGTTCAAGTGCCTAAACAATATTTCATCCAAACATCTTACATGTTAAATGCACAGCAAGAGGACCACATATCTGTGTAATTTAAATAATTTTCCAAGCTCTCTGTTGGAAATGTCTGACTGCTAGGCAGGTCTCTTAACATTAATCCTTACATGAGTATTCAGGAATAGGAGCAGCATTCCTAAGAATTAAGTTTTATTTCTAAAATTAAACTGTTACTGACTTATCTGTGGCTGTTGCTATATAGTCCACTAAAGCAATGCTTCCCTCCCTGATGTCCATATAACAATATTCACAACCTATCTGAAAATTTGATTGCCAAGGATACAAGTATGAAGATTGATACATAGATTTGTACCAATACTTATACATACAGCTCAAGGGTTAGGAGATTTCTGGCATGCATACAGTTCAGACATCAACCAGCTTTTTTTTTTTTTTTTTAATATAGCAGTTGTGCATTAGGTCATTCCAGAACTTTAACTCACGGCCTTCATGCCCAGCACAGTTTTGAGACATTCTGCTATGGGAATTTGTCTTCACTGACAAGCAGTTTATATTACATCAACTTAGAAACTACTCTATGCTTTCATCTCAAATCTCAACAAATGTACTATCAACTTAATGGTTGTTTCATCTTACAGAATGCTGTAACGAGAACCTGCAGTACAACTGGTTTAATGAACCAAATCTCTAACAAACAAGAGTTCTGGAATATGCAACATACCTTTAGGAGCAGCTAGTATAAAAAGTATCAACATCAGTGGTTTGAATATAAAAAATTTATTTAAAGTCAGAGTATGCAACAAATAAAACCTACAGAAAACAGATTTCCCCATCACAATCTCTCGCTTACCAAATAATGGGAAAAACACATTCCTTCAGTCATTATAAAGTTTTCAATACAAAAGAAATTAAGTTTTGTAAGAAAGCCTAGTAGACCAGGTACAGTTTCCTTCCAATATGTTTGCAGACACAATGTCACTCTTCAATACATTCCACGCCATCCACCTCCACCCATGTTGCCTTGCCCGTAGTATCCACCAGTGTTTCCACTGCCACGACCTATAAAGTAACAACAAGGGTTTTATTCCTATGGTTGCCTTTTTTTTAAAGCTAGATTATATTCAATGACTTGCAATAACTAATATCATTAGTAACTATGCATGCCTCCCCTTATGATTTCTTGCATGTAAGCCAGCATTATAGCTTTCTTGAAGCGTTCTCTAGTTCCCTCAAGTAACAATAAATTCTTATGTTTTACACACCAGTACCTTAGAATTAAACAGTTTTGATGCATGTAGGTATTTAAGTAAGCTTACCATATCCACCTAAGCCATCAGGAGTACCATATCCTCCACTGTAGCTGCTGCCCATTCCCATTCTTCCAACAGAACCATAACCACCTTGATCTGGAAAACAGTGTTCACTGTTACACACAGTCTCTAGAGACTAATTAATTTGAATTTAGAATCTGAAACCAAGCATACCCATTCCATCTCTGCCATAGCCTCCCATTCCAGAACCACCTCCAGCAGTTGAATTCAGGAACAGTTCAATGTATCGATGTTCTTCAAGAGAAGATAGGCAGACACATTTGAGTAAAAAGATAAAGTGACATTTCTCTGCAAGTATCTATGTGACGCTAGGGGAACATTTACACAAGTTCAGCCATATCCTTTGTACCTAGCAGACCCAACAATCTCAGGAGAGATTTAAAGCCTCTTTTCCTGCAAATAGATACTTTACACAAGGTTAACAGACGAGCACGTGTGGCCAAAATAAATCTGTACAAGCATTGTAACTACAAGACTGACTCTTCCCAAAGAGCTATTTAATCAAATTTTTCAACATTAAGGTGGTACAAATCCCACAAGTATTTGGATATTTTAATCCTAAAAATAAAGTAATATCGGGTCGTGTCTCTCTGTTCCATTAATGAAACATGAAATGCTACTTCCAGATTTTTGTAAGAATCAGATGTCAAGTGGAAATACTGTTATCCCTCAAATTATCTCTGCATACACAAACAGCTTAAAATGTCTAATGAAATTCACAGGTTTCAAGACTGCTTGATTTCTCCAATACTTGACTTACGCATATGATTTTTATCTTTCGACATGGCAGCCACCGCATCTTCATGCGTCACAAATTCCACATCAGCTTCTCCTGTTGCTCTTCCATCTGCCCCAATATCAATGTGAACTCTTATAGGAGTCAGTGGTGAGAAAAACTACAAGAAGAACAAGAAGTTCATACCTGGCAGAAACTTTCCTCATATTTACATGATATTTTAAGTGCAGCATTAATTTAATCACTTATTAAACATCAGGAGATGCCACAGTCTGCCATACATTTCTATTTATACTAATGGTGCAATATTTCATACCTGTCTGCCTTGTTCTGAACTACTATCATGAAAAATAAAAGTAAAACTGCCTCACCATAATATTCCCTAGAATACACAAACCTAGTAAACAAAGTGTATGTGTTCCAGGGAATATTATACTGAGACACTGAACAATTCACAGTATCTTTGTACTAGAAGTGTCTCTACATTGGAGTTTCAAGTTCCAAATGTAAAAGTAATGTATATTTCAGTTCTGAGTAGGATACCATATCATTTCATATGGAAATGTTTTTAAACTACAGTTTTTAATATTAAGAGAATACCAACATCCCATTTTCAGCTTAACTGCTATAAATCACATTTTTAACAAATTAGTTGTTTGAATAACTATGATACCAACTAAAAAGACTCTCCCCACATTTTCTAGGACTGAAATAATGGGTATTTAAAATAAAAATGCAAATATTCCTCTAAATTCAGTAACTCTTTATCATCCTAAGGACCTTCTCTAAGAAAGGAGTCAAACACCTACTTTCTGTTGTACCAGGAGCTACTATCTCTCTCCTTTGAAAGAAACTGCCTTTGTTCCAAGTCAAAATTCTCAGTTTATGTCCTTTCAAATACAACCAATTTTTCAAATATTGAGGCAGTCAATTTGCACAAGGCAGTTAACTCATATTTGAAAAATTAGTTGAATGGATTTTCTATTGTCTCCTCACAAGATATCTGGGTGGGGTGAGCTTATCTGGAAATATTTATGTCAGCTATATTAGATTTCATTTCAAAATACAGCTATGTATATTTGATATCAGAAGTGTGAAAACTCCCATTACACCTTTGTTTCAACTAGGAGTATTTTCCACAACACTTACATTAGCAATGTCATTTTCTGTTGCTCGAAACGGCAGTCCTCTCATGTGTACGAAATGACCACCATGAAAACCTGAGCTTGCATCTCCTGCTCCACCATAGCCATGGCTTCCCATTCCTAAAAAACCAGAACATGTCTTTAAGTAAACTACTTGAAGACTTGAATTCCTAATGCACTCAAAGTCAGAAGAGGGCTGAAATGCTGGGCCCTCAAAGCAATTCTACTCTGGCTTAACTTTTGCAAGTAATATTTTGGTTCTTTCCATGCCAAATACTACCATTTTCTATTCCAGTAGTTGAAAGGGGCACTATAGAGCAGCACTTTCCCACTCATTTATGTACTGGAAACAGCACCTGTAAAGCAGTGCACCCTGTTCTCTGCAACGGTTGAAAATAGCCACAATATTAAATTCTAAGTCTTTGTCTCTGAACAGCCTACTTTTAATTGCTATATAAACTTCATTCATACATTTCTTTAGAGAATATTAAAACAATGAATTATCTTTTCTTTGCCTTAGGAGCCAATATGAAGTAGACTGATGGTTGAGGAACAATACTGTAAAGCTTTCTGATCTTACCTCTCCCATCCCTCATTCTGTCGTCATAGCCATCATTTCCATAGCCATAATTGTTATAGCCACCATAGTCATCAAAGCCACCATATCCTGTGAGATTTAAGTGAACATACTATGAAATGGTTTTTAGAAGTACATTTCAAACATTAACACTGTGCATATGATCAAGACTTCTTGACATCAAATATAAAAACAGATTTTTGTATATCAAAGTGATCAGGCTCAAAGACATGCAAACCAAGTTTCATCCACATTCAAAAGCTAATTTCAGATGCCTCTCCATACCTTTTCAATCTTTAGTCACACGGCTGGTAAAAAAACTGATACGTATCCAGATTTCAGACTTGGTATGTATTATAATTACTGTCATTTCTGTATTTCTTGACAAAAACGTCAGGAACGTGAAAATGACAAGAGCCTGTGGTCATTAGATACACATACCACCGTCATATCCACCACCTCCTCGATGCATTCTGTCATACATACTTCCACGCCCAGCTCCATAATAACCCCCTCTTCCTCCCATTGGTCTATCATATGGTCCAGGTCGCTGTCCCATCATTCTTCGTGGTGGGTCATAGAATCCTCGGATTTCACTCTTACTACTTTTGAAGATCTCAATATATCTGAATAAAAAAAGATTTTCAATGTACAAATGTAAGAATACACGTATATGGTGATTGAAAAAAAAATCACAACAAATTGCATAAATGCTCTGAATTCTGTATCTAGACAGTATTCAATAAAAGTGTACACTGTTTTTTCCAAGTGTCACTTAAACTTTAGGAGTTAAATGCAAAATCAAGCATTCTGTGATTTATTTTACTGACTAAAAATTCTAACTGCACATTAAATACAACAAGTCTCTGAACCACACTCCCCCCTACCCCAATAAGAATTTCTTTGAAAAGTGTCTGGCTATCATAGAACACCCTTCACACAAAAAAACAACAGCCCATTTTTAGCAAGCTACATAATATCATTTCCCCCTCCCACCAAATCTACTATATTCCCAAGTTAAACTTAGGGTGATTTTTTTTAAAGAAATAGCCAGTTAACGTATGCTCCCCAACCCCCCAAAAGCGATACTGACCCCCAACCCCCCGAAAAAAAGATTTAACACCATCCCAAACTCTCCATCCCCACCTGTGCCCTATTCTTTCCTTGTGTTTCCCCAGAGCTTTTTCTGCTATCTCCTTTGAAGCAAACTGCACGAAGGCCTCCCCTGTGCTTCTCCCCTGGTAGTCCAGCGTCAATGTTATCCCATTTGGCACGATTTCCAACCCTTTAACCCAAGGACAAATAACCCCATCAAGGGGAAGAGTGTTAAAGGCTGAAACATTCCCATCTGTAGAAAATACTTAAGCAAATCTACACAAATGCAAGAAAATAGTTGCCCCCCCATCTAACCCAAATACACACACTAAAAGATCTTTTATTTATTAAACTTTAGACATTCTATTATTGTTTGCTCAAACTACACAGCAGCAGCTACATCAGCTACATCACAAAAGCCCACCTATACTACGATGTAATAACTAAATACTCCAAATTCTGATTCATAGAAAGATATCTAAATGTGTACGTTTTATCTCTTATGCTACCAATACAATCACTAAACTGTTTAGTAGTATTTTAATATAGAATACCAAATGTAGCAATCTAAATTTTAAACACACTGATCCCACCCTTCCTCCCCCAGAAATAGCTAATTAAGTTGTTAAACTATTTCAAATATCAATCTTGAAGACATAGAAACACTGAAAGTCACTTGACATTAACACTAGAGCTACCTTGAAAGAACTGAACGATCTCCTCCTTGCTGCAGCCAAATGGCAGACCACGCAATCGTACTGTTCCATCACTAGATGAATCATTTGGACCATTATGTTTCCCAGCCCAGTCCATTTTGCTGTTTAAAATCAAACACCATAAAAAACATAAACAGCAAATTTAGCATTTGAGAATCAAGATTCACCCCCACCCCTTCCTAAGCAGGACTGCATATATTAGTATCTTGCAATGTTACAAATAAATGCAACAGATGTTCAGTTGTTGCGTGAAGCATAATGCTTTGATATTTATAACCTGCCATTGTCTTGAACTTGTTACAGAACAACTAGCATGACCTCCTCATGCTTCCTGCCACATGCTACCCTCAAGTCCTCTGGTCCTCTAATTGAGATGCATCTATCTATGAAGACAAGTTCTGTTGCTTGAGGAAGTGCTAAACTTCCCCAACTCTTCTCACATTAGCCCAGCCATGCACTACCCATTCAGTACATATACCCAATCATCATTGCAATGGGTTAACTTTACAGTGCTGGGGGCTGTTGAACTATTCTCTAAAATACATACAAACCACATGTACACATCTCTCTACTGCCAGTATACAAGCCACATGCATGCTTCTTTCCACTGCCAGCTAGGACAGCCAAGGCAATATTCCTGCAGAGACCCATTGTGTTAGAACTCTGACAACCATATGAGGCAGTGGAAGCAGGGGACCAGAGTTTGGGATTGGAACTGATGGGCACAGAATACAAATCAGCAAATGGGTGTGTGTATGTGGAGAGGGACAGATGAGGCTGTGCTTCAACTAGCAAGATGGAATGACAGCAAAGGAGAGAGACAAGCAAAATAGTTTGTGATTTTTAACTTGAAGTTATAAGATGCCTTGCAGACTTCAATTTAAAAGTGGAAAGGCAGGATAAAAGTTTTAAAATATAGTGATTGAATGTGAAAACTGAGTGCAAATCAACAGGGGAGGGATTGGAAACTACATGCATTTATGTCTCAAGAACATATAGACAACAAGTCTATAATGGAGCCCACATACTTGCAGACACAGGTATCCATAACAGCACACAGTGATATCCTACTTCAATACAGCTAAATCTAATTATTCTACATACTAGTTATACTCAGGGAAGCCTGAAACCTACTTGGACTTGACTTCTAAACCCACATTCGTGTGTGTGTGTGTATGATATTATATGACCACTAGTATTAGTTCTCAGTTGGTGGGGGAGAGCAGCGTACTTCAGGATGAAGCTCCTCCTACCGCTGCAGACAGGGCCACAGTTTTTCCTTCCAACTGGAGCAAGATGGGGAGGAGGGTCCATCATCACACTAATTATAAGCAATCCACCCTGCCCCCCAATTTCTCCCTCTACTTAATAGGACTAGGGGCACTAAAAGAAGATACATTGATAGGTAACAGGGAACTACAAATATCAGCTTGATTTACTAGGATCTTTCTCTCTCGTCTTGCTACCGATTCCACCATCACCTGGCCTGTACAGAGGGCTTTCAGAAAAGGAAAGGATTTCTCTTTCTTGTGCTACAGTATGAAGGTAGTGAGAAAAAGCAAACTTAAAAAAAAAAAAACAAGAAAAAAAACCACCTTCCTCAAACTGTTGCTGAAGTCACAGAAATCTGTCTCTGGCAAGAAGACTTGATAAGAAACAGCAGGAGGAATCCTTGTTGTGTCCTTTCTTAATCAAATTTCTGTACAAGTGAAAGCCTGTCAGAGGCTGCTGCCTTCTCACCAGCATGTGCTCATCTGTAGGGGTGTGCAAACCGGCTCAAGACTGCTTGATTCGAGGGCTCAACCTTGGACTGGGCCTGGTTTGGCTTGAGGTTGAGCTGAACCCACCTGGACAGATTTGGGGAGATGCCAGTGACATTAACTTTTGTTTTGTTTAAAGGTAGACTTACCACTGCCGAGGGCTTCAGTGGCCTTGGGGGGTGCTGCTGCTTTAGCCATGGGGTGGGGGTGGTCCTCTAGAGGTTTGGCCTGTGGAACCACCAGAGACCCCCCGCAGCCGCATCCCCACACCCACCAAAGCCCTCAGCAGTAGGGATGTGCACAAACCTGTTCGGAGGCCCTTTTAAAGGCCTCTGAACAGGTTTGAAGGTGGTGGTGATGGAGATAACTTTAAGGGAGGGGGAAGGTGCCCTTACCCCCCTGGCTGCGTTTCCCTCGCTGGTGCTTGCTTAAAAACTGGTCCAGTGGAGCAGCAGCATACCTCAGACCGGATGTAGCCCGTGCGCACACTGATCTGTGCGCACACTATTTCTAGTCCTATGAGAAGATGGTGGGGCAGGTAGCTATGCTGCTGCCCTGCTGGACTGGTTTTTAAGCAAGCGATGGCAGGGGAAACACGGCGGGGGTTGTGTGTAAGTTCACCCTCCCCCGCCTTAAAGTTAACCCCCTCGCCTCCAAATCGGCCCCCACCAGTTCTGTGCACATCCCTACTCCACAGTGGTAAGTCTGCCTTTTAAAAAAAACCAAAATTTAATGTCGCTGTCACCCCTGAACTGGGCCTGAGCCAATCTGAATTTGAACCAAGCCGGGCCCCTTGTTCGGGATGCCAAAACCAAACATGCCCGGCTGGACTCAAATCGAACCAGGCAAACCCGTTTTGTGTATATTCCTATTCATCTCCAGTGAGCACAACTGTTGATATATAAAAATGAAAAGATCTTCAGCTTGGGGAAAGTGGAAGGAGGGGGGAACCCACTGCTGGGCTGCTACCCTTTCCATGCAGATGGCCTCAGACCACATGTGAGAAACCCCTTCAATAATAAGGCTAAGAAGGAGCTCAAGGTTGCATGAGAGGAACAACCTTCACAGTGGCAGGGGAGACCAACCTAGCGACTGGCAAAACAGCAAAAGATTCAGCAAAGACATGTAAAGAGATGGAAACATAGCACACCAAAACACCTCAAACACCATTACAAGAGCCAGATCTCCTAACAGCAATATCAATTCCCATGACCCTACCAATGAAGATTAAGGGACGGGGCAGATTCCACTCCCTCATCTACAGGGAGCAGAGGCTAATCTGACTGAAGGTTCAAGATCAAGTTCTACTAAGTCACCCTATCCTGAAGTAGCAAGGAAAAAGAGCTCCTTAGAGCAGCATTTCCCAACCATTGTGCTACGCTGACTCTGAGCCAGCCTCAAAACCAATGAATGTAAATTTCTCACTTGCAGGTGAGTCACCCTGTCCTTCCAGGTGCATCCCTCCAGGCACAAAAACTAATACAGCTATCCCTTGCTAACCACCAACCCCGGTTTTGAATATATGTGAATAGGAAATTGTGACAGGTCTTGTCAACCGCAACCCAAGTATTTGCAGTTGGTGAGGTTTTTTTTAGTGATTTGGGGAGGGAGGTTCAGAGCTTTGATCTGCTCATTCCTCTTGGTGAACCTTGCCAATTTAAAATGCCTTTGAGTGATTGGGGGGGGGGGTGTTTCAAAAAATTTCCAGATATTTGATGTGCTCATTCTTCTTGGTGACTCTTGGCGATATTATAGGATCTTTTTAGCATTTTGTGGAGTATTTCCCCCCCTTTATTTTTAGGTCTTTTTGCGGTCATGTTTCCCTAACTCTGTTTCCCATAGACTTTAATGCCTCGCCAAATGTGAATTTGCCAATGGCCAGAAAGGAATCCTAGCAGTTGGGGAAGGATGACTGTAAATAAAAATCACATGGTGGCTTTGCCACCAAACCAAAAGTGTGTTGGGGTGCAAGTGTGTGTGCCTCTGTATTTTTTTCTTTTTACAAGTGTGCCTCAGGCAAAAAAAGAGGTGGTGGTGGATTGGAAATACTGCCTTAGAGGTCCCCAGGAGCTAGCTCATCTGGAGGCTTAGAAGCATTTGAAAGAGAGAAGAACTTATCAGGGAAAATGAGATTATTAGAGAAAAGGAGAATATTGCAGCCAAGTCTAGGCAAGACAATATTTTAACATTTATTTTCCCCAGATGTTAGCAAAAGCTTCTAGAACTCTTTGACAATTAGAAAGCAGAAAAGAAGTTTCAAACCATAAACCCCTAGGAACAGCAGGCATGTTTCCTATAGTCACAAAACCTGGCACAGTGGTCCCCTTCTCCTATTTGACCAATTCTAAGAAGAGAATGGAACCACCTCACTGAGGGACAAACCCAGACTAACCAAGAGAGCCAGCAATCAGAAAGGATGTGTTATACAAGGCCTGCAAGGTGCATGCCTCAGTCATCCCAGTTTCTAGCACAGCTCCAATACTCCTTAATGCAGGGCTAAGGCAACGTTGGCTCTCCAGCTGTTGGAAGTGAAATTCCCATTATTTCCAGCCACAATTTATTGCGCCCTGAGAAGTAAAACCGCCCTGAGCCAAGGGCGGTATAGAAATTGAATAAATAATGATGATGATGATGGGAGTAGTATTCAACAGCAGCCAGAGAGCTACGGTTGCCTACCCTAGTACAACCATCTTGTGGGAAAGAGAGCTGATAGTTCTGCTCGTTCTCTGGCAAAAAGGCCTTTGATTGCCTTCACAAATTGCCCCTTACAGCTGATCTCACAATAGATGCCCTGAACCCTGCAATTATCTTCCAGAGCCCTAGGCTTGATGTCACCTTTTACCTATTATCAATAGAAAGTAGACCTCAAAGTCCAATTTTGCAACCAACCACTTTGGCAGTGAAAATACATTCAGAGCCATTTCAACACATTCTGGTAGAAACAAGGGTAAGAAAAAGGTATTCCCCTTCCATTCCAAACAGGAAACACCCCCAAGAGCGGTAAGTCAATGCTGCTCTCACTGCAGTCCTTTTATTCCCTACCCCCAACCACCTCTGTACAATCCTACTTGGTCTAGGTTCAAACACAGGAAAGCTCCAGACACTGTACATCTCAGCTTTGTAGTAGTATGTCTTAAGCAGGGGTGGGTGGGTGAGGAGAGGAAACAGCAGATCCTCTCAACCAGACAAATGGATCCTGAACACATTCCCAAGTTCTTTCTTTCTCCAGAATCAATGGACAAAAGTAGTTTCCCACACACTATCAATCTAGATACATTGGAGAATTTTATATCCCTGGCACAACTGATGGGCTTTATGATATCCTACATGGAGTCAGGCCAGGAAATAGGCAAGGATCCTGCAATTGTTCTAGGAACACAGGAAACTGCCTTATACCAAGCTAGTCCATTGACTGACCTGGTATTGTCTACACTAGAGCTGCTCAACTTCAGCTCTCCTGCAGATGTTGGCCTACAACTCTCATAATTCATGGCTATTGGCCACTGTGGCTGGGGATTATGGGAGTTGTCGTCACTGTTCCCTCTAAGGCATGCACATGTGCGCATGCTCACACGTTTTCTGATATCCGCTCAGTACATTTTAGACCCCACTCAGGTTGAATTAGGAATGCCTCACTTTGAATGCATATGCACACACAGTGCCTTGATACTGCCATCCCAAACAAAACTCACTCCACACAGAGATGAAAAAGATTAGAGGGACCACTGTTTGTAATTCAAAAATAGCTGGGGGGCCTAAGTTGAGCAAGCCTGGTCTACACAGACTGGCAGCAGCTTCTCCAAGGTTGCAGGCAGGAGTCCCTCTCAGCCCTATTTTGGAGGTGCCAGAGAAGGAACTTGGAACCTTCTGCATGCAGGTGCTCTTCCCAGAGCAGTCCCATCCCCTAAAGGGAATCTTATAGTGCTCACATATCCCATTCAATTGCTAACCAGGGTGGACCCTGCTTAGCAAAGGGGACAATTCATGCTTGCTACCACAAAACCTGCCACCTAATGACACAGTGGGGAAGTGACTTGCATAGAGAGCAAGAGGTTGCTGGTTCAAATCCCCACTGGTATGTTTCCCAGATTACAGAAAACACCTACCAGTATATTTGGCAGCAGCAACATAAGATGCTGAAAGGCATCATCTCATACTGGACAGGAGATGGCAATGGTAAACCCCTCCTGTATTCTACCAAAGAGGTAGACCACAGGAGCTCTGTGGGCGCCAGGAGTCGACACCAACTCGACAGCACAATGTTACCTTTACAACAAGACCAGCTCCTCCCATTTTTTGCTGAACTACTAGAACCACACCATCAGGCAAGCATTTATACACCCACACTTCCTCAGTCAAATAAATATTCTCCCCCTGGTGGATAAATCCTTCTGATCTCTCCAGTGGCCAGATGATATTGGAATTAGAACAGATTGGCATAACAGATGCCAGCCTCTCAGGCTGAGGAGCCCAATGAGATGACACAACAGCCCAGGGATGTTTGATTTGGGGGCTTGCCAGGACCTGAGGGGTATATTCATGGGTCAAATGGGCTGTAACTCAAAATTTGGCTTTTAAAAAGCCAATCTGGTGGGGAAGTTTAAACCTTGTTTCAGAAATTTCTTCCAGAAATACAAAGTCATCATGTAATGGTATGGACAGACAATAACAAAAGCATATGTATATTGCCACTATGGAATCAGATCCCAAACACTCCATAAGGCAGCAACATGGCTGTTTTGCCAGTGGAGAGAGTCTCATTTGTTTCCCTGAAAGCAAGGCATCTTCAAAATATTCTGAACACCCAAGTAAACTGAGCCATTAACAGGTAAACCAAATTGGAGTAGTCCTTGGATTGGGAAGATTTGCAAACAGATTATCAATTGAGTTCAAATTTATTTACATCTCAACCAAACTTTAAAGGCAGTAGTAGATCCTTCACCAGGTTTCCTTGTAAAACCGTAGCAACTCTCTTGTTCCAAGGTGGCCAAGAAAAGTACTAAAAATTTCCCCCTCAATTTTTCTCATTTCTCAGCCAGCATGGCGTAGTGGCTAGAGTGCTGGACTAGGACTGGGGAGACCCGAGTTCAAATCCCCTTTCAGCCATGAGACTAGCTGGGTGACTCTGGGCCAGTCACTTCTCTCTCAGCCTAACCTACTTCACAGGGTTGTTGTGAGTATAAACTTATGTATATAGTACACCGCTCTGGGCTTCTTGGAGGGAGAGAGGGATATAAATGTAAATAAATAAATAAAAATAAATAAAGTAAAATACATTTCCTAGACAAATCAGGAAGGAGAGCACAAAACTACTCTTATAGTCCCATACTGACAAATGAGCAAGTGGTTCTCTGGATAAATCTATTAAATGGAGAACCACGGCATCACCTAACTTTGAAACTACACCACAAATCAACATGACTCCATTTGACAGCATGAATTGAGCAAAATACTCCGCTCCCAAATTCACTAATGTGGTCCCCCCCCAAAGAAATCATATCTACTATTACTACTATGAATATTTATATACCGCTCTTCAACAAAATTCTCAAAGTGGTTTACAAAGAAAAACACATTAAAAAGATGGCCCCCTGTCCCCAAAGTCTCACAATCTAAAAAGACAGACCTTAGTACCTGTTTTTTTTTTTAAAAACAGTATACCCTAGAGTTATTGACTGTGCCTGTACAAAGTTTATTCTGAACACTGAACGAGTCTCTTGAGACACTAAGCAAGACAATCCTCTCACAAACCACACATTTCCAATGTGAAGGTTCAATGTACTCTTTATGGGACCTCCACTTGAGTTTACTGTGATGTCCTTAGCTCATGGAATTTCAGAAACAGCATACCTATCAGTTAACCAAAATGTCTTCATCTTTCAGTAGTACAAGAACACTGGTGTTCAAGACATCCAAATTTATCCTTAAAGTCAGCTCTACTTGTCACAAGTGTCGAGACACTGTTCTACCTTGTGTCCACAAAATCTGTTCATCCTAGATAGGAAATCCACTCATCCATGACAAGTGAAAAAAAACCCTGACAGGTAAAGTATCAACAGTTTGAGGAACCATCTGATGAGTAAAAGGTTTTGACTGGTGAACTGAGCCAACATTTATTGACCCCTGAATACAATATCCAAAGGGCTCTAAGTTTTTACACTGCTAACATGTCCTTCATTAGAAAGACAGAGGTTCTATTTTCTTTAAATCTGAGGACAAGAAGTAGTAGTAGTATCCAAATCCAATTCAATAACATGGCAGAGAGATTGCATTATAGAGACTTATGTAGCAGAAGAGGAACACCCCTCACCATCACACACTCCCACCATTGGTAAAGGTGCTGCAAAATATCCTGGGGCAACAGACTTCATCTGCCTAGAATGATAAGATTCTTGGATATCCCAACGTAAACTGCTCCCCCACAAAACCAGAAAGAAAAATTGCTATCAATGTGAAATTAGTGCCACTGGTGAGAGAACAATTTACCCTGCCCAAGTCCTGAGGAGTGAAACATTTAAGGGATTTCTTAACCCACCAATCACAATGGATTCCCAAAGGCAACAAAAATGTATATAAAATATAAATATGAAACCGTTAAAACATTTCTCTCTCACACAGACAAGCAGGATCAAAAGCAAACACAGAAAAGGTTAAGGACTGAAATCCCCAGGAGTCTAACAATTTTTGTTAGCAGAATGTCTCCTGGGGATTCCCCTCTTTCCCGTCTTCATCAGCCTTCTCCTCTTTGGGAGTTTGACAATGCTAATATTGTATGTAATGTTGATAACTGATTTATTAGGAGTTCAGTGTTTTTATGTCTTCTCTTCCTGGAGCTCAGTTTACTTTGTAGGTTCAGTTCACTGAATTCTATCCTGTGCCCATCAATCCCTATGCCCAGATTCTGCTCTGCTTCCTTGCTTCTCAATCAATGTCCCACATAGTTGTCACAGCTCTAGTCCTGGTATTGGTTTTACTTATTCTTTTTTTAAAAAGGGGAGGGGGAGGGATTTCCTCCCCATTTCCTGTTTGGGGGAAAAGATGTTTGCCCTGCCTGCAGCAATAGGAGGAGATTTGCCCCAAAGTAAGCTGCTCTCCCACCACTTATGAAAGTTCACAGTAGGTCCAATTTCCCTTTTCCCCAAAAGGTGTGTGGCAGCCACATCTCAAACACCCATTCCAGCAGCTACTTCTTAATACAGGCAAGGGGAACAATGGCATTGGATCCTGAAGTTTCCACTGGTTGCTTTAAGAAAAGCCTGCGATTACAACTGCAATGTATTCCTTTTATCATAGGGATTAAACACTGAGAGGCTCATCCAGAGAGACAAACCTTCCAAGGTCTGGATGCAACAGGCAGACCATGTTGGAAGTTATGTACAAAGCATTTCTATTCTTTGATTCTCTTGACTGATTTCCTTTCCCAATTTAATTCTGGGATCTACAACTCCCCACCAGCCAGGGTTTCTAGAAGAAAGCTCTGCAGCCCAGCTTGTGGTCAGTCAATGGCAGCACACTAGCTAAAGTCAATCTTCTTATGTACTACTAACTGCAAACTATAGTTAGCACAGAACTGTTTATAGAATATAGTTATAATTTTCTCCCCCTATACATTTTGGAAACATTTTGGTCAGGGTGGTGGTATTATTATTATTAAGATATTATATAGATTTCCCCTGTACTCATGACACAGAGATGTGGTCATATGTACAGAAGAGTGTAGAATAATGCCAGATGAAGCCACACAATGAGACATGAGGAATAGTATGTAAGATGATAGGCCTCATTGGATAACAGAGCCCTTCGAAACAGGAAAAAAACCCTAGGTGCTTTTTAAAAAGTCATTAAACAGTACAAGTAGCAGTATCGTAAATAATGTCTCATTATACCAATGTAAATTAAGTCCCATTCAATTAATAGCTGTCTGAAAACAGAACAAATTAACTTAATGAGAGGCATAGTTTGTAAGCATGCCCTTCACTGAAATGAGACTGTACAAACAGAAGATATTTAGTAATCTCTTGGAAATACATTACATTATAGGAGCATATTGCCTCAGAACTATACTATGCAGCTACATGAATTATATATTTTGATAACTGAATCAGCCATTAAAAACCAGTTTTATTTGCTGAAATCTTAATGCAAATTATACGGACATGTTAACACAAAAACAATTTCTTGGTATAGATTATTTTAGTCCTGCCTTTTTCTCTGGATAACAGGTTAAAAGTGTATCCAGTAGAAGCAGTTCTGTGTGTATTTCAAGTGGCATGTGCTGGGATTACAATATACCCTCTTGTTCTTTTGCTTTTTCTTATTCCCAGAAGTAGCAGATAAGTGGCAGCAATGACCTTGTCAAATGGGCCATTTACAACTGGCATCGATGCCTCATAGCCGATTAAGAGACACAGAATAGATAAGGTGTTTTACCAGACCAGTCTTTGTTGTCAAACAGTGAATATGCAAGCTCTATATAAAGAACCTGCACTTATTTTGAATTTTCTCTCAGCTACTGCCTACACTACAGCTACTGATTAAGCATAGTTACAGGATCTCAAAGTTAACAATCTGGGCTTAATTTTAAACAGCGTAGTGCAACTGTTTTGGGATTTAAATGGTGAAAAGTGGAACTTGCTCATTTTGCAACGCGGTGCTACAAATAACTACTAGCAAGTAGTTCTCACCGAGTTCAATGGAACCAAGATCTAAGTGACTGCGCACAGGACTGCAGCACTACCATCACACTGTGAGGGCACGCGAGTAAAAAATAACCCTAACTTGAAACACACCAGCACTCCAAGCAGAACACAACGCCAATACGGAACGCAGACAAATTCCCCAAACGCAGGCGCAGAAGCTCTCCAGGGCAAGGGAGGGGCGTGGCGGATCGCAGAAGGTCCGCTCTCAGAAGGGAGGGGGGCGAAGGGAGAGACACCCACGGTCAGGCCTGGATACAATGGAGGAAGCGCAAGCGCCGCCTCTTCTTTTGTCAAGCCCAGAAGACCGTGTTTTGTTTCCCCTTCCCTCGTTCCCGGCCTGCCCTTTTCTTGGCCGTTTTCGTCAGTTCCGGCAGTTGTAGCCGTTGGAAAATGAACCAACGTTACTCGCTAATCCGGGCTGAGGCAGCTTCGCCTCAGCGAGACCTTCGTTCAGTCCCAGCGCGTCCCGCCCCCCCCATCCCCGCCACATTCAAAATGGCGGACGAAAAGAAGAGAAGCCGCGTTCTGGCGCGCGCGAAAGCCGCCGCTTTTAACCCTTTCTCTTCCTCCCCACTTCGCCACCTAGCCAGCCGCCTGCCTACGGCGTCCGCCAATTTCTTTGGGAGCGAGAAAGCGGGCCCGCCCACCTCGCCTCACAGTTTCCCGGCACGTCGGCGGCACGGTTGCCCGCTGCTCCGCGCCACCCCACTCACCGGCAACACCTCACCCACTTCCCCAGTCGATCGGCGCAAACGGCAACGCTGAACTCCCCCACAAAGAACAAGGAAGCGCTTAACGGGCGTCAGACTAACAAGCTACGCAACTGAGGCAGACAGGATGGCGTCGTAGGCACACGTATCGCGATGACACCACGCTCTGGACGGGAATCTCGCTCGCGTCTCCCCGATGCACGAAACGACGCGTGCGCAACTGCTTAGTGACAGAAAAAAGGGAGGAGCGTAAACTATGTTCAGGAAAAGGACTGAAATGGCGAAGCGCATGCGGACAAACTAAATGCTTAAATGGCGCATGTGTCCAGAGAGGCGCCGTTTAAATCAAACCCGGTAGATCCAAGCGGAGTTATGGCGTTTACAGCTATCTATTTCTGTGCCAACTAAAGGCCAGTTCGAAAGCACGGGTCATGCTCGTGCACGTTGTTGAAACAGTTATAAAAAGGAAAAAATATGGAATATTTCTGTTAGGGAAATAAAAGAACAAATATACATTTTCTGTAAAAGAGTGGATCTAGAGATTTACATGAAGCTAATAAAACAGAGCTGGTGAAGCAAAGGCAATTTCGTCGATTTATTGCACTTCTGACAACAGTCAGGACGGTGGAAATGACTACTATCCTGGTACAGTCTAGTTCACCAGTTCCTTTCAAAATCCATGGATTCAGTGAATGCACTTGGTGGAGGGTTATAGCAGTCCCTGGCCCAACCTATGTATGTTCATTTGAAGGCATAGATTCCCCATGCTTATAATTGTGCCGTAGGGATCTCATAACCTTACCTAAGTGAGTGAATGTGTGCAGGGCAGGGGTACACAACTCAAAGGTCCTGGTGAGCCTGAATCAACTGTGACTTGATGGGGGGCAGGCGAGGTCAATTTTCAGTGCATTGATTATTATTATTTATTCGATTTCTATACCGCCCTTCCAAAAATGGCTCAGGGCAGTTTACACAGAGAAATAAACAAATAAGATGGATCCCTGTCCCCAAAGGGCTCACAATCTAAAAAGAAACACTGGAGGTACTGGGTGGACAGGGCCAGTAGATTAAAATTATTAAAAATTATTAAAAATAAAAATTTACAAAAAATCAGGGCTGTTTGTGTCGGGCTGCTCGAACCACTACAGTATACTAGAACCCACTCCCCACCATCTGTTTGTACATTTGCAAAGATTTCCCCACCTTTGCAACTTCTCTCCCCCTTACTCTGTATTCATTCAGAAATCAGCATCCCAGCTATGTGTTTAATCATAGCAAGAGCTGAGTTTTTCTAACACGCGCGCACACCCACACCATCAGAATGCACGAAATCTCCCCGCCCCCAGCAAAGAAAGCCCCAACCATTCGATATAAATAGGAAGTATGAGAAAAGTTCAACATTTGCTGCATCTGTATGATGAGTACTGGCCATCTTAAACACCCCTTCAAAACAGAAAACTGCAGGAGAGAGGAGACTGTGTCTCACACAGCAATCACTGCAGCTTCCCGAGTCAGGGACGGCAATGTGTAGGGGGGAAAAATCAGGAGAGAGGCTAAGGCTGCAGCCCTAAGCTCACTTACCCGGGAGTAAGTCCCACTGAATTGAGCGGGGCTCACTTCGCGCAGCAGGGAAGCAGCTTGCCTAGCGAGCAAGAGGCTGTTAGTTCGGATCCCCGCCAATGTGCTTCCCCAGACCGTGCCTAGTATGTAAATATATATTTGTAGTCACCTATATCGGGTAGCGGCGATATAGGGAGGTGCTCGAGGCGGATGCTCACTTCAGTGACAATGGCAAAGGCATTATCTCACACTGCGGGGGAGGAAGGCAATGGTAAACCGCTACTGTATTCTACCAAGGAAACTACATGGCTCTGTGGTCGCCCGGAGTCGACATCGATTCGACAGCATAATCAGTCTACTTCTGAGTAAACATGCTTGGACTTGTCCGGCAGCAAGGCAATCGCGTTTTTAAAGAAGTTCGGTCTATTTCACAGAAATTTAGGATTACAGCCTAAAACGCTTTAGACGAGCTTTTAACGTTTGGACGTTCTTTTAAACCGGGGAATCAATGAAGAGATTTTAGAGAGCTGGCAGCCACGAGGATCTGGCGAGAGATGAACGTGGGCAGCAGCCTCGGGGCAATTCCCCACTGTATTCTATATCGCTGCAACATGGCTCGATTAAGATTTTGGGGGGCTCAGGGCACTTAAAATGGAGGAAGTGTGTGTGGTCACCACAAGCATAACAGGCTCTCTCAGGAAGGAAGGATGCAAGCAAAAAGAGCGAGCAAAGCCAGTGGGAAAAGCAAGAGAGTGGCTAGCAAGCAATAATAAGATCTACAATCACGATTATAAGAACAGCCGCCAAAAGCAATGCAATAAAAACCACTATACCAACAGAATAATGCAACCACCATAAAACATCAGAACCTAAAACTTGATCCAGCAAAAAACAAACCAGAAACAGCAAGAGAAAACAGCCCCTTACACACATGCCTAATTTAGGAGACTAAATGGATGAGTTTTCACCTCAGAAGGCCGGTAGCGAAGGAAGGAGCAGCCCGATAGCTTAATTCCACATAGCCTGATAGAGGAAGAGGATTTCCAGAAATAGCTTCAGAGTTGGCAAAGGCGGGGACAGAAAGGCTTTTAAAGGTGGGGAGAAATTTCGAACATGTGATTCAACTCCGGGAATCACTTTTGCAGGAAGCTCTAAGCACAGTGGAAGAACTATGTATGTTTGTGATATGCTTTACAAGCGGGCCGAGGCTCTCATTTTCTTTTCAACGCCTTGCACAGCAGGTTTGAGTCGCAGCCCGCCAACCGCCTCCTCCTCAAATGTACCTTTCTGCGTACTGCTTTCTCGATTCACCAACATTACCCTCCGCCACCAGTTGGGACTAACTTCCCCCTCCCCAGGAAAGTGCATCCAACATTGGTTTCCTCCATTTCCCAGATTTCCCGCCTAACAAACGAAGCTCTTTTGCCTTGCATGTAATTGTTAGAGGACTAAGCAGTATGTTTTTCATTCCTTGTTTATTAGAGATAGCCACCTGTGGAGGAGAAGATTTCTGTTCTACTCCCCCGCCTCCGCCCCTTTCTATCTCCTGTCTTAGTCAATCAGAGTGAATCAAAGTAAATGAGGAGGACGGTGGGAGGCTCCTATTGGCTACTGCTCTCCTCTTTCTTCCTGCTTTTCCTATCCCCGCCAGCCAGGCACATTCCTAACCCGCCGAGGCGAGCAGCCAAGACTCCGCCCTTCTTGGGTCATTCGGGTGCGGGTTGACTGTCAGCTGTTCACGTAAGCAGGCTTCTCTTTGGGACCCCTTCGCCGCAGAAGTAACTGTGGGAGCGGGGAGGTAATAGCTCTGCAGCGGGACTGCAAAAAGATCTGGCCCCCGCGGGCCGTATGTTGTGCAGGGCTGCTGTAGAGAATGTATGCTGTGCAGGGCTTCTGTGGGTTCCGCCGAATGTCTGCATGGTGTGTTTCTACATATAGGCGTAAACACATAGATCTCTCTTATTGTAGTTGAGAAATCTGCTTTTTCAAGGTTCTAGATCGGGTGGCGACAACCCTGTGCGCATACAAGTACATGTGCATACATACCGTGCAGGCATTCAACTGAATGTGCAGGGATGGGGGTTGGGCTCGTGCCACCATGATTCTGCTTCCCTACACATGTTCGCTCCTCCGCTTCCCTACACATGTTCACTCCTCCTGGATGTGTTCGAGATCAGGGCTCATGTGATCAGGAACCCCGATAACATTTAGAGCCTGTTTTAGCCACAGTTCTAAGCATGTTTACACCCAAACCAATGTGCATGTATCTGGAAATAAGTCCTGATTCAACTTTTAGAACCCGGATTTAAGCCTGTAATCTTAAACACAGTTACTTTAAGTAATAATTTATACTGACATCTGCTGTTGTGGCTAAGTGTATGCTACCTAACTACCTATAAAGGTAAAGTGTGCTGTCAAGTGATTTTCTTTGGTAGAATACAGGAGGGGTTTACCATTGCCTCCTCCTGCGCAGTATGAGATGATGTCTTTCAGCATCTTCCTATATCACTGCTGCCCGATATAGTACCAGTGGGGATTTGAACCGGAGAGAACATAGAGAAATAACAAACAAATAAGATGGAACCCTGTCCCCAAAGGGCTCACAATCTAAAAAGAAACTTAGGATAGACACCAGCAACAGTCACTGGAGGAACTGTGCTGGGGGTGGATAGGGCCAATTACTCTCTCCCTGCTAAATAAAGAGAACCGCCACATTAAGAGGTGCCTCTTCGCTATACCTCTTTTGCAGGTATAACCTGTACTTAACCTCTACTTTTTAAGACGGTCATATTAAATTCAGAGTTGTCTTCGATTCAGGTAAATACGGTAATACTTTAAAAGTGTTTGAAGTGCTCCACTGCATGTTATCTTACCAGGAACCAAGTATGGAGAGAGGCAAGAAAGGAGACACTTAATCTGCACAGCACACCTGAGACTAAATTGTATATCAGGCTTGAGAATGTTCTACAAACAATTCTTTGTACATCTGTATGAGATGTCCAGATCTTGTGAGGTTTGCTGAAGCCAATCATAAGCAATACTAGAACAGAACAAGCATCTTTCTCAATAATGAGTTGCTGGCCTAGGCCTCCTCTACAACAGAGAGTGAGGGAGATGACATGGAAATTCTAGGATTTTTTATTTGAGAGATAAAGATGTGTGCCTTCTTGGATGACTTACTTTCTGAAGATATACTAGTCTCGGAGTTCCTTGGTTTCTTCAGGCATATCTTATTTTGAGGAAAGAAGACTAAAGATTGTGGCAGCTGACGTGCAGGCAGTGGTGTAATTGCAAATTCAGCAGCGGAGGCATTCTCCATGACAGCTCCTATAGCCACTCCTACCTAGACAGCCACGTCTGCCCCAAAGACCCCACTCAGATTGATGCAGTAATTTGGAGGGTTCTGTTACAAGGAGACAAGGATAGCTTCCTAATCCTACAGAGCTTTGACCTCATGTGGTTATTCCCCCAGAAGAGCAGTCTGGATTGTCGACCACAAAGCATAGAGGATACTCGTAATGGAAGAATGGTAATAACATCAATTGTTGTCCAATATTAAATTATGTAACGGAATAGTAAGAGCAGCAGATTATTTCCATTTAGAAAGCCAATGGTTGAGACCCTGGAGGGAAAAAAGGACTGGCACTGTTTCTCTGCCTGTCCCTGAAGCATTGTTTACCACTGCTTGCAGGAGATGGATGAACATCATCATAATCCGGGATGTTGAGTTCCCAAGAATACTGGGAGTCTGTGCTGCTGATAGGATTTACAAGTTCTGTAAATCATTACTATGAATGAATTTGGCTTCTGGTCTCCAGAGTGCATAGAAGAACTGTTGTTAGATCACAGGGACAAGGAGCAGTGTCTAAAGGGCATTTGTCAGTATGCTTAGGCATGATTACTATACATATATTCTGTACTGCCATGTCTGGCTGTTAATACAAATAGAGTTGTCAGAAATAAAAGGAACTTAAACACAAAACATAAAGAAGTTCTTTACTTAATCCTCCTTTTTTCCAAACAGACAAGGCCTTTTGTGATAGGGGAAGGAGTCTCATTTAATAAGTTTGTATAAGGCCCAGAGAAAAGATCTGTAAGGGAGACTGTGCCAGAGTATAGCATATGTGGAGCTGAGGTTGAGATAATGCCTTTCTTAAGGACATTTAGTGAGTTTTGTGGCTAAGATGAGATTTGAACCAGGGACTTTCCGGCTCATTCTTGACCACTATATTGTACCATCTCTTCAGTGCTAGTGTGTATCCAACCCTGGATTTGGTCCTCGAAATGTATTTGGCTAAAACAATGATTTAGTGTCTGCTTGAATAAAAAAGTTTTTAAAGTTAGATTTGTAGCATGTGGGAGCCGGATTTTGCCAATAAAATACTGAGATTTGTGGCACCTGAGTGTAAATATATACATAAAGAAAGTGTATGTACTATTCTTGATGGGAAGAAAATGTATATTTCAAAGTGCAGGTTTCAAGAATATGTGCTAACCACCAGAAGCAATGAATGCACTTGATCTCTACCCCACTACAAAGAAATGTTGCCTTATGTAATATAAAACAAACATATCTGGTTTTAGCTGACAAATAGTGGAAGGGCTGTAAAGGTGTTTAAATAGCAGTAAGGAGAACCTAAATAGTGATACTGTTTGCAAACTGTCACAGTTCTTAGAATAAATATTGTTGCCAGGTAACGCATATCATGCTTCTAATTATACTGCTTATCAATAAAAATTCTCAAAGCGGTTTACACAGAAAAATAAATAATAGATAATTAAGATAAATTAATATGGAGTTACCAACAGGGGGTACTAATACTATTTGTGTTTTTATGTGTATATATATGTGGCACACACACACACACACACACACACACACACTATAATGTTATGGTTATGAGATGGGCTACTCCAGTCACTGGCTTACATCCAGACTAAGTTACTCATAAGCAGTCTTATTGAAATTAATGGGACAAGATTACTTGTCCTATTAACTTCACTCGGTTTACACATGAGTAACTTAGTCTGGATGTAACCAATGACTGGAGTAGCCCATTTCATAACTATAACTTTGTACTTTGTGTGTGTGTGTTTGTGTGTGTGTAGACATACACAAAAAATCTCTATGGAGTACCTGAGCTGAAGGTTTGTGACAGAAGGGGCACACTTATTAAAAAATGTTGGGAAACCCTGAATTAATAAATAATAAGAAAGAAGAGAGGAGTTGATTAGAATTAGAAAGATCTGAGTTCAAATCCTAGGGAGAGAGTAGGGAGCTTGTCTGCAGCCAGAGGATAGAGTCCTCCAGCAGCTCCCCTGCCTCCAAGGGTTTTCAGTTGCATTCGCAAAGCATTAATGCGCCCCAAGTCACGCCCCATGCACCTGATGTCACACAGGGGGCAGGGCCAGTACTGGGGATGGGGCCCATCAGCTCCTGCAGAGTTCCCCAGTCAACAGTTTGTTTGTGGAGGTGGTAGGGAAAGGAGCTCCCAGTCAGAGATACCAGAAACCACTGACTGGAGAAGCCAGTCCTGACCTAGGAGAAGCTGCTGCCAGTCTGTGGAGACAATACTGAGCTAGATGGACTAATGGTCTAATGCTGTATATGGCAGCTTACTATGTCCCTATGACTGGGGAAGCTCTGAAGGGGTTGACGGGCCCAATCTGTGGTATTGGCCCCGCCCCCTGTGCCTGACATCAGATGCAGGGGGTGTGGCCACTGCCCAGGAGAGGGTCCATTCAGACCCTCTCCCATCCTCCCCAGTCAGCGTTTCATTGCAACACTGGCTGCCTGGGCTTCTCCCTTCAGCACAGCCAATGTTTCAGTGAAAACTTGCGCTCCTAGCCAGCGAGCGCTTCATTCACTGTCTGGGTGTGGGAGAGGGCAAGTGTGTGCCCTGGCTGAGGGTGTGGTGGTACCTTGGCACTTGACCCTGGTGGCTGGGGGACCGCCGTCCCCCCTTACTTCATTATCCCTATGCCCCTGAATCCTTCCCCACTCAGCTATGAAACTCACTGGAAGACCTTTCACCAGTCACTTTTTCTCAGCCTAACCTACCTCACAGGATTCTTGAAAAGATGGCAGTGGGGCGTGGGGGGAGAACAACCGTGTCTGCCACCCTGTGCTCAGTGGTGGCGGCTGCATTGGGGTGGGGTAGACAAGAAAAAGGAAGGAAGCATTATATGAAAAGCACAAAATCAAGAAAGAGGAATCCATGTTTGAGCTGAAGAACTGAGACGAAAGAAAGAGATATTGAAGGATGGCCACCTGTTAACAACAGAGTAGTAATTAATTAATACACAGAGAATAAAACAGAAAGACAAATGGAAACAAGAATAGATAAGCAGCAGGAGAGAAGCAGCTGAACAAATACCAATTAGATAATCAACTAGTGAAAACAGATGCTCAAAAAATGGAGTGAACACACAATCACATACAGAAAAAGAAAGAAAATTTTATTTTCTGAAATAAAATGGATTATTTCCTCCATCATTCCCTAGCTGTATTTATTTGTTGCCAGAAGAAAACATCTGAGGTTGTATTACTAAAATTCAACTTGATTAAAGACCTATGGCCCTTCTTTTCCTCACCCCAGAAGACATCATATCATTTTCCTTCTAAGCAAAGGTTTTAAAAGAGGTGCTTAAAGCAAACGGGAGGAGTTTAAAGCAAAGTATCTATGGCTGCAATTCTGTCATACAAGGACTCAGCAGTCACTGAAAAGGACATTTTTGCTGGGATGGATAGGGACAGTTACCACTTTAAAAGGTACCCCTCTGCCCAGTTAGCAGAGATTATTTCCCCAAAAGTTGCTGAAACATGCCTATTCTACCTCATAAACATTTTGTGATTCCCTAGCAGCCTTATTTTGAACATGATATGAGTGGATCAGGACAGATCAGTTAATGTTCCTGAGCTTTCCCCTCTATACCAGTTTTAAAGTGGTGGACTGAATCTATTGGAAAGATAGATAAATTTATTTGGTCATTGACCAGCAAACATTTACAATAAACCAGTACGTATTTTACAAATAATATAACAGAACCTGGCCATAACAGAGATAATATCAGTGGCCACATTAGTTAAAAGATAATTTAAATAAAATTCATCAGACCGGCCAGGCAAATTATCTAACATAGGAGATTGGAATGTGTCCCCTCTGCTTGGGGCTGCAGAGAAGTCTCCACTTTCTTCTCTCCCCTCCTGTTATATTGTTGTAGAGAAGGAAAGAAGGAGAAAATGGAGTTATTTCTTAATAAAGTCTTTAAATCCACATAAGATTACTTTGTGTTCATGAGGGAAGCAGCTATAAAACTTCTGGCGATGAAGTTTTGAACCAGCTATGTGTGTGAGCCTGTAAAACTTGTGAATGTTCCTGCATCTTTATTTCATTGCATTCCTGGGCCTATGTTCTTGAACTGCTTTCTGCTATTGCTGCTGCTGATTATTTCTCCAGCTTCCTGACCGGCACAACTCCTGAAGGTATGTTTTCCTTATCAATCCTGGATTCTGTATTTCACTGGATAACCACTGCAGCATGGCTCAGATCACCACCACCACCACCACCTTTTTTCTTGTCTGCTCCAGGAGAACCCTGGAAACAATTGAGGTCCTATTTCTGCAATTACCTCCTCAGTATACAGACCCCTGATTTTACTCCAGCAAAGCAGAAGGCTGTATGCCTGGGCCCTGAAGGCCAAATAATATATAATCATTTACCCTTTCCTAACTACTCGGAAGGGGATGCCAATCCTTATGAAGCTGCTCTTAGATGATCATTTCAACCCAGCTTTGAAAGTGATTGCTGTTCTAGATCCTTACTGAATCCATTGATTAATATGTCACAGCACTGTGTACCTTAAATGTAAACTGTGAGTTTGCCAACTCTACTGATGAGCTAATCAGGGATCTGCTAGTTATGAAAACAAACGGCTCCAAACTGTGTGAAAAACTGCTCTGGGAGCAGAAACTTACCATGAAAAAAATCATAGAGATGACTAGGAGGGTGTAAAATGCTCTTCACTGTGCCAAATAACTCTCTCTGGTATCCCAAGCCCAACCTCCTGAAATCCAGGTTTCAGTGGCAGCACAAGAAAGGAGGAGCTACCAATGGGGAAGACTCTGTCCACAAAGCCAGTCTTGCTCACTGTCCTGCATGGACGGTCACTTGCAACAGGTGCAAAAAAAGAGACACTTTGCTAAGGTTTGCAAGTCTGTTGTCCACTCCATTACTGATTCATTGTATAAGAAGGATGAGGCAGATGAACCACTTCCTGACAGTTTTTTAAGTGTGACAGAATCAGGGCTTCCTTCTCCACATTGTCAAGTTAAACCTAATGATCATGAAGTGCGGATTCTGGCTGATTCTGGTTCTCCGTACACTGTCATTTCCAAAAAAAGCCCCTTTAAATTTACAAAAAAAAACCCTACTTGCTACATCATTTACAAAAAACCCTCCTTGCTACATCAGATCTGCACTTGCAGCCTTCAGGCATCCACCCATGGGGATATGGAGATTCCCCTGTTTGCCATAAATGAATACTTCACTGCTGTCCTGAATACAAGGGACATACTGCAGAAGGGGGAAATGTATGTGTCACAAAAAGGAGTCTCAATATTGCGCTGGAAGCATCTGAAAGATCTACGGATAGTGTTAGATCCAAATAGGATGGAACCAGTACAACAGATTATGGTGAATCCATATGCTGATATGACTGCTGATTTCTCAGATGTATTTGTTGATATTCCTGGCACTGTCATGCATTTCAAACATAAAATTCAGGTGAAGGCAAATGTAATACCTGTACAATGCAAAGTGAGGAACCTACCCATAGCATTGCGCCAACCACTTAAAGAGGAGCATTCAAGCCTACAGCATGCTGATATTGTTAGGCTGATTCATCAGCATAGGCCTCTCCCATTGTTCTTGTATGGAAATCCAACGGTACACTTTGAATATGCATAGATTTAAGAGGTGTGAACTCCAATATGGTAGTGGATTGTCATCCATTACCCAATATCAATGAAATGCTGCTAACTCTAAAAGAGGCCTCACTGCACACAACTTTTGTACTTGTCTTCGGCCTATCATCAAATTCCTCTGCTCAAATATTCTCACAAATACACAGCCTTCATTACCCCCACAAGAACCTTTACAATACAAAAGACTGCTCTTGGGATTAGCCTCTGTAGCTTTGGTATTTGAATGAATGACGCATGCAATTTTGGGAACTATGGATGGCATCACTTACTTTCAAGATAACGTTTGAGTGTATAGCAAAACCATTGAGGAGCATGATGCTAAACTGACGGAAGTCTTAAGAAAACTCAGACAACACAGACTTACTATCTCTGCAGAGAAATGTCAGTTTTGCACACACTTGATGACATACTTGAGACACACAATATCTCAGAATAGCGTGCATCCCAAAACAGACTTGGCGAAAGTTATTTGGGAAGCACCAGAGCCACACCACAAGGATGCACTCAGAGTTTTTTAGAACTCTGTATTACTCTAAATTTGTTAGACAATTTGCCTCAAAAGTTGCTCCATTGCATCTTCTTTTAAAGAAGAATGTAGCATTTAACTGGGATGCATCCTGCAAGGCTAGTTTTCAGACTACTAAATCAGCCATTGATGAAAGCCCTGCTCTCACTTTTTTTTGACACCAACAGGCACACTATTGTAACTACTGATGCTTCTGAATATGGCTTGGGTGCTGTCTTGACCCAGCAAAAAGGAGACAGGAAAGTTAGTGAACTCCTCTTTTCCAGGCATTCCAAACAAACAGAGGGCATCCATTCACTTGGTTTGAAAATGTTTGAACCTACCCTAGAATATATTAAGCCAAAATCCAAAAATGAAATAATAGCGGTGCCAGCACCCCTTAAAATCAGGTGCTCTGGGCGACTGCCTAGGTTGCCTATACAGATGAACTGGCTCTGGGGCCACTTAACTGTGCATGTACACAAAGCAGGACCCAGGAGTGAGATTCAAGCTCATACACCCTCCTTCAACACCCCTAGAATATTGATTGGTGGATAACACAAATATTGAGTATACTATAGTCACTAGTACTTTCCCAAAGTAGAATTTCTGGACGTATTTGATTTCCATCCTAGTGTCACAGAGCAAATTATAATGTGTAGATTTACCAGCATATTTAGCAACCCACAAATTAACAAAACTTAATTTTGTTAAGAATTAAATTTATTTTATGACCACTCAGTTAACATAGACCAGGGTTTTAAAGAATAATTACTTTTGCCACTAGTCATACTTGAGACTACTATGTTGACTAAAGTAAGCTGCTTTTGCACACAGATAAGTCAGCTAGAAGTAGATGAATATCTTTGTGCTAATAATAAATATTAAATTTGTCTTGCAGTGGTTACTGCCATTTATATGTGTTTAGTATATCAAGTGTAGTTTTGTGTGTGTGTGTGTGTGTGTGTGTGCTTTTAATAGGGCAATGGATTGGTACAGTTCCAGCAGTTTGTAATATATTCTGAAAACATACTGCTTACTGGCATTTCTTATACTTTGTACATGAGAAGTCACGGGAACTACTGTCTGAACAATTCTAATCTTTGTAGGTGAAGACACATCATAGCATCTAAATATCCTTTCCAAGGCCTTCATTGCAACCCTACCAAGTGCTAGTCTGCAGCGTATATTTTTTCTGCTGGATCCTTTACAGTTGACAGTCGATCCTAAATGGCAGAAGCTATCCACAACTTCAGTGTCTTCATTGTCAATTCTGAGGCTGGTTGCTGTACCCGTTGTCATTAGTGTAGTCTTCTTTACATTTAGTTGTAGTCTCAATTTTTTACTGTGCTCCTTGACTTTCATTACTAGAGCTTGCAGATCATCCACATTCTCAGCTATCAGGGTGGTGTCATCAGTGTAGCACAAGTTTGTTTCTTCATCTAACTTTAACACCATGCTCATCTTCTTCCAATCCAACTTCTCTCAGTATATGTTCAGCATATAAGTTGAATAAATACAGAGAAAGTATACAGCATTGCCTTACTCTTTTGCCGATCTGGAACCAGTCTGTTTCACCATGTTCGATCTGGACTGTGGCTTCCTGTCCTGTGTATAGTTTTCTCATGAGAACAATGAGATGTTCTGGGATGCCTACTTTCCTAAGGATATTCCACAACTTGACATGGTTGACACAATCAAATGCTTTTCTGTAGTCAATAAAGCACTTATTGACTTCTTTTTTGTATTCTTTGGCTTTCTCAATTATCCAGCGTGCATCAGCAATGATTGTTCCTCGGCCTTTTCTGAAACTAGATTGAACATCCGGCATTTCCCTTTCCACATAGGGCTCTAATCTACGCTGGATGATCCTGAGCATTATTTTGCTAGCATGTGAAATTAAGGATATTGTATGATGATTTGCACAATCTGTTAAGTCTCCTTTCTTTGTTATGAGTATGTAGACTGATCTCTTCCTATCTGTTGTCTATTGTGTCATTCTCCAAATTTGCTGGCATAGTTTGGTTAGAGCCTTGACTGATTTGTCTTCTGTTGCCTGCCATATTTCTGTAGCTATTCCATCAATTCATGTAGCTTTCTGACTTGGTAATGACCAGAGTGCTGATCTAACTTCATCTTCCTGTACTAGAGGTTCCTGCAAGTAAGGAATATCTTCTAGAGTATCTTGGATGTTGACGTTCCTGCTGTACAGATTTTCAGTATACTCCTTCCATCTCTGTTTGATCTTCTTTGAATCAGTTACTATCTGTCCTTTGGCATTTGCTGAAGAATGCTTTTGAGGATACCATGGACAGCCAGGAAAACAAACAAATGGTGTGTAGAACAAATCAATCTAGAATTTTCACTCGAGGCACAAATGACCAGACTCAACCTATCATACTTTAGACACATTATGCAAAAACCCAACTCCTTGAGAAGTTCATAATGCTGGGGAAAGTTGAAGGAAAGAGAAGAAGAGGACGACCAGCAAGGTGGACTCGATTACGACAGTGATGAATGCACCACTGATAGACTTTAAAGGCCAAGTTGAAGGCAGATCATCCTGGAGAGAATCTATCTATGTGGTCGCTAAGAGTCAACACCGACTTGATGGCACTTCAATCAATCAATCAATCAATCAATTAGATGAGAAGTGGGAAGAAAGGGGATCATTGTCTATTAGTGGACACTGATCAACAACTGATGGAAATTCAAATACTTTATGGACTGGTATGACATGGTCCACCTTTGGTGGGGTGAACAGAGACTTTTATAATTTTAAAGAATCAAAATTGCTGACACCACTCCTTGTTTCAATGCAGGGAACAGGTGTCTGGGAAGGATCATTTGTTTAAGTATGTGAGCAAGATAGGGTGGAACGCATTGTGGGGAAGACAGTCTGAGAGGAATTATTCACAAAACAAAAACAAGGCAGCAGAGTGGCCAAAGGTATTACAGTGTCTGAGGTGAGGCACTAAATGCTGCCTTGCCCCACAAACTTAGAGGGGCCTAGCCCCCTTTCAAAACTGACCCTTGCAAGTTTGAAAGTAGCACAGGGGACAGGGAAAATGGAAAGTTGCCAGCAGGGCTGGATTAAGACATGCCAAAGCCCTATCTTAAAAGGCCCCTTAACATTACAAAATGGATTGGAAGTGCAACCCTGGCATGTCTTTCTCCTGCACCCTCTCACTGCACTGCTCACAGTTACAGCAGCGTTCGTCTGAAGAACCCCTGCTAACTGAGCAATGAGACATGTTTTAAAGTGGCGATACTCTTATATTTAGCAGCGGGAGTGAGCAACTGCCCTATCCAACCCCAGCACAGCATCCCACCAGTGGCTGTTGCTGATGTTTACCTTATGTTTCTTTTTAGATGGTGAGACCTTTGGGGACAGGGGATCATTTTATTTATGTATTATTTATTTTTCTATGTAAACCGCTTTGAGAATTTTGTTGAAGAGCGGTATATAAATATTCGTAGTAAGTAACTAAATCCAGATAGGATGGAAGTGCTCTGAGTTGGTAGTACTGATCTTCTGAGTAATGAGATAAAACTGACCTTGGACGGGGCCAGCCTCCCTCTGAAAGGTAAAGTCTGGCACTTGGGGATGCTTCTGGACCCGATGCTGTCCTTGGAGGCGCACATGGCGGCGGTTTGACAAAGCGCTGAACTAGATAGACCGATGGTCTGACTCAGTATATGGCAGCTTCATATGTTCCTATGTTCCGATCCTTGCCAAGAATGCTAGATGAGGGGACATTGATCTGATACAGATCGGTACTTCTGCCCTTTCTGATAGCTATCCTCCTGATCATTTAAGGGAGACCTGTCATTCTTTAACAATTAAGAAGTTCTAAATGTACACTTGACTTTCAGTGGACTGCAGAGTTTCTGCTTTTGGTTTTGGTTTTTAAAAAAGTTGACCATGCAAGACTGATTAGCCCCACTCAGGTATAGGTGAATGCATGGAAAATTAGATTAGAGATATTGAGGTTATACACGACCTCCTTTACTGGGGCTGGGGAAGGTCGGATGGCTCTTGCAGTCCCCCCCCCCGATAGTTGCTCCTGCCCCACTCACTGCACTGTGCTCCCAGATATGCGCCCCACTCATGGCACTCTGCTCCCACATGAGCATTGCTGTGGCAAGAGAGATGCCAGGCAAGGCTGCTTGGCCAGAAGGCCCACAATGCACTGTGCTGCTCATACAGTGCATTGAAGGAAGGCAGTCTAGAGGACAGGGAGCTCTTCCTCCCAGCCTTTGTGGTATTGTCAAGGGGTGTGTGTGCGCACCTCTTGCCTCAGTTTTACCCCAGATAGAAAACCTGGGCTACCTGGTGGTGCAGCACCAAGATCGGGCCCAATCTCAGCGCTTAGGAACATAGGAAGCTGCCATATACTGAGTCAGACCATTGGTCTATCTAGCTCAGTATTGTCTTCACAGACTAGCAATAGCAATAGCAATAGCACTTACATTTATATACCGCTTTATAGCCGGAGCTCTCTAAGTGGTTTACAATGATTTAACATATTGCCCCCAACATTCTGGGTACTCATTTTACCGACCTCGGAAGGATGGAAGGCTGAGTCAACCTTGAGCCCCTGGTCAGGCTCGAACTTGTAACCTTCTGGTTACAGGGTGGCAGTTTTACCACTGCGCCACCAGACTAGCAGTGGCTTCTCCAAGGTTGCAGGCAGGAGCCTCTCTCAGCCCTATCTGGAGATGCCAGGGAGGGAACTTGAAACCTGCTCTTCCCAGAGCAGAGACCTAATCTGAAACTTAATCTGGATAAGACGGAAGTGCTCTGGCTTGGTAGTACTGATCATCTCAGGAATGAGGTAAATCTGGTCTGGGACCGGGTCACACTCCCTCTGAAAGACCAGGTCCGCAGCTTGTGGGTGCTTCTGGACCCGACGTTGCCCTTGGTGGCGTTGGCCGAAGCGCCTTTTACCAACTACGGCCGGTACCACAGCTGCGAACCTGCTTGGAGAAGTGGGACCTGACCTCAGTCACTCCGGACTACTGCAGGTGGGGCTGCCCCCGAAGACTGTTCAAAAGCTTCAGCTGGTCCAGAATGCTGCTGCAAGGATGCTCAGGGGTGGGAGTTGTTCCATGAGTCTCACACCCATCCTGTGGCAGCTTCATTGGTTATCGGTCTGTTCTGGGCTAGATTCAAGGTGCTTATCTTGACCTTTAAAGCTCTACACGGCTTGGGGCCAGGGTACCTGTTGGACGGCATTTGCCCATATTAATTTGCCAGGGCCCTCCATTCATCATCTCAGGCCCTGCTTGCTCATGGCCTCGCCACTAACAGAGACCCTGTTCACGGGGACTAGGGACAGGGCCTTTTTGGTTGTGGCCCCTCATCTTTGGAACGCCCTCCCTGAAGAGCTTCGCCACATTCCCTCCCTCAGTGTTTTTAAAAAACACCACCACTAAAGACACACCTTTTAAAGGAGGCTTTTTAATGCCCCCTCTTTGTTTATATCTGGTAGACTCTTTAGTTTTTAGTTTATATAATTTTCATTTTTTAGCTTTTAAAATAACTTTTAGATGGAACTTAATAGGGATTGTGGTTTTTAACCTGACTTTTAACGTCTTTCCTCAATTTGGTTAATGTTCTTGTTTTTTCTTGTCTATGGTATCTATTTTATTGCTGTGAGCAAGAAAGAATAATAAAGAAAAGGTTGAATGGGGATTCAAACTCGGGTACTTCTGGTCTCAGTCCTCACCACTCTAACCACTACACTATGCCGGCTCTCCAGCTTCCAAGGGTCAGATCAGTCCTAAGAACATCAGAACAGCCCTGCCGGCTCAGGCCCAAGGCCCTTCTAGTCCAGCATCCTGTTTCACACAGTGGCCCCCCAGATGCCTCTGGGAAGCCCACAGGCAGCAGTTGAGGACCCCTCCAGAGAACCCCTCCAGAGCTACCTCAGAAGGCCAACTGCCAAAAATCAAACAATTCTCTCCCCTCCACTCCTCAAGATTCTGTTTGTATCAGGGACCCTTCTTACGACTGGAAGCTATTCAAGACACTCAAGCACAAGCTGGGTCTTGTGGTAGCAAGCATGACTTTTCCCCTTAGCAAAGCAGGGTCCACCCTGGTTGCATATGAACAGGAGACTTGATGTGTAAGCAGATATTCCCCACAGGGGATGGAGCCGCTCTGGGACGAGCAGAAGGTTGCAAGTTCCCTCCCTGGCTTCTCCAAGAGAAGGCTGAGAGAGATTCCTGCCTACAATCCTGGAGAAACCGCTGCCAGTTTGTGAAGACAGTACTGAGCCAGATAGACCAATGGTCTGACTCAGTACATGGCAGCTTCATATGTTCCTATGTTCCGATCCTTGCCAAGAATGCTGGATGAGGGGACATTGATGAGGATGTACTTGTCATTAAAAAAGAAGCTCTAGACTAGCATGTTTCTGGGCAGTGAGACACTTTGGGACTTACTTGTGGGGCAGAAAATTCACTTCATGGTCCATAAACCCCTATCTGCTCAATTTACTATTTGGGAATCAAGTCGAGTGACCCCAAGAATAGCCATATGGATCACCAGATTAATGGACTTTGATTTCCAAGTGGAATATTGTTCAGGTCTTCGGAATACAACTGCAGATTGTTTATCTCGACTTCCACTTCCAGGAAGTTTTTCACACCCGGCTTTTAGTTCGCATCTCCTCCAGAATGGAGGCATGCATTCTCATATCGGCCAAATTTATCCTGAAGTTCCTGCCAGCTATTAGGGAGCATTTCACACATAATTCAGGTTTTTCACCGCGCATTAGTGTGTAGCTTGATTAATATCTGGGGGTTAAAACATGCACTTTTTGCATTGTTTTTGTTTTTTGTTTTGCGCGGGGTGGGGGGGACTTTGAACTTGTAGTAAAGCCTCGCAGAAAACTCACAGTAAAGCCTGCTGTCTGAGAAAGCTCCAGGCCAAGAGGAAATGCCAGAAGAAGAGGATGAAGGGGTAGTAATTGCGCAAATAGCCTCATCCACTCATGGAGTGATATCTTCTTCTGAATGGAAAGCAGCCCTCAGTGCTGATCAAGTGCTTACTGAATTTTACAGATTGAATGGATGGCCATGCAAAAACAAGGTACCTGAACATCTTCATCCATACGTGCATATAGTGAGTGAGCTGTCCCTTCTCAATGAGCTGGTGCTGAAGACTGATTGTTTGGTGGTGCCAACCTCTTTACAAGCAAAAGGGATCAAAATTGCCCATGAAAGTCACCTGGGCATGAGCTTGACTAAAAGGTGAATCAGAGAAATTTTTTGTTGGCCTGGTATGGACAAATACATGAAAATATAAACAGGCACTGTATGGCTTATATTGTGTGTGACAAATCACACAAGACTTTTACCACCCCCTTGACTCCAGTAGAGTATCCCAGTGGTCCCTGGGAAAATTTTTGCTCTGAGGGCCTTTTGATAACCAACCTGCAAAACAAAGATTTGTTATATTGGAAGTATAGCCAGAAGTTTCATTTGCTAACAACATAACTACAAGCAAGGTGATCCAGTTCATGACTGCAGGTTTTGTGAGAGAAGGTCTGTCTAAATAACTAGTGACTGACAATGGGACACAGCTTACCTCCTTTGAAATGGAGCAATAATTGCATAACCATGGGATGAAACACAAGACTCTTTCCTTGAGCCATCCTTGAGGAAATGTTCATTCTTAGTGGAAAGAATGAACAGATTAGTGAAAGAAAGTTTACAACTGGCTATGACACAAGAACAACCCTGGAAGGAGGCGATCCGTGGAACTCTATTTGCTTATCCAACTACTCCTCATTCTGTTACAGGAAAATCACATTTTGAACTGCTGAAAGAATGCAGAGCTACCACTAAACTTACCCAATGACAACAATTGATAGGGCTTTCCTTGCCATCTCACTCTGAGGATGCAGAGATCCCCTGCTGATTGGGTAAGGGAGAAGTAACAGAAATATAAATTGTAGATGGTTCAGAAACGGGGTGCAAAACAGCAAACATTTCAGGTGGAGGACTTTGTCCAAGTATGACTGCTTCCTCCTTATTGAATGAATTATTGGCAGCATATTGGATGATGGAGAGAAATAGTGCAGAAATAAGAGAGAAAGGAGTCTGATCTCGAGAGGAACTGGAGAGGACTTTGATCTTGCCTCCAGTTTTGACTTCACAGATGAGGCTGATGAAAGTGATGGACAATCCTTTATACCAGAAAAAACATCATTAAGCTCCTGTGCCAAAAAACCCCAAGAATTAGGAGAAGTGTACATGTCAGTATACCACCTAAAATACTTCAAGCATTTGTCACTGAATTTTAAATTAATTAAATTCTGGTTGTTATAAAGGGGAGGGATGTATTGTATTCTATCTAGTAATCTTTTATGTTTTGTTTAGACGTTTGTTCCAGTACAGGGTTGCCATATTCTGGCTTTCCAAATCAGGGTGCCTAAATTGCATATTATGTAGATTGGCTTGAAAATAATTCTGCATATGCAAATTAGCAGCTGCATTTTCCAGTTGATTTGTATTTGCTTTGGATATCTACCAACAATAGTTGGGGAAGATTTCTTTGCCTGACAATTTTCCTTGACATATTAACAGCAGCAATAGAACAACAAATAATAATAATTGCACAGCTTTTTAATTAAGGCTGCAATTTTGTACACACTTATTTGAGAGAAGATCTAATTGAAACCAATGGTGCTTACTTCTAAGTAGGCATGCACTGAACGTAAAGCCAAGAAAGTCCTTAAACATTATAATACACAGCCTGGTAGGTAAGTAGTGATTCATATCAAAAGCAAGCTATCCTCTCAACTGCCCGAAAGAGATCCCCTACTGAAAACAAACAAGGCAACATTCCTCAGGGGATTACTGTACTTGTGAAAGTGAAAGTGAAACCCTCCCAGCTAGCATCCTGTGCTCTTCCTCTCTTAATCCAAGTCCAGCGGGTGAGCAGAATAGTGACTGCACATTTTGCTCCATAACTCCTCTTTTACAAGGCCTAGAGCTTAGCTTTAATAAAACAAACAAAGCTGAAATCCAGGCAAATTCAGGCAAGCTGAGCAAGCCGGGTGAGATGCTTGAAATCCAGTTGAAACCTGGAATTCCGGGGGGGGGGGCACATGGCAGCTCTATCCCAGGAGGGATCCTGTAGAGAGTGTGGGAGATGGAATCAGAAAGAAGGGAGAGGGAAAGGAGAATGAGAAAATGGAGTTGTTTCTAAGTAAAGTCTTAGTTAAATCTACATAAGAGTACTTTGTGTTTATGAGGGAAACCGCTATAAAACACCTCCTCAATCAATGTGGGGAATGGTATAGAGAGCTGTAGTGTTTAGAAATTCAGTTCATGTTTTTGTTGCAGTTGAAACTAGTTTGTGTAGGAGGCTAATCTAGGCCAGGTTTTGCTGGAGATCCAGAAAGGAAAACTAGACCTCTGTAGCCTGGCTTGGTATGAGTCTGAATTTCTTCAAACTATTCTCAGTACTTTCTTCAGACACCTTGAAAAAGCTTGATATCTTACAAGAGTGAACAGAAGTGGAGGATTATCTGCCTAGGGACACAACCTGATGCTAAACAGAGTAGAGCTTTTTCCTTCAGGCCAATGTATCTATTCACTTCCAGCAGCCCTCTATTCAAAGAAACCACCATGTGAGAGCAACAGATTTAAATAAGGAAGGAAAACAGCGGGATTGGCACACTTACTCTTCCCTTTTCCTTCCACTGATACAGTCTCTATTTGAATCCCCCCTGTCCCAGGGCAGGGAGCCCGTGGTGTGTGTGTGTGTGTGTGTGTGTTTTAGGTGGGGAAACCTTGAATTAAATAAAAATTAAATTAAAAGCAAGCAAGGAAGAGCATTCAGCCTGGGGTTCTTTTTTGGATCTTTGATTCTCCAGTGATTTGCAAAAGGAGGACGGGGCAGGACTTTGCAAGATGAAAGAAAGGTGATCTCAGAGTAGGAGGAGGAATGTTTTTCTCTTCCTTTCCCCCACTCCTCCTTTCCCTCCTCCTCCTCCCTCTAACTTGGAGGAGAGCAGCCCCCTCCCTCTCCTGCTCTCTTCCAAGCCCCTCCTCGCAGCCCCCTCCCTCATGCTCTGGTGCCAGTGCCAAATTAGAGTGGAAGGCAGAGGCGGCCAATCAGTGAAGGCAGGCAGGGTGTAACCCCCTCTCCCCACCAAGGAAAGCAAAGCTCTGCCTAAGGTAAAACTTACTGCTGCCTGCAGAGCCAGGACAGAAATGAAAGAGATGAAAGAACTTCCTGAAGCGGGGAGCTTCCTCCAACCCTGCCTCAAGGCTTCCCGCAGCCCCACCCCCTCTTTGCTAGGGATGTGCACGAACATGCGCAGAGGCCCTTTTACAGGTCTCCGAACAGGTTCAAACACCGGGCGGTTCAGGGGCTCGGGGGGGGAGGGGTAATTTAAATAAATAAATGCACCCTCCCCCGCCCTTCAAGTTATCCCCCACCGCCTTTGAACTTCTCTCGCCCAGTACTGTACACATCCCTACTTCTTGCTGCTGTTTTGCTGCCTTTGCAGGTGATTCCTACTCTGATTCTCTCCACCATTGCAAATAAATACATGGCAAGCAAGCAGCACCATCCACTGCCTCAGGGGGAGCACCCAAACATCAGAAATTGATGGACTGCAGGCCTAAAGTCTGGGCTTGTCGGCTCACTGCCTGTATCAAGAGAGAAGCATTATGTGTGGGAGCAAGACACAATGGGAGTGTCTGGAATAGATAATTCAGCTTTGGGAGTGAAACCATCTTCATGTCCGCTATACTACCAAGCTGGGAAAGTGATAGCATTGGCATTGCTTGAGTTGTAGCTTAGTTTTTTTTTAGGAGTGGCTTGACATTTAATTTCTGGAGGTGGGATAAACCCAATAATTTATATGACCTGCACAGTTCCATTTAGCTAAGAAAGCCATAATTTGCCAAGGTTAGATTTAAACGCAAGCGTGACTTACAGTAATGAATTATGGAACCAACTACCTAAATCAAATACCATAAATTAATCAGGTCTCATTAATTATTATCCTTTAAAACGAAGATTTTTTTTTTTGAAAGATAGGTTAAAAAAACTAAAATGTAGTTGCCATGATGGGGTGTATAAGGAAAATTATAAGTAGATGTAGTGTAGTTGAGCTTTCCAGTTCTTTCTGTTAGTTTGGTTTAATATTAACTTATGTGCTTTTGTAACAGCTGGAAGTACGATTCAGCACTTTGCAAAAAGCCATTTTGAAAACCAACCTCGGTAAAAAGAACAGAAAAAAAATGAAGATTTCTATTTTCACAGTTGATGCCTTTACAGCTCAGCCCTTTTGTGGCAATCCTGCAGCTGTTTGTCTTCTTGAAGATGTAAGTTTACAAAAATTGCCTTTACCTTAATAATAACTAACTAGTGTTAACTTTGCTGTGTGTGACTGGTGCCATTTCTGTTCATTTCAGATGAACTGTACCTGACTACTAACTGGTTTTCTGTGGACACAGATAATTTCTCTCTTCTGTGGTATTTATTTAACCTAGAGCTTTCCAGATTTCCTGCCCTCAAAAAATATTTCCACATTGATTTGTCTACTAAAGGACCCCTATACATCTGTCTCAGAACCCTGGACATTACAAAGGATTCTGGAGTGCATTATAGGGAAAGTTAATAAGCAGTGTCAGAAAGGTCTGCATCCTTGCCTTATGCAAACTAAGAGAATATAACCCTGTTGTTGTGCATTGCAGGAGGAGATCAGTAATGTCTGACTGTCCAGGAAGCTTCTCTGCCATTATTGCTCTTCCTATTGAAATATCCCTGAAAGATTTCCAAGGAAGTTTTTTTAAATTTCCAATGGGTTTCTTAGAATACAGTTCAACATGCCTATTTCATCAGCATTAACTAGCTCTTCTATGAACCAATTACACCAGAATACTTGGACTTAATCCAATATTCATTGATTTGAATTAAACTTGTGGCTCACAGAGCTGACTCCCACTATGTGAGAGTAAAAAAAATTCACTACCCACCCCTTGGGTATTGTCATATATTATACAGCAGAACATCTGGTTGCTGAAATCAAGCCTTCATAGACTCCAACTACAATTGTGTCAGAATTAGAAAGCAGGAAATAACTTACATGCAAAATACATAATTCAGGAAAATGAGCCAAACCAGAGTCTACAGGTCAAGTAGTCACATGCATGATCAAGAAATTAAATGTGCAGGAAACCTTCTAGAAAATATTTACCCATTTTACAGATTGAGGTAATTAAGAGATTACTTGCTCAAACAAGCCACTGAATTCATGGCAGAAAACTCTTGAGCACAACCATCCACAAAGATATCTGTAGCCACCCAGTGTATCTGTAGCCAAGTATTCTCTAGTGTCAGCCAAAAAAGGCATTTGGGGTGGACACTCAGAGGTCACAGGAGCAAACCCCCACATTGATCACTCTCAAAAGCAGGGTAGAAAAGGAACTCTGGTGAGAGATTAAGCTGGTTCACCAATGGTCTGCTGTCCAGGACATGCTCCAGGCTTCAGGGAATCCTCAGCAAACTGAAGTTCTACCTAAGGTTCATGGTAGGACTTACTTTGGTGGATGGGATGGGAGACAGGCAAATATGATGGAATGACTCCACTAAGAGAGTCACTCTGAGACCACCACGCCACAAAAAAGTGGTCTCAAGGATCAGCAGTGAAAGGGGTCTGGATGATCAGCAATTGCCCAATGATGCTAAGCTGACCCCTACCATTGTCCATGTTATTGGTGGCTGCTTTCTCCAGGCCCCCTGTGGCACCACCACATCCACAAGCATCCTGCCACTGTTGCCTCCACTACCATGTCTTAGTGTCCTCATTACTACTACTACCATCACATGGGTCATGCGTGGGGAGACACATCTACTGTGCTTCCACCTCTACTGCTTGTTGGTAGTTGCCTATGTAAACTCTCCTTCCCATCATCACTCATTTGGCAATACCATCATGCCAGCCAGTCAGTACCTTGCAGCTTCTCCTTGCTACCTACCCACCGCCTGCCGGCCTCTTCCTTTTCAGCTCTGGACTAGGGTTAAGTGAATGTTATTTTGTATTATGCACACACACCAACTCAAGCTTCTGTCAGCCTCCTGTCCAGTACGAAGCACACGTGCACAAGCAAAGAAATGTTTAAACCCTTACAATACAAATAAGATCAAAATAAAATTGGGGAACCCTAACTGCACAGGATGGCCATCTAATGGCACGGCGGGAAATGACTTGTGTAGCAAGCATGAGGTTGCCAGTTTGAATCCCCGCTGGTATGTTTCCCAGACTATGGGAAACACCTATATCGGGCAGCAGCGATATAGGAAGATGCTGAAAGGCATCATCTCATACTGTGCGGAGATGGCAATGGTAAACCCCTCCTGTATTCTACCAAAGACAAGCACGGGGCTCTGTGGTCGCCAGGAGTCGACACCGACTCGATGGCACACTTTATCTTTAATTGCACAGGATGGCACTCCAGGTGACTGTTTGTGCTGCCTATAATGGAGGGCCAGCCCTGGCAGCCCAATCCTGCGATATGTTTATGATGAAGTGTACACTTCACCAGGGCAAAGCCAGAAAGCATCATGTTATACTGGTGTTTCAGAAACGTTGCAACATCACATACACAGAGCATGTAGGCCTGGGAGATTTTTTTATTACAAAATCTTGACATACTACAAAACAATAATTTTCAACACTGTTACAAAGGGAATCATATTAGGGCTGGGGTGCCATCTGATGAAATCGAATTGTCTAAATTCTGTTACTAGCCTGCTGTAACAGAAATGTTTCCCAACAAAAGGAAAACACTCCATCTAGAAGCTATGTGGAGTCTGATGCACTTTCAGAGCTCATGTATATACAGCCTGTTCATTTTAATGGAGGGGAAGCATCCTTGCTTGTTCTCTTCTATGAGCAGGGAGATGCTAACAAATAAGAAACCTTGGGCAAGTGAGATCATTTTTCTCTATGAAAGAGAAGAAGAATCTCCTTTGTCACGTGTGGTTTGGACTAGGGATGTGCATGGAACCGGGTGGGGGTGGTTCGAAGGGGTGGGGGAGTCGGACCTTAAGGGTGGGGGAGGGTGCACCTACCCCTCCCCCTGCTTTCTTCCTGCTGGCACTCGGTTTCTGTAAAATCTGGCACGCACACCAGGTACTTCTGGCCACTTCTGGCCAAAGAGGGGAAGGGGCGGCATGGAGGTATGCTGCTGCCCCGAAGGATTTTACAGGAACTGAGCGCTGGTGGGCAAAAAGCGGGGAGAGAGATAAGTGTACCCTCTCCTGCCCTTAAAGTCCGACCTCCCCACGCCCCCCCAGCAAACATTCGAACCAGCCAGTGTTCGAACCTATTCAGAGGCCTGTAAAAGGGCCTCTGAACAGGTTTGTGCACATCCCTAGTTTGGACCATACCTATCACATTTACTTTTTCTGTATCTTTTTTCCCTGTTGAAAAACTCACACTTTATAAAATGATTGAGCAGTTACACCAAAATGAGAAAATAAGGATTGTTATATTGCAAAATTTCCACAAGATGGCAGTATTTAAAAGCATACCTTCCAGCTGGAATGGAGTTTCTCTCTCTTTTTGCTTGGCTTGCTATGAAAATACAGCTCTGACCAACACAGTTTGAATTGGTCCACATTGCCTTGCTTTGTTAAAGAAGTTGAACAGAATGGCTGAGGAAAGAAACAAGGGGCAATCTTGCTCATTTTAATTACTGATAAGATTTGTAAGGATTTTGGGTGGTTTTTTTAAGAGCTAGAAGGGTCTTCATCTGCCCCTTCACTTCACTCAAATGCTGAGAACCTTGCCTTTATAGGCAGAATTGCTTTTCAAGGTGATCCCTTTGCTTACTTTTTCTAACGTAATCCAGTAATGTGTACAAGAAAGATGGAAGGCCTGGCTGAATTGCATGTTCATCACTTGAAGTCCTTCAGCCGAATGTGTGAACAGGCTCCTTTGCAAAGCCTTGAGGGTGGGTTGACACCAGGAGCATTTCCAGATGGGGCTTTTAGCTCGGAATAGAGAGTGTGCATTTGCACATTGGCCAGATTCGTGTCAAAGTCCATGTGAGATCTTGGGGGGCACTTCACACACAATTTGGGTTTTTCACTGCATGTTAGTGTTGGAAGTGAAGGACTTCGTGCTGTCTCTTGTCTCAGACAGTGGAGGACAGACTAATGAGTCAGAGGGCTAGAGGGTCAAGACATTGGTCATCCCTTCTCTACTGCTCTGACACTATCCCTTTTGAAATGTAGATTGGTACTCTTAGGGATTAACTTCCTCCTTCTCTTCTCTTCCTGTTCCTTCTACCTTGCAACATGGCAAGCTCCTCTCCCTGCACCATGTGTGCAGAGAAGATGCAGAATCCATCTGCATCCAGCTAGATAGATAGATTAGAGATCCTAACTCCTCACTTTCCTATCTAGAATGGAGTTCCTTAATAAATGCCTTATATATTGATTTGAAACTATGAACTGGCTCCAAGTTACATTATTATTATTATTATTATTATTATTATTATTATTAATTCGATTTCTATACCGCCCTTCCAAAAATGGCTCAAGGCGGTATACAAAGAGAAATAAAACAAATAAGATGGCTCCCTGTCTCCAAAGGGTTCACTCTCAGCATACACGCATCGCATGCCTAAGTAAATTCTGCTGTGTTGTGCCTCTGTGTACTCTGCTATAATGAAAAAGGGATTCTCTCACCAAAGAGAATTCCCAACAGTTAGAACCTACTCGATCTATGTCTGGGGTAAAAAAAAAATCTACTTTTTGCATCATTTGGGGGGGGAAATTCGAACTTGCAGTAAAGCCTTACAGTATAAAGCCTGCTGTCTGGGAAAGCTCCAGGTGATATGAAGAGTCTTGGTGCTTGACCTGTGATAATTGTTTTAACACATACAGGTCATTGCATGACTTTCTGCCCTGTTAGTGCCCAGCAATAATGAAGAAGATGGTGCCGGGCTGAGAGAAGGAAAGGGGGTTTGTGGTGGAAGTGAGGGCAGAGTTTGCTCAGGGATGGGTCATGTCTACTTGCTGAGGAAAATGCTAGAATCCAGAGTGGGGAAACATCGCTTCACTGTTCAGCAAATGGCTGTGGGAGTCCCTCCAAATGGTGGGCCCATCTTCCTGGCTCTCATTGCTGTAACTGCAGGGTACATTTAGTCCCAGTTTCTGCCAGACAACAGGAGTTCCTTCTTTCCTTCTCTCTCTCTCTTTCTTTAATTTAAATATAGAAAATAAACAACAATTATGAAAAAGTGTTTCTGGAGCAGATATAAATTCTTCCTATAAATCAAACTTTAGCATATTTTCCCTCATAAATATAGGCGTTTCTCAGTCTAAACACCCTCGGCCAAATCTTTCTATACACTTGTGTGGTCATCTTGTGGTCATCTTGTTTGAGAGCATGTATAAAATGGAAAGTGTCTTGATGGCAAGATTACATGATTTGGGAGTGACTTATTTCTAGGTGCAAATCCCCCAGTTCCGTATTGTAAATATATTGGGAAGAAAAGAATATAATTGGCATGGGGTCAGATCTGCAACCACATTATGTAAACACTAATTTTGGACATAGAGCAAATCTCATGCTAGACTCTCCCCTCTGTTCTGGTTTTAGAGTGCCTGATTTGGCACTCTAAGATAGGTTTTCTTCAGTGTGCAACTTCCCCCCCGTTCCTTATTCCTAGAGAAGTGGCCTATGATTCAGTTCTCTGTGGCTTCGGGAACTGAAAGCACCTTATGCAAAACTGAAGCTTTAGGTCAGCCATAGCACCAGGGCCATCTCTTGAAGGCAACAGCCTCCCAGAAGGAGAGGTGTATCATTTGAGGGACCAGAGGTGTGCAAAGTTCAGTCATGCTGCTTCAGCTCCTCCCGAGCTGAATCATGAACTGGGAGCTAGGAATCAGCTGAGGCCTCCTGTCTAATGATAAGCTCTTTGCTGGTCTTAAATTTTGATAGGAAATATTTGATGACTGTATGACCCATGTTATCTTTTACTATAAAAGTAGGAAAATCCACTCCTTGGCAACTGCTTGCCTTTTTTATTTTTTTTTATTTTTAGGAGCTGGAAGAAGGTTTGCACCAAAAAATTGCAACAGAAATGAACCTTTCAGAAACAGCATTCATCAGAAAACTGCATCCCACTGATGATTTTACCAAAAGTAAGACTTTTTTTAGCTGCATTAAAATAAATCGTAGTTTTTCTGTTGCAGTCAACAGACGCTAACTCACACCCTTGGGCTATGATACTGAAGAAGAATGATAACCTCAGTAGACAATATGAGACAAACCATAGTTTCCCACTGCATGAATTAAGAGCCACAGGCTCATGCATTCCCTCCGCTCCTCTCATTCTCTTTTGCCTGATCACTTTGACACACTGATTTTCCTTGAGATCCATTGATCCATCACCTTATTGATGCAAAAGGGACCGGCCGATAAAAGAGCAAATGAGTGGCTATAAATCGATGAGTGATTCAAGCTGATGTCATTTGATTTGTTTGGGTAATTCGGTAGAATAGCCACAAAGCAACACAGAGACGAGTGATGTATAAGACTAACTCATGTTTTTATTTGCTTAGGTGCCTGTTTTGGATTAAGGTGGTTTACACCAACAAATGAGGTCCCTCTCTGTGGTCATGCTACCCTGGCATCAGCTGCTGTGTTATTCCATATCAAGAGTAATGGACATTTCACTATATATTATTTTGATACTGTAAATACTTTGCAACCTCATTTTTAGTTATATGTTTCTGATTTTTAAAACAGAAAACATTAATCCAACCCTCACATTCATAACTCTGAGTGGAGAATTATATGCCAGAGAAGCAACAGATCATATTATTCTGGACTTACCCCTTTACTTGACCTATCCACAGGTTAGATTTAAACAGTACACTTTCAATGGTCAACATTTCTCCAAAGAGAAAAAGCATGTATCATTTACATATTTCTTCTCCCCCATCCCAATCTAGGATGTTCAGGAAGTGGAAGAGTTAGTTAAGGTAAGTGTGTAGCCCCCCTATCCCATTGTTCTAATAATTGTGCAGTTGGTAAAGTTTCCAAGAGGTGAACCAGGGTCAAGCACTGTTTCTTCATCTAACCTCATGGGGTTATTGCAAGGTTTAAATGGAATAGTAACTGGCATGTCCACTGCCCTGAGTGCCTTTGAGGAGGGATGGGGCATAAATATAATATATAAATAGGGGGAAAGATGATTGCTAGAAACTGATCTCTATGGGCAGGGCCAGCTTTGGATGGAGAGGAAACAGAGAGAAGATTAAACTTGAAAAGATCCCAGTCCTGAACTTTGAAAACCTCAGATTACTTCTGATCTCATGACCAACAATCCGTGTACTTAAGAGTAGCTTCAGAAGTTCTGAATAAGTCAGGAGGAGGCAGAGAGGGGAAAGGAAGTCCAAGTGGGCTGCATTTTCTCTGATTATTTGGAACATCTGAAACTGAGCTCACGCTTGTCCTCCAAGTGTGAGTTCTTTCTGGATCTGGAGCAAATGCTTCTTCCTTTAGAAGAGGAAACCAGTATGCCAAGTGAAAGTCACTTGCACTTACCCACGTTTAGAATATCTGATCCCTTTCAAAGGGCCAAACTACATGTTACACAAAACACAGAACTTGGGCCTGTGTGTTTATTGCTTAAGTGTAAATAGCAGCTGTGGAGGGCCCAATCAGAATTATAGCACACAAGGAAGGAGTATTGAAACCTTTCCCACTGCATTGCCATGCCGACAAAAATGGTTCTCTCGGAGCTGCTGTTAGCCCTGGGAAGGAATCAATGAAAGCTTACCTCCTAAGGCAAATGACAGCTGCAGGGCATAATTTTCATAAGGGCTATGGCAGAAAAGGACTAAATTCCCCCTCACTTCTCACATGCCGCACTCCCCATCTTGATTGCCCCCTGCTGCTATCTTCACGTTTAAACCCCCCCCCCCACAAAACGGGGCCAAACTATCTATGCATTTAATATAACATGTAGTTTGGCCCTCCAGTGGGGTTTAGTTGCACATAACTTAGCCCAGACTAAGTATTTAGCAGATGGTATCTTCCTTTTAAAGCCACCTAATGGCACAGCGGGGAAATAACTTGATTAGCAAGCTGGAGGTTGCCGGTTCAAATCCCCACTGGTCTGTTTCCCAGATATCGGGCAGCGCAGCAGTGATATAGGAAGATGCTGAAAGGCATCATCTCATACTGCGTGGGAGGAGGCAATGGTAAACCCCTCCTGTATTCTACCAAAGACAACCAAAGGGCTCTGTGGTCGCCAGGAGTCGACACTGACTCGACAGCATACTTTACCTGTATCTTCTTTTTAAAAGCATGGCCATTTTTAGCCATCGCCACGTAGAAAAGTCAGTGTCCCTGCTTATTGTGCTTGTTTGCAAGGTTGTTGGTTTTTTTGTTTTTGTTTTTGTTTTTGTATCTCCTTATGTTCACATATTATCCTGTAATTTGAGCCCTTTATTAGATGTAAAACAGTGAGAAAGTGTGATTAACAATTCATCTTGGCTTATTCTGGAATATTTCTTTCACCAGGCAGCAACAGGTAATATGACTATTCAAGACGTTTGCTATTCTCCCGATACAAAGAAGCTCCTCATCTGCCTCAGTGATGATTATGGAAGGTGGGTTTTTTTGTTACTGATTTCTTCATGTGATTATATTTAAATTAACATGAATCCCATTTCCCCTCCTTTAGTGGCTTTTGTTTGCTTGATACCAAGAAAAAAATGGAAAGAGATGACACAAAACAAAAACTGCTGCCATATTAGCAAATGTATAGCTTAATTTGGAAAACATGCTAGTTGCTGTTTCAATTTGGTTCCAATGGTCAGAGGCTATGGTATTGAATCTACACTTTGTAATGGTCTTCATTAGCACTTTTCCAGCTCTAACTTTCTTTATGGTGAAAAATATATTTTCATGCTTAACATCAAGGTCTGATTTGGAGAAGCTAAAAGTGAACGCCCAAGAACTTTTGCTTGCTGAGAAAACTGGAAGAGTAAAAGGATTAATAGTCACACTTAAGGGAAGCTTGCATGGAAAACATGAAAGTTATGACTTTTACTCCCGCTATTTTGCACCATGGAATGGAGTTTCAGAAGATCCTGTCACAGGTGTGTTTGCATATTCACATAGGGGTTTTCTCTTGTTTTTATTGCATTTAAGTAGCTATATTCTACCAAAGACAACCAAAGGGCTCTGTGGTTGCCAGGAGTCGACACTGACTTGAGGGCACACTTTACCTTTACCTTTAGTTGGTAATTATAAACCCCTGCATATTCTTCAGGAGACCTACTCACAAATGAATGAGATTTCACTTTTGGTGTACGTAACTTCTGTTTTTATGGTAACTGGGTTTTATGCAAAGGTAGTGTCTTCTGTGAATCAAAGGAGAGTGCTAAGTCCTTCAGCTAGCTGAAGGGTTCTTCTGCTAGTGGAAGGGAGTGAGATGATGAAAGGAAAGGTACACTCACAGAAGGATCCCTTCCATGAGCTCAGCATTCCTTCTATCCATGGAAGGCGCTACTGCAAACAGAGCAGTAAATTTAGGGACAACCAAATGAAAATATGTTCTTGGTTTGGCCTAAAACCAAATGCAGAAAGACTAAAATGAATGTTTATAATGACCTTTAACTGATTTTAATAACTTTGGGGGCCTGGCTTGGTTCTAATTTGAACCATTTTGGAGGTGCCAGTGATGTTACATTTTGTTTTTTAAAAAGGTGGACTTTTGGCCACCAAGGACTTTGGTGGCCTTGGGGAATGCTGCTGCAGCTGTGGGAGGCTATGGTGGTTCCCTCCCCACCAGCCTCCCCCCAGTTTCCCCCGGGCCACTTTGGTCCATTTGGGGTCATTTTGGCCCTGTATGAGTGCACGGTGGCCATTTTTGAGTGCAGCCATGTCAGCCGCTTGCACTAGTGCAACTTTGTTTGTCGTGCAAGCATAGGGATAGTCAGGATGTCAGCCAGTGTGTAAAAGAAAATAATCAGCCTCCTTAATAAACAATTTAAAAAACCGCAACAATAGGTTAGCACTAGCAGCATATATTTCAGTAGAATAGTCAGAGGCCATCAACCTCTGATTGATGTCCCAAAACCTCTCTGAAATGAAACAACTTTAATTTGATGTTGAAAAGCCAACAAAGAAAGGGCAGAGCAAACTTCCCCAGGACAACATTCCAAAATCTTGGTATTGCTGCTGAAAAGGCCCTGTCCTGTATAGTTCTCTGACATGTTTGTAGTGCCTTCGAGGAAGGTCTTAAACTATAGGTAGACCGATATGGGAGCAGGCAGTCCTTTCAGTATCCTGGACTCAGAACATGGATTTAAAGGTGAACTCCATGGTCTTGAATTGGAGCCGAGTGTCCCCAGTTTTCTTCCACATAAATGAATGACTGCCATTAATTCATAAGGAGAAAATAAGGTGTTCCATTTAGAGACTACCTTTGGACTGGGGGTGGGGTGGGGACACAAATGTCCCAGGGCTGCTGGGTATCTAGGGGCTGTCTAGGGAGGCCTCCTCGGCTTCCCAGAGCACTCCCTTGCCCCCCCGCAGGGCGACAGGCAACACTTCCTTGTTGCAGTGCTGGCCATGCCCTTTGCACCAGCATGAGAAGCACGGCAGTGCAGGGGACATGGTCGGCATCAGGGCACACATGCGCTTCCTGTTGCCTTTGGAGCAAGGGAGAGAAAAGATGCACCCAGCCAGTGAAGGAACTGCTCACCAACTGGGAGAGGGCGACAGAAAGTACGGCTATGCGCTGGTGCCAGCCACACCCCCTGCATCAACGTGTTTCTGATGTCGGCGCAAGGGGCATGTCCAGCACTGCAACAAGGAAGAGCCACCCATCGTCCTCTCCCAGGGGTCAGTGGGATGCAAAGGCAGCAGCAGCACAGGGAGGCTGTGAAGGTGGCAGCTGGGGGCTGCCTCCAACCTTTGTACATCCCCGTTAGGGACAACACTGCAGGGGGAGAGAACCTGACCTCTGTCCCTAGTCCTGGGTGGCCTGGCCTTCAATGATGGGGATTCTGCAAAGGGTATGCACTGCACATGTATACCACCAGGGGCCTTGAAGTATACCAGCCCTCCCTCCACTCACACACCACCAATCATGATGAAAGGCAGTTTGCCATGATAATACTGGTTTACCTTGCAACATTGTCATATAAAATAATGTATATGAATCACTTTGAATACCCAATAATGCTCATTAATATTATTCCTTTAATAATATTAGTTTATAATCTCATCTTTCAATTTTCTTTCAAGGATCTGCACATGCTGTTTTAAGTAGCTACTGGTCACAACAACTGGGGAAGAACAAAATGCGTGGTAGGAACTTTTTCTTACAAGGGTATCCTTTTTAGGGCTGAAAACTGTAAACAAATTTAATTTGTAAAAATGAGAAGGGGGAGGAAGAGGGAGATGAAATGAGGAAACTAGAGATTCCCTATGGAGCATCTACAGTCTTCGAATGCCCTTTTTAATTTCCTCTTCTGCTTCCTTCTCCTTTTCATTATCAGCCCAACTGCAGATGAGGGAGGTGGGGTGTGTGTGACGAGGAAGCATCTGGCACACCAATAAATTGTACCCACCTCACCTCACGGAAGGACCACCCCTGATCCAGACTCTTTATAGCCACAGTGCTATGTAAGCGTACAGATGCACTGTCTTCCCTCTCTCTCCACCAGTTTTGATGAAGAAGTAATTTTAAAAGCCAGCTGTTCTTTCCAGTGTGTATGCAGGGTGAATTTACTGTGGTTTGCCTTCTGCAAGTAAGAACCACAGACTTATAGAAACGGTGGCAGTCACTTATGTTAATGGCAATATGTCTGTTAAGCATGGATCTTCAGCAGCATGGATGGGCAGCAGAATCTGATGAGTGGAGGGGAGCTTTGTGGCTTCAGCAGGGCCTTTTCTGTACTTGGGATATGGACTTGTTTTGGCCAATGCAGGGCTCCATAGTGGCTTCTTTTCTAGAGGCAGCGGCTCGATGATGACAAGTATTCCAGCAAGCGTTATTAATGCTCCAGTTTAAACAACAACAACAAATATTTATATACCACTTTTCAATGAAAGTTTTCAAAGTGGTTTACATAGAGAAATAACAAATAAATAAATAAGATGGATCCCTCTCCCAAAAGGGCTCACAGTCTAAAAAGAAACATAAGATAGACACCAGCAACAGTCAGGTACTGTGCTGAGGGTGGATAGGGCCAGTTACTCTCCCTGTGCTAAATAAAGAGAATCACCACGTTAAAAAGGTGCCTCTTTGCCCAGTTAGCAGGGGTCCAAGTAAGAGTTAGCAGTTTAAAGAAGAAATGCAAACAGTTAATAGGAAGTAATGTTATTCACTTTCTCTCGCCCCACCCTTGTTTAGCATTTCAGTGTTCTGCTCGTGGAGGAGAGCTGAAGATTATGCTCCGGAATGATGGAAGAGTAGACATTGGGGGGCAATCAACCATTGTGCTAGAAGGCTTTTTGACCATCTGAAGAAAATAAATACAAATTTCTCCATCTTTATAAGCATCTTTCTGTTTGTTCTGGTTGTTATTGATGTGGATACCTAGTTTACTTAGAAGAATGCTGCTACTTAGGGCAAACTATATGGCATTGGGAAACTTACCTGTTGAAATGTATTGTTAGCTGCTGGCTGACCATTCCTCTCTGTGACAGTTTGCTGGTTAATACAGCCAGAACAGTTGCCTAAGGTTCTCAGTGAAATTAATGATGAGGAGATAGTTGGCAATCTCTGCGTGTTTGAATGGGATAGCCAGGGGTGCCAACAGGATTTTCTAGGCTCAGTATCTTACATGTGGATTGGGCCCCCAGCTCACAACCCATACAACAAGAACAGCTGGGTGCCAACAGCTTTTTCTGCCACCTCCTTAGTCTCCCTGCTCCAAACCTGTTTCCCAAGCTGCAAGGTACACAAAGTGTGCCAAGAAATTATTCCCACCTCCCCATCCCAGGTCATTGCCTTCCTGCCTGCCCTCCCTTCCCAGTGAGAGCCTGCCTAGCCTTCTCTGGCAGCAGCACGAGTCCTCCTCGTCCTTTGCTCCAGCCTTCTGCTCTGACTTTGAAAAGGAGTGGAAGGAAGTGTATTGAGGCCAACATACTTGCCAACAGGTCCCTCTTTTTCCATTCACCTGAATGGGAAAATAGGGACATGATGTCAGGTAAGGGTCGACATGCTGCTGGTCTCAGCTGGTGGGCAGGCAGGTATAGTGGTGCCCCCTCTGGGCTCCCTGCTGGCCGGCTCCATGCCTGGTATGAGAGGCTTGGCTGTACCCTCCTCTCAGTGGCCCTGGGGATGTACCCTCCTCCTCAGTGGCCCTCTCAGTGGCCCTTCCCAACAGCACATGGGAAGGGAATTGTGATTACCCCCTCTCCACCAAACAGAGTTAATGGGAAGGGACTAATGTAAGATGTGTATATGAAGAAACAGCAGCTTGCAGTTTGGAAGAGACAGGCTGAGGAGCAGAGGTCCCTCCAGGGGATCTAAGACGAGGGAGCAAATCCAGTATTTTGTAGGAGTGCCGGTTGTTTGCCTCTATTTATGCTCTCCTTCTTGTATATTTGTCAATAAATCAGGTACTGTGTAAATACCATTGATCTCTCATCTAAAGCAAACCAGATCTGAGCAGCACCACCCCTAGAACGTCTCACTGCTCAGGGAAGTGGAAAGCGCACAATAGTTTGTGTGTATTTGTCCACATACATAGCCCATCCTATCTTGATAGCTTAAGGCAGGTAATAATAGATAAAGAAGCAAATGTATTTAATTATATAGCTCAATTTTAATCCAGCCCTCTCACAATTGCTCAAGGAAGGTAATCACAGATAAGAATAAAATGAAACATACATAATACAAATCCAATTAAATTCAAGTTATCGCACAGCCTCTTAATCCTAGCCTTAAATAGCAAGGTTTTATAGCTCTTCTGGGAAGTATACAGGCTCTGACAAACTTCTAGGGGGAGGCAGTTTCACAATATCCTCTCAATATTCAAAGAGTTAAAAATACAACAAATAGTATATCCACCCAGTTCTCTTCCAGCATAATTCAATTTCCCCCAAAATTCAGTATACAGAAGTATGTTACAGTATTTTGAAACTGAAAATACTGTTCTTAAAGATAGTGGCATGGCAGCTGCTTGAAAATGGATGAGTGCCATTCTGCATAAGAGGCTGCTTATGTGAAGCTGTTTCCCATGTAGTTCAGGAGATTTCAACCACACCGTCATAATTCCTAATAAAACCCAATGAAAGCACAAAGGACAATTTGCCTGGATTGGACCAGGCAGCAACTGGCTGCTCCTCTTTGGGCAAGCCTCCAGAAACCCATGGATTTTGTTTATAAGCACTACTTGGGGTTGCTGTCTTCACATTAGTAGACCAGCCTGGGGAGTGAATATAAACCAAAAAAATATCCCTTTGCAGAATGCTTGTAGGACTCTTAAATCTGTTCTGTCCAGATTTAACAAATAGACAATGCAGTTTTATTTCCCGAGAGGATAAAAAACAACATGCAAGTCAAATAACTTTTAAAAGCACTTCCTATCTAAATCTTCCTGACTAAACCAATATACTTGCTGCTTACTGCAGATTTTTCTTCCTAACTTAATTTTTTTCTGTATAGCTTATTTTTTTCTTTGTCTCTATTTCTGTTTAGTGCAGAAAAAAAGAGAGAGGCAGAGCTCAGGTGGGAGTCTGAGCTCTAAATGTGTTTGTAACCAACAGATTAGTTAATCAGCCATGATTTATTAATGATGAATTAATTATCCCTGATTTTGCATTTCTGCTGGCTAAATGGAGCTTTAAAGAGGTTATTTTATTAATCATCGTGGTGCTAATTGCAGACACTTACAGAAGGACTGCTAATTAAACATGCAACCATGTGCAGAATAAGGCTTTGGCTGCTGAGAGTGGCAAGAATAGGAGCACTCATTTTCTGAGCAACGGAACTTTATTCCCCATGAAATATTACAGTGTTGACCTGACCATGCTAATTAGTTGCCAAGAGTTGCTTTAATACATTACAGATTTTTCCGTCAGCAAATTTATCTTTTTTTAAAGTTGCTATACAGGTCCGGCTGAAGTGTGTGCTTTTTCTGGCTTTGTTGCCACAGAAGTCCAAAGTCAAGATGTGTTGCCGCAATCCCCCAAATCAACAGGGAACAATTTTTGTTGTTTGCTTCACATGTGAGCAAGGAAGGGCTATGGTTAAGTGGCAGACATGTATTTTTCATGCAGAGGGCCCCAGGTTCAATACATGGTGGCATCTCCAGGAAGGGCTGAGAAAGACCCCTGTCTGAAACCTCTGCCATTCAGTGTAGACAATGTTGACCCCTTCCATGAAGTGAGGTGAGGCAGTTGTCTTGGGGGGCAGATTGTTGGCCCAGCTGTGGCAAGATGCCCCCGCCTTCACGGTTCGAGCAGCTCTTTGGGACCGATCCAAGCCTTGCAAACTTTTCAGGGAATGCCTCTCCTCACACTCCTTGTAAAGCTTTCAAGAAGCACAAGGAAAGGAGAGGTGACTGTTAATAACCCCTACCTTCTCCATGCCCCCTGTGCCACTTTCAAAGCCTGCACAGTTTTGAAAGGGAGCTGCCCCCCACCAGGGGCATGGGACAAGGAAGCGTTTGGCACCACACCTCCAGCTCTGCAGTATCTGCTGCTTTTAAATGATGGATTGTATAAAACCGCTGTATGTGTTAATATATTCACTACTATACAGTCCAGTCCAGTTTGCTATTTCACATACCAATTAAACCACTGATGTAGCAACAAAAAATTAGTCCCAAAGCTGGGCTTTCCTCAGACAGAAAGACAGAGAAGAAATGAGCACTTGGACACTTAATATATATGCAGTTATTCAGAAATTATTTCCTAAAGCCAAAATACAATCCAAATTAAAAATGCTCTGAGGCCTAAGAAATCAATTTTGTGTCAACTGAGCATCACACAGACCCACTAAAACCAAACTTGTGATATTAATACAAATCTGTTTGGTATCTAGAAAAGTGGGGAGATATCCATTCCAAAATATTAACTGTGCTCTTCACTGGAATGGGGCTAAGCTCTGGTTCACAGTAAACCTGTAGATCATCAATGGAATCACTGTGAAATTAGGCTGCCTCTTGGGGGTGGGCAGGTTGCAGTGAAGGAATGGAGGATTGGGGAGGAAAATTTCCTGCTTATGATTTCCAGCTTATGGGTTTAAGGCAGAGACACTCTTATCCCTGGACTTCGTGGCTGAAGTCCAAGGTCTCCAAAACCCCTGGGCTCCCCCAAATCCTCTTTAGTCTGTCCTGGGTGGTGTGGTCACCCGGTGGAGCATCATGATGCTTAATTTGCTGGGGGGTGGGGCCCTCCCAAGGCCTTTAGATCCAGGCTCCAAAATTACCTAAGTGTATCTCTGGTTTAAGTCAGCATTATTTCACTGCCTGTGTCTGTTATACTGTACAGTTCGGAACTGGGAACAAAATATCTGACAAGAAAAAAATAAATGTAATGCTTCAGGAGATTTAAACATAACTTTAGAGAAGAGCGGCACTTTACCTTTTTAATGTGTGTTCTGAAGTCTGCATTTGCTGAGGTAATGCAAAGGTGGGGTTCAGAGACATTTGCAGGGGGAAACCAGTGGGACACAGAAAAGGGTGATCAACCCTTTAGCCCCACACTAACCAATGCTCCCCTACAAATGCCCAGTCAAGGCTGTTTTTCACCCAGCTACTGTAGTTACTTTCAGTAGCAGCAAAAAGATGATAATATGGCCTGAGGTCATTGGCAGGAGAAGGTCTGGGAAATCAAGCTTGTCCTATAAAGTGTAATTCTACTCTGACTTCAATAGGAGAAAGTGAAATACTGGGAAAGCATAGAACAAAATAATTAAATTTATTTTAATAAAATATTGTATCCTGATATGAATACAGAAATTGTATGTTGCTAGTTAAGCAAAAGCAGGAAGAAAAACATTAATGGAAGGAAAGTCTAAATTAATAACAGTAATTGTCTGTGATTGAAAGAAAACCAATACAAAAACTACTGATCTCTACACAGCAAGAGGCCATTGTTGGACTGAGTATCCAGAAGGGATGGGAGGAAAGATTAGTGACAGCTGAGGCAAACACTGTTGAGAAACAAACTGCTTTCTTTGTCTCATCATTCACCAAGTTTCCCTTGTGCTATTTTCCCAAGAGCAAAAAGGGGAAGAAGAAAAAAGAACACCCTGAAGCAGGCAAGAACATTACTGAGCTGATGAAGAGAAGACTTTTTCTCAAACTACACCCTGGTGTTTTTTGTTTCCCCCCTTTAAAATCAAATTTTCTTCAGTAGTTTCCCCATTAAAAACAATAAGAATTGAAAATGGGTAGTTTCATTAGAAAAGATACAAACTTGATGCAGTTATATTTGGCTCTTAGAGGCCAGCAAAAGAAAACTGATAACATTTTGCTATGACAGATGCTGTTATACTATTTGTTGATAGACAGATGCCAAGGATTTTCTTTCTCTTTTAAAAATTGCAAATATGGAAGCTGTGATGTAGACACACTGACCTTGCAGATGATATAGAGACAAAAGACAAACATTTTATCAGTATCAATTAATTTTGATTTAGTTGCCTAACTGCCAGTATAATCAGGCTTATCCTCCAAAAACCAACAACCTGCAGCTCAAAAACACCACAGCTTGTTTCTTAAATTAGAATGTTGCTGCTGCAATGCTTCTATAATATATCATTCATTGTAGTAAATTCGGTTAATATAATATGAATCTTCCCTGCAGTTATGCATTTTAAGGGACTGTTGGAAGCAGTGGGAAAGATCATTTTTAAGGATGATGTTGTCTGCTATTATTGATCTTCTCACAGAGGATCTCTGATAAGTTTCCAAGGAATTCAAGGGTTTCCTGGAACTCAGTTTGAAAGCCATTGTTCTGCATCATCATTATATCTCAAGGTATATCACAGTCTGTTCTTATTTCTGAAAACATTAAAGCTCCATGCAAGCGTTAAAATAAAATAAAATGGTTGAAAGCCAGAATTTTTCTAATTGATGAGGGGTGAAAAAGATAGGTGTGCAACTTGTGGAAAAAGTGAACATAAGATAGTTACTGAGGCTGTTCTCATGCCACTCTAACCCAGGCTAGAGACATGTCGTCCCAGCCTCTGGAGCTCCGTGCTGCGCCATGCAGCGCGGATCGTTTGGAAGCTCCCAGCAACAGTCAAGTGCTTGTCTGGAGTGCAAGTACTTGTCTGCCTCCGTCCTGCTCATCTGGTTGTGTGAAAGCCCCGTTGTGTTTTTCTCATTAGGTAACAGCACCAGGGGCGTATCTAGGGTGGGGCAGGCAGGGCACGTGCCCCGGGCGCCACTTGAAGGGGGGCGCCATTTCTTAAAATTAAAAAAATTTTAAAACATGACCACCAAAAACAAAATGGCCACTGGGCATGCTCAAATGGCCTCTGTGAGTCCCTAGGCCATGCCAGGCATCTCAGAGGCCATTTGAGCAAGCTTGGTGGCCATTTTGTTTTCAGCAGTGAATTTTTTTTAAAAATATATATTTTTAAAAATGACCACTGCAAATGCTCAAATGGTGTCTGTGAGGCCCTAGAGGCCAGTGGGAGGAGGGGGAAACTTTGCAGACCCCCCCACAACCTTTAGGAAGTCCCCCAAATGGGCTACAGGTAATATTTTTTTAAAAAATTATAATATAATTCACTGTACACATATTCAGACTGGAACTATGTACAGAGAATCAGGGCTTGTGAATACTGCACTGAAGTTTATGAGCTAAGATTGTATTCATTTGCTCTTACTTTGCTTCTTGTGATAAGTGAGTTAAATGTGATGTCTTAATAATATGGCTATTAATGGTGAGTTTGTCTTTGAATCAGTGTGCAATCCTTAGTATTAAGGCCCACTGGGAGTTTCTTGCTCTTTCTCTCATTTTAACTGTCTTTCTGAAATACTAGAATATATTCCATACTGAAATTTGTAGTTTTCCAGCATGTTTTGGTCTGGCTATGTCCACTGCTAAATAGTTTTTGAAATATTAAAAGATTAACGAGCTTGACTTGTATTTTTGAGCTGATATTATGGTAAAGTTATCTGAAAGATGGGTGTCAGATGTTTGGACAGGGGGCACAATTTCAGTGCATGCCCTAGGTGCTATTTTCCCTAGATACGCCTCTGAACGGCACCAATTGAAGCTTTCCTCATGCTAATAGCAACTCTGGGACTGTGCTTTTCATGAGGACTTTTTTCAGTGCTGTGGGAAAATATCCCCTTGTGCACCATAGTCTCAATTCTGATTCTCCTCTCACAGCTTCTATTCAAGTTTGTTTTTTAAAAGATAAACATGTGTGCCCAAACTACATTTTTAGCCTACTTTCCTTAAGGAAAGTAAGCTTATGAGATGATCATCTGGTATTCTCTCTCTCTCTCTCTCTCTCTCCCCCATCAACTTCACAATACCTGGCCCAATATGAACCAAATTGCATACAGTTGTACAAACACATACAATTGTATGTCAATGGCGTAATTTGTGATGATGTCATCTACACCTATTAAAGATGGCAGATGTGTGAATGTTTGAGGCACAAGTGGGCTAACTTGTGGACTGTTTAACTGATTTGAACCAAATTTGGTACAGTTGCAGTGACTGACACACAGGGACACTTCAATGGCATAGTTTGTAATGATGTCATTCACCCCAGTTTGAGATGGTGTGAACATTTGAGGTGCAAGTGGGCTAACTTGTGAACTGCCTAACCAATTTGAACCAAATTGGGTACAGTTGTAGGAACACCTCAGTGGTGTCGTTTGTGATGATGTCATCTACCCTGATCCAACATGGTGGATGTATGAAAATTCGTGACCTAAGAGGGCTAACTTGTGAACCACCTAACCAATTTGAACCAAATTGGGTACAGTTGTAGGGACACATAGGGACAGCACAAAGGCAGAGTTTGTGATGATTTCATCCACCCCAATTCAAGATGGCAGACATATGAATGTTTGAGGTGCAAGTGGGCTAACTTGTGAACTGCCTAACCAATTTGGACCAAATTTAGTCCAGTTGTAGGGAAGGTGTAAGTAAAGTAGGCAGATTAGTTTTTATCAGAACTGCCTGTTAATGTAAAGTATAGTTTGGATCCTATGGAGCTTTTTTGGGCCAAGTTGTTATTTGAGCCAGGGAGATCCTGGGTCTTTTGTCATAAAAAAGCCAGACTGGATTGTGCTAAAATGCATATTGACAAGCCACAATGCTTCTGGGAGAATGTCCTTTGGACAGATGAGACAAAACTGGAGCTTTTTGGCAAGTCACATCAGCTCTATGTCCACAGACGAAAAAATGAAGCTTTCAAAGAAAAGAACACCATACCTACTATGAAACATGGAGGAGGCTCAGTTATGTTTTGGGGCTGCTTTGCTGTGTCTGCCATGGGGTACCTTGAGTCTGTGCAGGGAACAATGAAATCTCAAGACTATCGAGACATTCTGGAGAGAAACGTACTGCCCAGTGTCAGAAAGCTCTGTCTCAGTCACAGGTCATGGATCCTCTAACAAAACACACAGCTAAAAGCACCCAAGAATGGCTAAGAACAAAACATTGGACGATTCTGAAGTGGCCTTCTATGAGCCCTGATTTGAATCCTATTGGACATCTATGGAAAGAACTGAAACATGCAGTCTGGAGAAGGCACCCTTCAAACCTGACACAGCTGGAGCAGTTTCCTCAGGAAGAGTGGGCCAAACTACCTGTTGGCAGGTGCAGAAGTCTTTGAGAGCTACAGGAATCGCTTGTTTGCAGTGATTGCCTCTAAAGGTTGTGCAACAAAATATTAGGTTAAGGGTCCTATCATTTTTGTCCATGCCATTTTCATTTGTGTTATTATTTGAAATATTCTGTTGCATCAAAACTCTAAAGCAAAGTCTGATTTTTGTTAAATCAGAATAAACAATGATGGGTGCCAATTACGTTTGTTAGTTTCAAGTTATTTCAGGGACAATTGTGGGTTCTTCTTTTTTCATGGAGGGGTACCAACAAATCTGTCCACATGTGTAGCTCAGGGTCAAACCAGACATTACATTACTGATGTAGCCCTTTTTAAACAGGAAAGCTGTTTCTGATTAGAATTGAAGAAGTGACAGTGGGACTTAGCCTTTCATGCCCCCCAGCCTTTCTAGGAACATTTCCCCAGTGGAGTCCAAAATATGGCTGACATACCATGCAGTGAAACATGGGTGCTTTAGCACCACTCATGCTGCTGTGTGTGTCAAAGACACCATTGGGGCTATTCTTCTGCAGTTTAAAGTTGGAACAGGACATTCCTGGAGGTGTTTTAGACACACACAGCAGTGTGGGTAGTGCTAAACTGCCCATGTTTTGTTGCATAGTATGTCAGCCACTATTTTTGCAAGGGCAAACACACATTTGGAACCCCACAGGGGGGATCATGGGGGCAGGGCCAACCCTATGATAAATATAGCACCCTGGGTGAGGAGTATGTTTGTGAACCCCATAGGAACATAGGAAGCTGCCTTCTACTGAGTCAGACCATTGGTGCATCTAGCTCAGTATTGTCTACACAGACTGGCAGTGGTTTCTCCAAGGTTGCAGGCAGAAATCTCTCTCAGCCCTATCTTGGAGATGCCAGGAGAGAACTTGGAACCTTCAGCATGCAAACTCTGCATGCAAGATGCTCTTCCCAGAGCAACCCCATTCCCTAAGGGGAATATCTTATAGTGCTCACACATGTAGTCTCCCATTCACATGCAAACCATGATGGACCTTGCTTAGCAAAGGGGACAATTTATGCCTGCTATCATAAGACCAGGTTCCCTCATGGTTGGCTGTTCAGAACTGCCAAGTTGTGTTTGTAAATCCCCATAGTGTAACAAGCCCTACTACTGCTTCTGGGCATTACCAGCAGTGGCTGTGAAAAGGACCCAGAGCGACCTCTCAGTAATCTGCTGATTTGCTGCCAGTTCTCTCCAGTTCTGGGAGCCCACTGATATCTCATAGGTCTTCTGTAACTTTTTCTTCTCTCTTTATCCCTAGCTCACAGCAGACAGTACACTCGACAAACAGTGAGCTACCAAGCTCAGCTCAGCACTCCCTTCAGGTAGGCATCCTGGGCAACTGCTCAGCATACTCACCTGGTCACCCCTAAAGTGGGCCCTGCATAGAGGAATGATTTGGAGTAATAAAACAGCAGGCAGGGAACCACCCTTCTTCTGTTGCTTCTTCAGTCCTGCTCCCCACTCTGGAAGTTGCTTTTCCTAATTAAAAAAGACCATTGGCGTTCTCCACAGGGGTGTAACTACCATTAGGCAAGGGGAGACAGTTGTCTCACCCCCCCGAGGCATGTCACACGACTCCTCGCCTGCCTGTGTTGTACTCCCTGGATCTTTTAAGTATCTAGCAACACCTTTGTAAGGGAGAGAGGAAGAGTGATAGAATTTTCCATGCCAAAAGCTGGTATTAGCAGGTATGTTCCGAATTTCTTCTAATTTTTTTTTAAAAACTCAATCTTTCCCTGGGTGTATTTTAGTGTAAAAAGTAGTGAATTCAGCTAATTTAAGGGAGGGAGGGAGAAAAGGAATGAGAGAAAGAGCAGAGAGGAGGAGGAAGATAGATGGTGTGAGATGGGCACAAGGCTATGTGTGGCTCACCAGAGGTGCATCAGAATCTAATCTGGCTCACCACCAAATTTTAGTTTGACACCCCCTGGCATAGTGCATTTGTAAGAGAGAGAAAATCCAAGCCCCAATATTTATATGGGGGTAGAATGTTTTATGGGGGAAATTCTTGTTGCACCCCCTGTAATTTCCTGCTGGATTTCCCTATGAACTAGATAATCACCCTATTCATAATGGGGATATGAGTGTGAGTGCACTATATATTGTGAAGTGTATTTGTGTGTGTATATCAGCGAGGCGACCATTTCAAAATCTTGTCTCTGGGCCCACTCCAACCTTGCTATGCCCCTGGTTGGGAGGCCACCACCCTCTCAATTACCTTGCCCAACCATGGAAGGTTGGAGTCAGGCCTATAGTTGCTTAACTCTGAAGGATCCATGGGCGGGACTACCATTAGGCAAGGGGAGGCAGTTGTCTGGGGGCCCCACTGCCTTGGGGGCCCCCCCAGAAACACCTCACATGACTCCCCATTGCCCCCTGCCCAGCCCCAGGTCCCCTCAGCCACTTGCCCTGTTTGCTCTCTCTCCTGCTTGTCCTCCTGGCCGGCAATCTCAGCAGCAGACAAGCTGCCTGCAAAGAGCTCCTTTTCTCCCTGCCTCTCAGCTGATCGGTGGGTGGGCGGGGCTTCCAGGGAGGCCTCCGTGTAGGCCTCAGTGAAGCCTGAACTGGAGTAGGCTTGCAGGGAGGCCCCAAGCAAGGAAGGAAGGAGGCAGGTAGGCAGAGTGGCCCCCACAGGTCTCTGCAGCAGACCCTCTGCCCAGCCCAGCATTTGCCAGGTAGAATATGAACTCCTTTTTGTGGTCAACCCCCCCCCCCCAATATATAGGGATCTGCTTGCCATAGGGCTTTGATATGGGGCGGGGGGGAGAGAGAGAGACTGAGAAGTCTCTGAATATTTAATTTAAAACAGCTTGGAAAATTTGCTGGCTTAAAAAACTATCTAAAAAGGCCTATAAGTGGCTTGCTTAATGGCAGAAAATTACAAAAACTTCTGGAACAATATTATATTACTAGTAATTTTAAGCCCGTTAAAATAACGGGCGCTAGTACCTGTTGTTGTTGTTGTTGTTCCCTTTATTCCTTTCCTCTCTCGTTCGCCCTCCTTTCCTTTTATGTTGTTCTTTTTCTGTCTTTCCTTTGTCTTCCTTTTCTCTCTCACGCCACCGCTGCCCGTTGGCCGCCCGCCCTCCCAACTGCCGAGCCCTCCTTACCCCGGCCATGTCCGTCGGGCTAAAAACTCCTTAATTTCCGAGAGAGAGAGCAGCTCGCAAGCAGAGCTCCTCTCTTGCAAAGACTCTGCCCGTACTGGGGGTTTGGGTGTAAAGGACGCCTATTGCGTCCTTTACGGCCATAGTGTCAGTTCGGGCAGAGCCGTTGCAAAGAGAGGAGCTCTGCTTGCGAGCTCCTCTTTCTCTCTTGAATTAAGTAGCTTTTAGCCCAACGGACATGGCCGGGGTAAGGAGGACTCGGGAGGAAGGAAGGAGGGAGGGAAGGAGGGCGGGCGGCCATTGGCAGTGCTTGGGTGGAAATGGCCGCCCGTGGGGCCGTGAAAGGAGGACCGGGGACTCAGGTGTCGGGAAGGAGGGCGGGCGGGCGGCCAGCGGCAGTATTTGGGTTGAAATGGCCACCCGTGGGGCCTTGAAAAGAGGACCGGGGATTGGGTCGAAATGGCCACCGGTGGGTCCGGGACGGTGGTGGGAGGCGGGCGGGCGGGCAGACAGCGATGAGGACCGGGGATAGGCGCGAAATGGTCGCCAGCGGGGCCAGAACGGTGGTGGAGGGCGGGCGGGCGATGGCAGGAGGTCGAGTGTGTGGTGGCTTTGGAACACTGGTGTTGGCGGTCTGGACTCCCTTGGGCTGTTCTGGGCCTGCGCGAAGCGCAGGCCCAGAACAGCCCAGGGAGGCAGGGACGCAGATCCCCAACGTTCTAAGGCCACGGCCACTCACTTAGCCTTTTATTATATAGGATATTATATTATACTAGTATTTTTAAGCCCGTTATGATAACGGGCGCTAGCTTTCTATCCCGTCTTTTCTGTCTCTCTCTCTCTCTTTCTGTCTCTTTCCCCCCCCCTTGTCCCCTCTCTCTTTTTGTTTTTGTTTTTGTTGTTGTCTCTGTTTTTGTTCTTCCTTATTTTGCTTATACTTTTGGGGGGTGTGTGTGTGGATGAATAACGGCCAAAATGGCCCATGAGAAGGTGGCCGCCCCCGCCTATCGCCCTCCCGCGCACCCAGCTGCCGGAGCCCACCTTACCCGCTCCAGCCCGAAGGAGAAGAGAGGAACTTGGGAACAGAGCTACTCTCTGTGTTAAGCTGCTGCCCATACTGTTGCAATGGACGCAATAGGCGTCCTTTGCGTCCATAGCGGCAGTTTGAGCAGTGACTTAGCACAGAGAGGAGCTCTGCTCGTGAGCTCCTCTCTTTTCCCTCGGGCTGGAGCGGGTAAGGTGGTCTTCGGCAGCTGGGTGGGCGGGAGGGCGATAGGCGGGGGCGGCGACCTTCTCATGGGCCATTTTGGCCCTTAATCTTTTTTGGGGCGGAGCGGGGAAGGTGATTTTGGGCAGCTGGGAGGGCGGGTGAGCAGGCGGGGGTGACGGCTGTGAGCGGGCGGGGGCCTCGTTGGCGGCTTCGCCGCCACCTCGCCCAGCTTCCCTGTCCCCCGTCTCGGTCTTCCCCCGCCGCCATTGCCCTCGCCTTTTTCAGGGCGGCCGCTTCTGGTTGCCTCGGCCTCCTCTCGCCGTGCCGCAGCTCATGGCCGAGGCGGCGGCTCTGCCGCCGCCTCGGCCACTTTCCCCCGCCACCACACACCGGCTAATGGCCGCCCATGGCTGTGGGACACTGGTGTCTGAGGTCCTGTGTCCCTTGGGCTCTTCTGGGCCTGCGCTTCGCGCAGGCCCAGAACAGCCCAGGGAGGCAGGGACGCAGATCCCCAACGTTCCAAAGCCACAGCCACTCACTTAGCCTTTTATTATATAGGATTATATTATATTATATTATATTATATTATATTATATTATATTATATTATATTATATTATATTATATTATATTATATTATATTCATTCATTCATAAATGCACTTATGCTCAAGCTGTTTTGCAACCCAGAAGGTCTGAGTGAGAACTGTGAAGCATGTGTGGTGCTTTCATTTTATTTTATTTTTCTTGTGTGTGAACTGCTCCCCAATAACTCGCAGGGACTTCAGGGTCAATCTGTCCAACATGTGAATGCAGCACCTCCATTCCAGAGGAGATGTGTGTTAAAGGGCTTTAAAAGCCTCCTGTGAAAAACCTCCTGCAATCAAACTTTACTGAATTTGTTCAAAATTCTGAGAAAACATACCTAGGCTCACACTGCATGGTTGAAAGTCTCCTTTGCTAATCTGCAGCGAGGAGGCCATTTTAATAATTAGTGTTTCTAGTGTGTTCTAGGCATTAAAAGTAGCACAAATATATAGTACTCAATGTATATCACTATATATTGTGAAGTGTGTGTGTGTATTCAGTGAAATATATTTCCAGGCAGCATACTTAGTTTGAAATATCAGACTTGAATCCATGGGGGCCTGGGGTGTGCGGAGGCCCTGGACTTTGAGTGGGGGGAGGCCCATTTTAAAATCTTGTCTCTGGGCCCACTCCAACCTTGCTACGCCCCTGGAAGGAACCAATGCAGGTGTCTTCAGAAGAGGTCTAATGATTGCCTCCTTAAGACAGGAAGGCATCCTGCCTTCCCTCAGAGAAGCATTTATAATATCTATCAGGCCTTCTACAACAATCCCCTTGCCAGACATGAATAGAATAGAATAAGCTACGTCAGACAAAGGTCAGGAACAGAGTTCCCTCTCACAGGGATTCCGAGATACAGTGGTCCCTCTACTTACGAAATTAATCCGTTCCGAATGCACATTTGTAAGTCGAAAAGTTCGTAAGTCGAAAAGCGGTTTCCCATAGGAATGCATTGGGAACGGATTAATGTGTTCCGGAGCCTAGAAAAAAGACCCAGACCCCCAGTAAGGCTTGCAAACTGCACAGGAACATTTCTTTTCAAGAATAAACAGGCAGTAAACAGGCAGGCAAGTCAAGGAAACCGCATGTAAAATTCGTAAGTCGAGGAAACCCCATCTAAAAATTTGTAAGTCGAAAAAACCGCATCTAAAACCGGATCTAAAACTGCCGTTTGTAACTCGAAAAATGCTTATGTCGAGTAGTTCGTAAGTCGAGGGACCACTGTATTGTTTGGGAATGGCTTTTGCTTGGGGATTATGGGAGTTGTAGTCAACAACATCTGGGAATCCCTGTTAGAGGGAACACTGGTCAGGAGAACAGGTGATAGGCTGCACTGCTCCAAGAAGCTTATTCACATCAACAGGAGTCACACACTGAAACTTGGACAGTGATCTGGGGTGGGGTGCTGCAGAAGCCAGCAGCTGGAGAGCATGGTGGCCCTTCCCCTTTGGGCAGAGCATGTAAAAAACACAGAGGCACTCTGTTGTAGATCCACCCCTGGAAAAAGGTGGAGCTGAGGCCACCAATAGCTTGCTTGCTTTGTGGCTGCAGGAGGTGTTTGCTGGTTTTTCTTCTGAACTGTGGGTGTGTGCCAGCACTAGAGAAAGGTGATTTTACTTAAAGGAAAAGGACAAAAAACCAACTTTGAAGCAGCAGGGATGCTGGGGGCAGTGACACCATAGCTGGCTTTGTGGGTACCAGCCATTTGCTGCCTCACTGTGTCCATGAATTCCCAAGCATGACCATCCTCATTATTGTAACAGAAAGCCTTAAGTGGGGTGGCTCACTGATGAGATGAGGTGATGGCTCCAGGCAGCACCTGCACCATGGGGTGGTGAGTGTGGGCATTCTGACCTGCCCACATCACCTGCAGGCGTTGCTTCACTGGTCTGCCACTCCCTGAGGCTCTCCACATGAGCAGTGTGAGGAGCCTAAGACGGCTCTGCAGGGAGAGCCGGCTTGACCCACTCTCCCTGCAGATGAGCAGACAGGATTGGCCGCCCACACGATTGGCGGCTCTGTCACGGAGCCGGTTGGGGCGGCAGGGATCAGGAGCCCCCAGGCCCTCAGAGGTCCCAGCATGCCCCGCGTGAGTGCACAGGGCATTCTGGGGAGGCCCCACCTCAGAGGCCAGGAGGCTTGTTCTAGTCTCCTGGTCAGGAGGTTACTCGTTAGTTACTGCGGCACGAAGTCGCAGTGACCCATGGCCAAACAAATGCAGTTGGCAGAGCACGGTGGGGGGGGGGGGAAGGAGGGAATTAAGCTTTGGAAACCGGGCTGGGCTCCCTTAGCACGGTTCCCACCGTGCATGAGAATAGCCTCCCCAGCTCCATGCCACCCACTGCCTTCCCCCAAGTGATTACATCAGTTCCATTAACAGTGGGGCTGCGCTATCCAAGCCAACTCCACCTCCTTTGCATGCCACCCTCTCCTCCATGCAGTTGCTTACCTTCTGGAAGTGGACAGCTGCACAATTGCAGAGGACAGGGCTTTGAAACCCCAGCCTCAGCATGTACATCAAGTAATAACGGCACATACGCAGTGCAAAAATACCACTGTCTGGAAATATCGCTTATTGGTTCTTGAGTCCCTAGAGGTAGAGGGTGAGTTGTCAGGTTCCATTCTGGACAGGCCATCTGTCCCTTTAAAAGCTGTGTGATGGGGAGAGGCTTGGCAGAATTAGTTTTCCACTGTTATTGTGCACTCTAATGGGAAAAGCTGTGTTCATATAATGTCTTCTGGACTCAAGGAGTGGATCCAGGATGAAATTTAGAATCTCCTCCAGCTAGACTGAATGGAGGATTGTCAATTGCAAAGAACTTCTTATTGGAACATTCAAATAGAAGGCTATAATAGAAGGATTATAAAGAATACAGTATATACCAGGATGAAGTAGAGTCTGTGGTGTAAAGTGTTTCTCTTTCTATGCTTAATTAATTATTATTTTGGTACATAATTATGTTAATTGTTATTCTGGTACATTATTAAATAATTAAGCAATAAGAGTAAAGAAAGTTTTTAGCATTTTTATTATTGAATGATATTTGCTTCTAACAACCATTAACAACAAAACTTAGCCTCTTTGTTTCCAAATCTATCCCCATTCCCCTAAGAATTGCAGCCCAGGAGCTAAAGAGCACGGTTTGCTGAATGCTCAGACCAGACATTAAGAGAGTATTAACTGGCTTGCTATTTTCATTTTAAATGCTTTTGCCCAAATAGTCTCAAAAAGTCTACTGCTTCTAAACCATTTCATCGGGACCAATGGTTGCTGCTTCTAAGTCATTATATAAGGATGCACGAAATGCATTCACAAATCTACACTGCGTCTGTATTCTGGTTAGGCCCCTGACCCACAGAAACTGACTGCAACTCAATTCCCTCTCACCATAGTCAACCTCTGTTACTTCTTCAGCTACTTCTGCTTCAAAAATTTCCTCACTAACTTCCTTCAGAAAGCATAAATACCAGTTTGGAATACTCACAATCAGCTGTGCCCATAATAGTGACCCTATGCCTAGGAAGATTGACCACAGCCATTGTTCTAGTGTTAGAGCTGCACAACTAAAGGGTTTCCCTCCAACTTGAACAATGAGTTTCCCTCCAACTTGAACAATCAATGTTCCCACGATGACAGAACAAAAGATGCTATTTGTAAATATTCCTTCAAAAACATTCCTTTCCCCATGAACCTTCCGTGCATTGATTTCATTAAAAATCTGCATCATTACAAAGGCATTAAATACCATTGTGTAATGCTGAGTTGGTGGGCCCTCTGGCACTGAAATCTGTCCATTTCTATATCAAAAAATATTTAACCAGCAAAAACATAAAGACAACGGCAAGCTGATAAATGGAATGGCGTAAAATATTTTTCATCATTGTATGGGAGATAAGAGGTTTATTTCTACCGTAAGGTTTCCATTTCAACAGAGCTTCTGTTGGTTTTTCTGTTGCTAGAGCAAGAGAAGCAAATGTATCCATGATGAGATTGACCCACAGCATCTGAACAGCTTTCAGAGGGGAATTCTGTGTGATGCATGCTCCTGTAAAGGCAACTATCACTGCTACAACATTAACAGTGAGCTGAAACTAAAGGAATTTGGAAATGCTGTCATATACATTCCTGCCCCACATAACCGCTTTAACAATGCTTGAGAAGTTGTCATCTGTTAGAATGATATCAGAAGCTTCCTTAGCTACATCTGTTCCAGCAATACCCATTGCAAAGCCAACATCCGCTCTTTTTAATGCAGGCCCGTCATTAGTACCATCACCAGTTACTGCTGCCACTTGCCTTTGTTTGGTGACGTTGCTGTTAATGATCCCGTCTACTAAGTTGTACTTGTCAGTAGGTGAGGACCTTGCAAGCACATGTAGTGTAGGCCAAACCTCGTCGAAAAGCTGTTGTTCTATCTCCCCTTCTGAACTGTGTATTCGTCTATTAAACACTTTCCCCTCCAAGCATAAAAAGTTATCCCCAGGATGAAGGATACCACATTTTACAACTATCGCACGAGCTGTATTAATGTTATCCCCAGTGACCATACGCACAACAATGCTGGCATTTTGACATTTTCTTATTGCATCAGGAAATTCGGGTGACAATGGATCTTCAATACAGACAATTGAGATGCATGTCAGGTCTTTGATAATGTCATCCTCGTCATCCCAATCTGGTTCCTCATCACCAGCTGGGAAATCTCTGAAAGCTAGACAAATGGTCCGGAGTCCCTCGGAGGCCATGGGGTCAATCACATTCTTTATCATGAGGGCATAGTCATCTTCTGCAAAAGGTATGGATTCCCCAGCATCATTCAGTATGAAACAGCACTTCTGAAGGACTATTTCAGATGCACCTTTGGTGAACATTTGATAACTACCATCATCATTTTTCAAAACTGTGCTCATAGATTTCCTGTCAGAATTGAAGGTGTATACTTTATATAGCTGCTCTTCTGGTATCATCCTCCTTATAGCCTTGCAATCCTATTTTAATTCTAGAAGAAAGCCCAGCAAAGCACATTCAGTTTTATTGCCAGTTGGCGAGGCAGGCCCCCTCTTCTTTCAGGACTCGCTATTTTAAACGTATATGCACAGTTAGTAGCAATACCTTTATGCAGACAATCCAGAGTAGTGGGATGAATTAAGTTAAGTTCAGGAATAACTCTATGATAACTCTACCAATGAAAGCTACAGTCATTCTGTTCATGGTTAAGGTTCCTGTTTTATCTGAGCAAATTGTTGTTGCATTGCCCATAGTTTCACAGGCATCCAAATGTCTCACTAGGTTATTATCTTTCATCATTTGCTTCACAGAGTATGCAAGTGAGATGGTGACTGCAAGTGGAAGGCCCTCTGGCACTGCTGTGACCAAAATGGTAACACCAATGATAAGGAAATTCAAGATCTTTCGTAGATATAGTGGTGTGCATTCCTTAGTCCAAACAAGCCTATTAATCACAAGATTTGCAGTGAAAAATTGCGCTATAACGGTGAGTACAGCCATTGCCAGTCTTGCTTTGCCAATCTGAACCGCTAATCTGGTCAGTTTTGCTTGTAGAACTGATTTTTCCTTTTTGTGTGAAGGGGCTTTTTTGTGTTTTTCTTCTTCATTTGTTTTGATCTCAACATCTTTATCCCCCCCTTTCTATATCTACAGAGTCTAGATTTTTTGCTGCCTCGGAAGAGTCCTTTGTCTTTTTAGCCTTGTTGTCTTTGTCTGTTGTTTTTTCACTGGTCTCTCCAACTCCAAGTAAACTGAGGATAATTCCTGCATGTGAATTTGTACTGACAGCTGTAATCACCATTTCCCCAGAGCCTTCCATGACATGGGTACCTGAAAGCAACATGGGGTCTGCTGTCAAAGACTTCTTCACATGATCTGATTCGCCTGTGAGGGAACTCTCATCAACTTTCAGATCATGTCCCAACTTTCAGATCATGTCCGATCAAGCAAACCATCAGCTGGAATAAGGTCACCATATTTGATCTGTGCAACGTCCCCAACCACCAAATCAGCTATTGGCACCTGGATTACTTCCCCTTGCCGAATTACAGTGAACTTCTGTTGGCTCTCAATGCGACGCTGCAGCCCCTGAAATTGTTTTTCTTTACTCCAGTCATTGAAAGCTGTTACCAGCACCACACAAACTACTGACAAGAGTATTGCACAGCCTTCTATCCAATCCATCTCCTCATCATCTTCATCTTCCTCCATGTTGGTGCTGTGGCATGCTGCAGCGCTTCCTCCTGGTGGGTTATAAAAAGAAAGCCCCAGTGATACAATGGCCACTATTACTAAAAAGCATAATGTGCTTCCCATATCAGCTCCAGGAATGTCATGGGTTTCTTAGGGGGTATATAGTTCTTTCCAAATACACCTTTCCTTATATCCAGTTCTGATGGGGTACCACATATCCCATCCGTGGTTTTCAGCCTTCACAGATTTGATTGATGTCACCGTAGTTTTTCTGTATTTTCTTTACTGCATCTGCTTTTCGTAACTCCATCAAGTTTCTTAGCTCTGAGAGAGTGATAGTCAGGTCTTTTGCCACATTGCTTACTGGAGTCACCATTGTGCTGACTTCCTGTAATTTAAAATGACAATCCAGAAACATTTAATTGGAATAAAAATGCAGTTTACAAATACTCTTGCATATATTTACTACTGTAAAGCTTTGGCACTGAAGGGTTTGGTGGCAGTGGGGGTGGGAGCAAAAATTAACCCTTTCCCCAGTACCATCTTAAAACTGGGGAAATGGCTTGGAGGAAAATGGAAAGAACAAAGCAAAGTGTGGGTATGTGCAGCCTCATTTGGAAAGCATAATATATGATAATGTCTTAATTCAGACTAACTTTAAAAAGAGATATTCATCAAATATCAACAGCTGTTGGCTACTTTAGCTAAATTGGCTCCAAATTTTGAGACTGTATCCCTCAAATACCTGATGCTGGGAACATACAATGAGAAGAGCATTACTATAATCCTGCAGTGCAATGCACTATGCTCTAAAAAATTAATTTACAAGTGCTCCTTATATATTGAAAGTGAAAAATGACACACAGGCTCATGGAGCGGGGCACACTCTACCTACATCGGTACAGCCATTTTTACAACAGCACAGTTTCTGTTTCATTCATACAAAAGATCTACTTAAATCTAAAAGATTTCCATTTCTAGAAGGTAAATAGTTTCGCAGATCAGAAGTTATACATTGGTTTCGGGGGACTGGTACCCAGTGCACTGCAGCTACTAGCTATTAATGCCAACATGCACTAGCAGCTTCTCAGAAGGAATTTTGGGTACCACCTCCTCACTGGTATTAGTTTACTAAGCTGATTTCTAATGCCACAGCATTACACACACACACACACACACACACACACACACACACACACACACGTAGTGGTTTTTGGAGATCAACCTCCTGTCCCTTAAACAGCCAGTTGCCTGATCTAGTTAAGCAGGAGAACTATCTAAGCTGACTGTATTCATACATAAAATTGTGCCAGCTTGAAACAAGAAGACCTACTGGTCTTGTTGAATATGCATTTGGCTTGGAGGCCCTAGATGAAGAAATGAGAACAGGAGAAGCAAAACTGGCTGGAATAAAGGACAGGGCTCCCTGAAAAAAGCAGCTTGCAAGTTTGGGAGACTTTTAGTCAGTCCATAGTTGATTCACAAATGGTTCTACAAGGCTATCGTGACTTTGGTTCTACAAGTCTATTGTAACCTGACCCAGCAGCATCCTTAAAATGCCATTGTCTGAACCATTGTACAATTCTACTCCACAGTTTTGCCACAATCCTATTTTAGTTCCAAGTTACTAACTCACACCCAGTCCAGCAGTCCCACCATTACTCTGGCCTAGCTCCAAGGTTGAAAAATGCCTGTACTCCTAGATCTCAGGCTTTCTCCTTTCTGCACCTTGCTCAGTAACTGACCAAAGTGGCAGTTACAGCAGAATGGGTGATGGAATCAGAATGCTACCAGCAGCCAATGAAACCATGGTTTGTGCTCCCATTGTCCTTGGCCCTTCTAAGTATTTATGACACTCCCCATTGTGAGTAGATGTAATGTGCCAACATGCTCACATACAAAACCCTACTGCTTTTTACCTTTCAGAGCAGGAGTGCAGCAACTGAAAACCTGAAACCTTTGCTCCTCCCACAGCAGGAACATCCACTTTATACTGCTATAGTGTACTCTACATGGCCCTGCTTCTGAAGAACGTTTAGACACAACTAGTTCAGAATGCAGCTGCCAGAATATGAACTAGAGTGTATAATAAGAAACACAGAAATACAATGTTACATCAGTTTCACAATCACTAGCTCCCAAGTAAAAGTTCTGGTTCTGGTATTGAAAGCCCTACACAATCTAAGACCATGATATATCAAAGACTGCCTTCTCCCATATGGAAATTCCCATTCATTGGTGGCTCTGCTGTGTCTCCCCCACATATGAAGTGTGGTGGATGACTATGGGAAGCAAGGCCTTTTTTTGTGGTGCTGCCTAGACTGTGGAACTCCATTCGAGGGGAGTTCCTTTGCCTTCTTACTCAGGTTATAGGGTTTTTGGCACCCTATGCAAAGTATGACTGCAGCAGCCCTATTAATGGAACTGCTCCGGGGTGATCGGGAATACCCCAAATATGTTTGGGCTTTGTGTGGGAAATTAGCGAGCTGGGGTGGAGCAGTCCCATGTCAGAATAATTCTTGTGCACAGTTTTGGTCCTGAGAAAATGAACTGACAGAGAGGTTGAAGTTCAAAACAAAGAAAGATCTTACTTGGAGTACAGGGGTACAGCAGAATAAGAAAGTTGATTAAAACAATATTACTACGAAAATATGTTACAAAGATTAACCCAATAACTGGAAAGAGGCAATTTAGCTTAGTGTCCAAATTAAAATGACTTCCAGACTGGCTAGAGAAAGGAGGCTGTAGAGAAACAGGTTTTTGGATTTAAGAAAGAGAGCAGGGATAGGGATTGCCCAGAGGGACGCAGTGATTATCATACAACCTTGTCTTTCCTTTAGTGGCGATTGGACCCTCGTGGCTCAGGTGCAACTGAAGGACCTCTTTCCTCAGGGATGGAACCAAGCGATGAAGAACCAAAAGCAGTTTGGCAGTTAGCCTGCAGTGGTAAATCCTAAAGGTGTCTGTTTTTGTGCAGCCAGCTTCTAGTAGCAGCAAAGTGAGCTGGATAGATTGGACCAGCGAGGAACGTTGATCTGGAGGCTGGAAGCGTGAATGACACACAGAGCAAGATACAGCCGGGTGTTATGGCGGATGCCAAGTCTAGCGTCCAAACTGCGGGTGACTCCAAGATGTAAAGACCAAATGAAGCACACTAGTTCAAGAAACCAGGGGTAGTTACCAATAATTTTGGTTCAGTAATGTTAATAAGAGCACCTCTGAGTTCCTATTGCCCACTCAGCTCCTTTGTGATGGGAAGGGAGTTGCATTCACAGTGCCTTATCTGACTTTCCTGCTGAGGTGATTATCATTAGCTTGTTTGAGGCAACTGCAGAGGAAGGGAAGTAAAGGATCTGTCTTCGGAGAAGAGAAGAGACTAACTTGAAAGTTAACTCTGGAGTCTACTTATACATCCCCTAACATAAGGAAAGGCATGAGGCTAATCCCCTTTCAATTCACTTGGTAACTGGTGAACCTGGGGGTGACTGTCCCACTGCCTGATAAGTGACGTCCTCAATATGCCAAGCAATGGGGAGCCCATGATCCCATGAGACTCCAGAGGATGTTAAAAGTGAGAATCAGAAGCCTGTGGTATCAGACATAAGCAGAGAGGCTTCTGGCAGTCCATAGAATAGCAGTGCTAGCAACAGCCCCTCCACAACCTGTTAAAATTGGCCGCCCAGAGATGTAAGTTTGGGCGGGGTATAAATTTGATCAATCAATCAATCATATTATACCCTGTACCATACAGGACAGATATATTTTTAATGGAATGAGTGTGCGCGGTACTAAAGTCATAGTTGGCAACTGGCACTGGCTTTTATACCTTTTTTAAAAAATAAGTTGTACCACTGCTGCTGCCCCATTTAGGAGACAGACTAAGGACACAGCAGCCACCACAGTGCCCCCACCCGCCTGGGAATGAATGACAGCAGGCGGAACTGCCAGTGGGCTCCTTGGGAAACTGAGAAGGGAGGAGAGCGGAGAAGGGAATGGCAATAGGAGGAACCAAGGAACCAGTTAACTATGTTGTGATATCAAGCTTGTGCTATGGATCACATGGCTAGCTCAAACTACCTGGGTTCCCTTGGTGAAATGTTTGCATCAGCCCTTGCATATTCCTATACATCAGTCAGGAAGGCGGCAATTATGAAATTTTCCTATTTGCACCTCCTGTGTCTTTACACCATTAGACAATGAGGGAGTGAAAGGGATTATTAAGGAGAATATGGAGGTTGCAGAGAAGCTAAATGAGTCCTTTGCGTCCGTCTTCACGGCAGAGGATACTGAGCATATACCTGTTCCTGAACCAGGCTATTTGGTGATGGAGGCTAAAGAACTGAGTCAGATAGAAGTGACAAGAGTTGATGTTCTAAACTCTCTGAAAAAATTAAAAAATAGCAAATCACCAGGGCCAGATGGCATTCATCCAAGAGTCCTCAAAGAACTCAAATGTGAAATTGCCAGCCTCCTTGCAAAAATATATAACTTATATATAACCCTACAATCAGGCTCTGTACTGGAGGACTGGAAAGTAGCCAATGTAACACCGATTTTCAAAAAGGGGTTCAGGGGCGATCCAAGAAATTACAGACCAGTTAGCTTAACATCCGTTCCAGGCAAATTGATGGAAAGCATCCTCAAAGATAAAATTGTAAAGCACATAGAAGAACAGGCCCTGCTGGGAGAGAACCAGCATGGCTTCTGCAAAGGTAAATTTTGCCTCACAAACTTTTTGGAGTTCTTTGAGAGTGTCAACAAGTGTGTTGATAAAGGTGATCCAGTTGACATAGTATACCTGGACTTCCAAAAAGCTTTCAACAAAGTTCCTCATCAAAGACTCCTGAGAAAACCTAGCAGTCATGGGATAAGGGGACAAGTACATGTGTGGATTGCTAGCTAGTTGAAGGACAGGAAATGGAGGGTAGGTATAAATGGAGAGTTTTCACAATGGAGGGAAATTCCCACAGGGATCTGTACTGGGACTGGTGCTTTTTAATTTATTCATAAATGATCTAGAAGCAGGGATAAGCAGCGAGGTGGCCAGATTTGCAGATGATACCAAACTCTTTAGGGTAGTGAAATCCAAAACAGATTGTGAGGAGCTCCAAAAGGATCTCTCCAAACTGGGTGAGTGGGTGACAAAATGGCAAATACGGTTCAGTGTTGGCAAGTGTAAGGTGATGTACATAGGGACGAAAACCCCCAGCTTCAAGTATATGTCGATGGGATCTGAGCTGTCAGTGACTGACCAGGAGAGGGATCTTGGGGTCGTGGTGGACAGCTCGTTGAAAGTGTCGACTCAATGTGCTGCAGCTGTGAAAAAGGCCAATTCCATGCTAGGGATAATTAGGAAGGAGATTGAAAATAAAATGGCTAATATTATAATGCCCCTATACGAAATTATAGTGTGGCCACACTTGGAGTACTGCGTACAATTCTCGTCACCACATCTAAAAAAGGACATTGTAGAACTGGAAAAGGTTTAGAAGAGGGCAACCAAGATGATCGGGGCCTAGAGCATCTTCCTTATGAGGCAAGGCTACAACACCTGCGGCTTTTTAGTTTAGAAAAAAGGTGACTGCGGGGAGACATGATAGAGGCCTATAAAATCATGCATGGTGTGGAGGAAGTGGATAGAGAGAAATTCTTGTCCCTCTCACATAACACTAGAACCAGGGGTCATCCCATGAAATTGCCAGGAAACTTAGGACCAACACACAGAAGTACTTTTCCACACAAAACGTAATCAACTTGTGGAACTCTCTGCCACAAGATGTGATGTTGGCTACTAGTTTGGATGGCTTTAAGAGGGGCTTCATGGAGGAGAGGTCTATCAACCCCTTCTAGTTGGCAGGCTATAGGCCACCTTCAGCCTCAGAGGCAGGATGCCTCTGAGTACCAGTTGCAGGGGAGTAACAGCAGGAGAGAGGGCATGCCCTCAACTCCTGCCTGTAGACTTCCAGTGGCACCTGGTGGGCCACTGTGTGAGACATGATGCTGGACTACATGGGCCTTGGGCCTGATTCAGCAGCACTGTTCTTATGTTACACCATCCTCCTGACGGGTGTTTCCAAAATCTTTTGAGACACAAGCGTCTCAAAACAGCAGTATTTGCTCCAGTAAATCTCTCATACAGAGTAACCACAATATGAATGTACCTGAAGGATATAATTGGGGTGGAAGTCAAGTTTTCCTGAAAGTTTCACATTTCCTGCATTGTTCTTTAGGAGTATGGGGATAAAATATTCTGGAGTAAGTGATGATGCAATGAGGTGTCTTGAAGTACTTTAGCAGCCTTAGGTAAAGGAAGGTTCACAGTATAATATTGATTCACCACCTCTTCACTTCTCTTTTAATTTCTCTGTGACTTGCTCAATTACAGGTGTCACAAACTGCAGAATTAGTGGGTACACTGTAGTATTTGTCAAAGGTGAATGTCCAAATGTGATGAGTGTGAATACTGACAATCCCAGATGAATTTTATGAATGTTTAAAACTCAGAGGATGTTTGCAGTCCCCAAAATGGGATTGTCAGTATTCACCCATGTCTATCTGGCAAGCAAGGACATGCACCAGTGAACGCTGGCATTCACAAAACTAATCTGTCAACATCCGCATATAGATATTGATATTTAGTAAGTTTTGGACATTCACTGTAACATCTACAGCAGAGGTGGGTGAATTTCAGGCTTGCAGGATCTGTTTTGAACTCCAAAGTCCACCACTGAAGGAGATGCACAATAGGGCCTCAGGAGAGCACTCCCAAGTCCAAAAGGGTGGGCTACACCCTATGAGCCATACCCTGGGATAACTTCCATATACAAGAACAAATCTACACCACAGATTCTAACACAACGCTCTAAAAACAGCCAGCAGAGCTGCATGGAGATCTGGCCAAAGTCAACCAATTAATACTCATATTTTACAGGTGAGGGGCACAGAGGCTAAGAGGGATTCAAGTAGTGCAGGGCCATATTCTACTTGCCATTTTGGAACAATTGGGAGTCGGAAGCCCTTGCTGATATTCTGAAAACCATCCAGAGATCAACTAGTAGATCCTGATCTACCTTCTGCCCACTCCTGGTCTATGGTGTACATATGACAGGGGCCCGGGGGCAAATGTGCCTACCTGTGGCATATACATTCAGTGCACACAGTGTCAGAAACAGACATGCCATGCACGAGCAATATTCAAACATATTGTTGTACCTATGTTCAGATTTCTGTATGTAACCTATGTTCAGATTTCTGTACGTACATGTTTTTGTGTCACTGACTGTAACTGTGTTCATTTAAAAAGTGAAGTATAGGTCCCTCAAATTTACGGTACAGATAGGAAGTGTACCACTCTTTTTTAATCCAATGTAACATGAGGATAACACTGTAGAGAGATTGTTCAAGTGTTGAATATAATGTGTAAATAGGGCTAGATTATCCATGTGCAGAACATAATGTGCTAATAGGATTATGGTAATCCAGTATACTTGGCATACACAATACAGATACAGAGCTCCTGATTTCATAACATGAAAAAGTACTCACAGTCTGATCCTATATGTGTTTGCTCAGAAGTAAGTCTTATTGGATACACCTACTCAGTACAAGTGGTTTCTTATAGTTTTGGGGTAGGGTGGCCATATATAAAGTAAGATTGTGTAGAAGAATTGTAAAGTGAGATTTGTAAAGTAATGTCAATATGTAAAGTATGATAGTGTAGATTGTGTGTGGTGCCTTTGTGTAGAAGAAAGAATTTAAGCAGGTAACTTCTAAATTCTTACACATAGGGTGGGTTCAGATGTCGTGTGGTACCTAGCTACTGCTGACCTCTGTGTGACCTCAGCCTCAAGAATATATGTGCCCCCTCCCATCCCTGCACGAGTGGCTACTTCCTTTCTAGGTTAGAATATGTTGAGATGGGTTGTGATGTATGAACCCACCAATCTCGGCTTTTCGTAACCTACTTGCTTCAGAAAACTTGAGCCCCCAAACTCACTTGAACTCGAGCGTTAAGATAAGCTGGAAAGGAAGGAAGAACTTGTACGTGATGGCAGGTCATGTGGAGTTCAGCTGTGCCTGCAACCAAGGAGGTATCATGTCACGTCTGAACAAATCCGTACACCTTCAGACAGGCTAACAAGCTGCATTTGCTGATGCTACAGGTTCTAAGTGGGACTGCTAATGGGAAGGTTCGGCAGCCTTGTTCTTCTTTGAATTTGAGCACTATATTTTGGTGTTAACTCCTAGATGAGATAAAGTTCATCGAGCACTGTACCAAACAGACATCAATGCAGCCATGTTAGGGTAGAGATATAGTTCAGATGAGATGGTTTGGCTGATTAATCTTGTGCAGAAGATTGTGTGCATGCACTTGTGCCATTTTGTCCCCAAATAGTCACATGGGGTGGACCATCCAAACCACCCTTAATTCCATGGTTAATACATGGAATGGTGTGCCAGGTGTGGGGTGGGAAAATGTGCCTTCCGTGTTCCTCTTCATGCAACTGGGCAGCTGATTGGATAGTTCTGTCCAAACTGGAATTAAAACTTTAAAATTATTTAAAACCACAAGTCCGGTTAAATGTTGGGGTGAATAAATGTGTCTTTAGACACTTTTTAAAAAGTTGTCAGAGGTGGGGAGGCTCTTATTTCAGCAGGGCGCACATTCCAGAGTCTCGGGGTGGCAACAGATAATCCCCCCCATCCCGTGCATCCACCAGATAAACTGGGGACAACTGCAGATGAACCTCTCCGGATGACTTCAATGGGTGATGGGGTTCATACTGAAGAAGATGTTATCTTAAATACCTAGGACCTAAGCTGTTTAGGTCTTTATAGGTTATAGCCAGCACCTTGTATTTTGCCCAGAAACCTCTTGGTAGCCGGACTAGTTCTTTTAATATAGGAGTAATATAGTCTCTTCGAGAGGACCCAGAGACCAACCAGGCTGCTGCATTTTGTCTCCAAGTGACACCATCTGGAATCTGCCTGAGAGGTAGGAGTGGGACCACTGTAGAGCAGTGCCTCCCACTCTGAACCCCGTCAGACCCTCTAGAAGGATACTATGGTTGACAGTATTGAAAGCCGCCGAGAGATCCAAAAGGACCAACAAGGTCACACTCCCTCTGTCAATTCCCCATTGGAGATCATCCATCAGATCGACCAAGGCACTCTCTACCCCATAGCCCACCCGAAAACGAACTTGAAACGGGTCTAGATAATCAGTTTCCTCCAGAGTTAAGCAACTGCCTGGAGCACTTCTCCGATAACTCTGACTATGGACAACTGGTTATTAAAATTATGGGATTATGCTTTGATAGCTAAGGACACAGCCTATTTGAAATCTGCTTCCATTGATTCATTTGTATCAGTTGGGGAACCTTTATAAGTTTTAATACTTGGCAAGGTTCTCATCCACATTTGAGATCTGGTTTTGCTTAACAAGGATGATTGGTGTTGTTTAAATTTTTTGTGCTTCTGTAGCTATGATATTACCAAGGTTTGAAGGTGGAAATAACTTTTCTTTTTTCATGTTTCTGTTTTCTTGGGCTATGAATGTCTACATTGATCCAACAGTATTTTTGTAATTTGATTGTTCAAAAGTTGTATCTAAACAGTGATGTACTTTCTTCTCTTTACCTTTTATAAAATTTAAAAAATGAAAAGGACCATTGGGGCAGCATGACATCCATGTTGTGCAATATCTAGCTTGGCCCTCAGTCTTGCTAGCCAGTGTGTCATGCTAGGCTACATTCACACATAATGTGAAACCAGAGGTTGCTGGGCCCACAGTTAATTTTTTCTAACCATGAATCACGTTGCAGATGTTTGTCCTACCTCCTTTTTCAGGACCCTCTTCCTGATCTGCTGAGGCCACATCCCAGCAAGCTCTGTAGTGCTCTCATCACCAGACTGTGGGCAAGGCATCCACACATCACTAGAGCAGCTGCCATGGGTCACAATCTTTAAGGGGGCGTGCCGAGCATGATTGCCCGCCTCCATGACATACTAACAAAGAGTGCCCCACTTGTATGGGACCCCACACTCTCTCTGGTTAATGATAGAACTTGTACACAGCTACTCTCTCCTCCCCTGGGAAGTCTTCCATGCTCTCAAAGGAGATTTGGATGCTCCATGTGTTGGAGCCTAGCTGTGTGTGCAGACTGGGGAAACACCGGGTGCAGGGATGGATTTTTACTCTCATTCAGAATTCCTGGGTTCAGATTAGCGTTGTACCATATGCAGATCTGCCGCCACGTGGAATCGTGGGAGAGGGGAAGGCCCTAGGAGGCCCTAGGAGGGTGGGATTGTCATTCTGGGCACAAACAAAGGTGGACATGCTCAAATGGGCGGACAGGCTGGCAGAGGGCATGCTTTGGCAGCTTCTTGGCAGCAATTGCCAAGACAGGGAGAGCTGTTGGCAGGGTACCCGTCCTCGCAGCTTTCTTATATAGAGCAACCAGGCTGAGCAGCATCTGCCGTCCGGCCATGGCCTGAAACTCTCATGAGTGGTCTGTGGGAGAAGGGGGATTGTCGTCACACATTTTTAGATATTTTGCCTGATACCCCTATCCCCACAGACGGTTCTTCTCATGACTTGTGAAGGGCCCCTGGCCTTAGCAAGGAGAGCTGGTCTTGTGGTAGCAAGCATGCCTTGTCCCCTTAAGCTAAGCAGGGTCCACCCTGGTTGCATATGAAAGGGAGACTAGAAGTGTGAGCACTGTAAGATATTCCCCTTAGGGGATAGAGCTGCTCTGGGAAGAGCATCTAGGCTCCAAGTTCCTTCCTTGGCATCTCCAAGATAGGGCTGAGAGAGATTCCTGTCTGCAACCTTGGAGAAGCCACTGCAGTCTGTGTAGACAATACTGAGCGAGACGGACCAATGGTCTGACTCAGTATATGGCAGCTTCCTATGTTCCTATGTACATTCTTATGAGTGAGTGGTCCATTCAGGAATAGCATCCATCCTCATCACATATGAGGAATCACTCCTTACACTGAGGCAATGCTGATCCTGCTGCCTGGCCTTTCTCATGAGTAAGCTGAGGGACCACACATGTACCCCCAAAGGGGAAGGGTCTGAGCACACCTTCCTCAACATCACTGTATGAGAAATAGGCCTTGTCATTCAAGAATCCCTGGTTGGAGCTGCCTTTTAAACCTGATTCCAGGTATCGCCATCTCCAAGCACTCCTGCCATATGATTCCATCCCAGCATTCTAATGGGGTTGCCCTGCCCATCTTGCCATCTTGAAGGGGTGTGCTTGTGGACATACATCATTGTCGCTTCATTTTCAGGGAGCAGAGCACTTAGTGTCACCCCATGCCCTTTCTCTCATGCTTGCCAGGAGGGGGGGGGAGCAAGGGACAGCACAGAAAGAGGGGATGCCCCTGTGTGACTTTGCCATTTGACAGACTAGCAAGCTTGGGCTGGGACATGGCAGTGTCCCTGTTGCTGGGCAACTGCTTTGTTGGATCAGAGACAGTGGAGTGGGGCAAGTGCTTGGAGAGGCAGCCAGCGAGAAGCACTGCTGGCATCGAACAGGCACTATCCTGGGTGGGTCTGTACCGCTGTCTCTATGATTGAGGCTCCAGAAAGCAAAAGAAACTGCAATTATGGAATGGTCCACATTTGGACATAATGCCGCCGCCAAACCTCAAGTTGGGGTGGAGAACCAAAGGTTCAAAATGGAGTTTGGCAAGGCAACCCGCAGGTTGCTTTTGCCACAAAGCCACATTTTCACGCATTCAGATGTAATGGAGTTCCAACCTCTGCCCCATTTAACTGTGGTTTTGCGTTACGTGCAAATGCGACTTAGCTCTCCTGCCGAATATCTATACCTCTCTGCATGTTTAGCACAAAATGACATAACTAAAATGCCTACTAATAAGATCAGACAAGATACCTTTATGATTAGCTAGGAAATTCTTTGATAAAGTAACAATTTCAGCAGGGGAAAAAAAAGAACATTCAGAATGAGCACCTGCTCTTGCAGAATTACTTTGCTGCAGGTCCCAACCCAGGAGAGTTTGCAGATGGTTTGTATTTACAAATCTGACCTCAGCAGCCCTTCATCAATCTTAAAACAAGTGATGCTTCAGAAAGCATTGAACATTTTGTTCCAGCATACTGCAGACAGTCTCTGAATGGTTACTAACAAGAGGTCTAATTAATTAGGGATTTTTCTTTTTCCCCTTAAATCTTACAAAATACTCAGAATGGGTCAGTTCCGACATTATTGCCTGACTGGTCCACTGAACCACATGGAGAACAGTGTGTGCACATACACCCCCCCCATCATGCCTAGTATGCTGTGTCATCATCACATAATCCTGTGGGGAGGTGGAATATCCGATTTGCCCCTCACGAGGCAACTGAAGTGCTATTTTAAAGCAGCACTTAAATTGGGCAGAGGGTGGTTTTGAAGTTCTGGCCCCTCGTGTTATATAGTGGTGGGGTGATAGGATGGCAAGACATATGTAACATATGTGCGCACATGTCTTATCCTGCATTTGGGTGAGCTGGTGAGGAGCATTTTCTCTCAGGGCAAACCAGACATTATGTGGAGTTCTGTGTAAAGTTTCCCCAACATCTTTTTCAAATGCTATTATGAAAGGCTGCAGTCAGGAATAGAGGAAGGGTTGGTTGGGAGTAAGTCCTTAACCCATCAACTTTTGGCCATTTCCCCTCTAAAAATTGACATGCAGCTGCTTATCCCCTCCATCCCTGGAACAGCAGCTTGACCCTTATGCATTGGGGACTATATAGTGAGGTCAACTGGAGGCATGAACAATAGATAAGATATTTGTCTGACCACAGTTACCCATGTCTGGTAACTCCATCATATGTTGGGCTGCCTGTGCAGATTGCTCATAAACTGCTGTTAGTACAAAACACAGCTGCTTTGCTACTAACTGGGTCTGAGCAAATGGAAGATATCTTGCCAGCAGTGCTTAAAGAGCTGAACTGGCACATGGTCTATTTCTAGGCACAATTCAAATTTCTGGTGCTTACATTTAAAGCCTTGCATGACTTGGGAACCTGAACGATCACTGTCTCTGATCTGAGCCTACCCATATATGGAGTTAATTGGGAGACCTTCCTCTGAATGCCTCCCACCATCTGAGATGAGGCAGGTGCCGACTCAGGAGAGGGTCTTCTCAGCTGTCAGTAAGACTTCCGCTCTGGGCTTCATTATATAGCCTGTTTTGGCTAGGACAGCATTCTCAAGAATCAGGTTTGCCCCTTGGGGACACTCCTATATCCAGCTTTGTTCTAGCATGGTGAGGTGGCAGCAATGGAACAGAAGTCAAGATGGGCTTCCACACAGTTCATGCACCAGCTGCAACCCTTGGGGAGAAGGTAGATCTCTAGTCACTGTCACATATGCCTCAGTCACATCCTGTTGAAAAGAAACATTGGTAGACTTACCGTGAAGGGTTCTTTTTCTGGGTATGGGGAGGGCATCCTAACGTGATGGGTTATCAAGCTCTGCATGCTCCTAGACAGGACCAATCAAATTTCAGGCCAGCTATGTGTATCCAGCCAGCTGTCACGCATCCCCAGTTCCAGGACTGTAGAGCATAGAACAAACATAGAGCTAAAGAAGGAGAAGATATAGGCCACAAGGTTCAAAGGGAAAAGTAATAGTAGTAGAAAAGTGACAGCAATAACTAAACAGCCCTGGGAGTCACCCCTCCTCCCTTAAAAATTTTCTCTCTATCATTCGCAGGAGGGCCGGATGCCCTCCCCATACCCAGAAAAAGAACCCTTCACGGTAAGTCTACCAATGTTTCTTTTTCCTTGGTATGGGGAGGGCATCCTAACATGATGGGACGTACAAAAGCAATCCCAAGGGTGGGAGCGGATGATTAAACCACCTGCTGCAAAACCGTCCTTCCCATTGCCGCTTGAGCAGCATGAAAGGATGGAATCTTATAATGTTTGATCAAAGGAGATACTGATGCCCATGTTGCCACCTTGCAAATTTCTTCCAAGGGGGCACGAACAGAAAAGTCTGTCGAAGTGGCAGCACTTCTCGTAGAATGGGCGCTAATGGCCCGAGGAATAGGCAGATGAAGAGACTCATAAGCCAAAGTTATGGCAGCTCTGATCCATCTACTTAATGAAATCTTTGAGACCTTAGACCCTAAGGACGCAGGCTGGAAGGACACAAACAGTGAGTCCGTCCTTCTAAAGGTCTTGGTCTGCTTAATGTATAATTTAAGAGCTCAGCGTACATCAAGGGTATGCCAAGACCGCTTTTTGGGTGAACCGGACTAGGGCAAAAGGAGGGTAACACCAAATCCTGACTCCTATGAAAAATGGAATTAATCTTAGGCAAAAAGGTAGGGTCCAATTTCAAGACAACACAGTCCTTCTGAAAGATACACAACTCCTTACGCACTGAAAGGGCAGCTAGCTCAGAAACCCTTCGTGCAGTTGTGATGGCAACAAGGAACAGAACTTTAAAGGACAAGATTCGCAAGGGAGCTAAGCGCAGGGGCTCAAACGGAGCTTTAGTAAGCGCCTTTAAAACTAGATTTAAATCCCAAGAGGGAAACCTATGTACAGGAGGAGGAGCCAAGTTGGTAGCTCCCCTCAGAAAACACCTGATGTGAGGATGCAAGGAAGAAGAGCCAGGTTCCAATAGATTCAGTACTGATGACAATGCAGAAGTTTGTCTTCTTAGAGTGCTAGGACGGAGCCCTTTTTCAAGACACGCTTGAAGAAAACCTAGAACTTCTGGAACCCCCGCCACGGATGGAATGACATTCAGTTTATGCCCCCAGGCACAAAAAGCCGCCCAGGTGACTTGGTAGATTCGCGAGGTGGATGATCGTCTTGACGCCAAAATAGTGTCTTGCACCTGGGTAGAATATCCCTTGTCTTCTAGGATCTTGCACTCAACCTCCAAGCGTGAAGGCGTAACCAGGCGATGTCCGGGTATTAGAGAGGGCCTTGCGACAGCAGATCCCTTCTTTGAGGAAGAGACCACGGTGGACGAACTGACAGCCTCAGTAGGTCGGAGAACCAAGGCCTCCGAGGCCAATAAGGAGCTATCAAAATGACCTCCGCTTCCTCCGACAGGAGCTTCCGCAGGAAAGAGCCTAGAATCGGAGTTGGAGGAAACACATAGAGCAAGCCCTGCGGCCAAGGACAGGAGAGGGCGTCCACCTCCTCTGCGTGAGGAGAAAAATATCTGGCGTAAAACCTCGGCAACTTCGCATTCGCCTGAGAAGCGAATAGATCCAGCTGTGGACGACCCCGCCGGGCTACAATTTTCTCGAAAACTGCTGGGTGGAGACCGCACTCCGCTAGGTCTACCCGTTGGTGGCTTAGCCAATTCACCTGTAAGTTCTCCGTGCCGCTCAGGTGCTCCGCTGTCATGGAACACAAGTGGATTTCCGCCCAACCGAATAGCAGGTTTGACTCCCGCATGAGGGCCCTCAATCTTGTGCCACCCTGGTGATTCACATGAGCTTTTGCAGTCACATTGTCCGTCCTTATGAGGACATGTCTCCCCTCCAAAAGATCGTGGAAGTGAAGAAGGGCTAACCGAATAGCCTTCAACTCTAACCAGTTGATGGTGTTCCTTAGATCCCTCTGGTCCCACAAGCCCTGTGCATGGCGTGTAAGACAGTGGGCCCCCCAACCAGCAGAGGCGTAACTATAGGGAGGGCAGGGGGGGCACGTGCCCCGGGCGCCATCTTTTCTGGTCACGTGGGGGGCGCCGCCATGACCAAATTAAAAAAAAATTTTTTTACTTTTTTGTTAATACAAATGTTTCCTGCTCAGTGCAGCAGCGCTGCAGCAGTCAAGGGAGCGCGTCGGTGCCCCCTTCCCCACGAGCGGTCCCTTCCGCGCCGCCTGCGCCCCCCACCCATTGCTTTGCTGGTGCCTGGTGGCCAGTCAGTGGCCTGGCTTGGCGGCGGCGGCGGGCGCTTTTGAGGAAAAACCAAAGTATAATGTAGTATGTTGGGGGGGGGCGGGGGCGCGGTGGGGGGGCGCCATTTCAGTGCTTGCCCCGGGCGCCGTTTTCCCTAGTTACGCCTCTGCCAACCAGAGAGGCTGGCGTCCGTCGTGACCACCACCCTCCAGGGAGTTTCCAGCAGCATGCCCTTCTCCAGGGCTGGAGAAAGCCACCAGAGAAGGGAGTCCCTGACCTTCCGTGGCAGGTGAAGCATCAACAGTGTTCTTTCCATAATGGCTACTTGATGGGGAAGAAGGAACCACTGAAGCGGTCTTGAATGCCACCTGGCCCAAGGTGTACATTCCAGGCATGCAATCATCAGACCCATGATTTGGGCCAGAGAAATGAGGGAGCCCCGGCGCCTGAACATCCATGGCCTGATGTGGTCCACAATCCTTTTCCGCCGATCTGGTGGTAGGGAAACTGTCCCTGCACTGGTGTTGAAGACAACGCCTAGATGTTGAAGCACCTTCGAAGGAGATAGGTGACTCTTGGCACGGTTTATGACAAAGCCGTGATCCTCCAATATCTGAACCACCTGATCTATGTCCCTGGCCATCAGCTTTGTGAAAACTCGAGGGGCTGAGGACAACCCGAAGGGGAGAGCCCTGTATTGAAATTGCCTCTGGTTGTAGGCAAACTGGAGATACTTGCAGGACGCCGGGTGAATTGGTACATGTAAGTACGCTTCCGAAAGGTTGATTGATGACAAGTAATTTCCCGGAAAAATCGCTGCTTTTATTGTCCGTAATGATTCCATTCGGAACTTGCGTTTGCGTACGAAGTGATTCAATCTCTTTAGATCCAGGATTGCTCGCCAGGAATCGTCCTTTTTTGGTACCAAAAAGAGAAGCGAAAAAACGCCCACACATAATTCTGTCGACGGAATTGGTTCTATGGCTTGTATGTCCAGTAAGTGTTGAATGCTGTGCTCCATCAGGATTCTTTTGGATCTCACCCTGGAAGCAGGTGTAATAAAGAGAAAATCGGGAGGAATATCTACAAGGTCTACAACGTACCCCTGACTCACCGTATTCAACACCCATTGATCTGTGGTGCTGTTCCCCCAGACTTCTGCAAACTCCATATGTCTGGCCCCCACTGGTATCGCATCATTGCTTATGGTTCTGATTATTGGCATAGCTTCCTGAATGCGCCCTGGCTGATCCTCTGCCCCTGTTGTTCCAAGGTTGATGCCAGGTAGCTCTGAAGGAAGATCCGCGATCATTTCGTCCTCTGAAGCCGTCTCTAGATCCTGAATTGGCAGGTCTATTAAAGCCTCTGAAGGGAAAAAAGGAATTCTGAAAGGCATTATTTCCCCTGAAATTCCTTCTGGGATCCCAACGCCCAACCGGCATGGACTTCTTTTTATCCTTAGTGTCTACCAAAATTGGATCTAAGGATTCCCCAAATAATCCCCCCCCCATAAAGGGAGAAGCTGCCAAGGTGGACTTGGACTTGGTATCTGCCCGCCAATTCTTTAGCCATAAGCTTCTGCGAAGGGCCACCCCCGCTGCCATAGCATGCAAAGCGTGTTGTATGCAATCCAAACCAGAATCTGCCATAAGGGCAGAAGCTCTGGCTAGCTTATTCAAGCCTTGGCGAAGCTTCAGATTTTCTGGTGGAACCAGTTTAACAAGTTCCTTAGTCCACAGAATGGAGGCACGGGCAAAAATAGAATTAGTGGCAGCTGCCCTTATGACAGTTGCAGACGCCTCGTGCATCTTATGTAACAGGTGATCAGTTTTCTTTTCCTCTGGCGTTTTGAGAAAGTCATCTCCCTCCTTATTAACCAGAGTGCCAGTGACCAACTGGGCCACGGGCCCATCGACAACAGGAACTGCCAAAAGCGCCATAATATCAGAGGGTAATGCATACAATTTCCTTGGGAAGGAAATGGTAGGTTTAGCAGACCCAGGTAGCCCCCACTCAGCAAACATGACATCTTTAAATAAAGAAGGAAAGGGTACAGTGGCTGCAGAAACAGAAGTGGAAGGAAAAACCTCTTGATCCAAGCCAGAGACTGTAGGGGAGGCTATCTCTGGTGATACATCTTTAATAGCCCTTTTGGCCTTGGCTAGTAAAATTTCAAATTCAGAGGCAGAGAAAAGTCAAGTAGAATTAGGCTTTTCCATGGGAGCCTGTTCGTCAGACAGTTCCCCTTCCTCTTTCTCAGACTCGGAAGTCTGTGAATCCTCAGAGGGAAGCACTGGGCGTTGAACCACAACCTGAGAACGCACCGGGATTCCCGGGGTGTTCTGAACTATTGGGATCCCCTGTGGCATAATAGGGGGTACAGTGGCTTGAATATTTAAAGGAACATCAGTGGGATCATGTTTTGGAGCCCTGGGCACCTCCTCAGAGGTGGAAGAGGGATGGTGAACGTGTTTCCACTTTCTACGTCTCCTCCTGGTGGAGTCAAGCAAAAAGGAGCGCTCTGCCATAGGAATCGCCCATCTAGCCAGGCTTGAGTCCGGCGAAGAAGAATAGGAAAGTCTCCTAGACCTACGGAGGGGGGCGCCACTTGTAGAGAGGGTGGCTGCATGCTGGTAGATTGCCCACAGGAACCTAACACCCCAGAGGTGGAAACCGGTTGGGAAGGAATTAAGGCACTCCCGACTGAGTCCATCAGAGGGGAAACCATATTTAAGCAGTGCCTTCTGACAAATTCCCCCAGCCATAACAACTCACCCTCTGAAGGCTGGTGATCTCCTGGGAGAGGGGGCATATCGGGAAGCGCTTTCCTATTCAGCCGCTCGGCTGCAGTGGCAAAGGTTGCTGTAGCAGCGGCCAACAATGGACCCTGAGAGGGGTCGGAGGCACTCGGCGCAGACGGCGTGGTCAGTAGAGCCTGAGGGGGGTCGATAGTCGCGGGCGCCATCGGCGTGATTGGCGGACCCTGAGGCGGGGCGATAGCCGCAAGCGCCGTCGGTGTGAAGATCGGACCCTGAGGAGGGTCGAAAACGGTTGAGCAGAACTCTGGGCCAACGAAGGTCCATGTAGTAATAAGGAACCCGTAAAGTGTTCGGAAAGCGGTACTGTGCGCCCAGGGTCCCTGTCGATCCTGATAGTAGCAACGGAACGGGACTTAGAAAGGAGCGCTAAAATGACCGCCGCTCCCTCAGCAGTAAGATTGGGCGGCAAAAAGGAAGACGGTTGCTGAGCCCAAACTGCCTGTAATTGCAGCCTTTCGCTCAGCGTAGTGCTGCCAGGAGAGAGTTTTGCCTTTTTCTTTTTTGCCAAGACTTTGTCTTTCAAATGCTTGGTCTTTTTTGTGGCTTTTTTGGGCGGCGGAGCCGGCAGATCAGTAGTCTCCAGAGGCTCCGCGGTCTCTCTCTCCCTAACGTTAGCCGAAAGGCTTAAGCCCGCAGTTCCCTCGTAGCTCGCGGCTGAGGAAACAATTGCGGCTTCTGTAAAGGGGCCCTCCGAAAGGGAACCCTTCAACATGTCCCCCATATGCACAGGCTCCATATCCACAGGCCCTTTCAATGAGGGCTAATTCAATTTTAAAATAAAATAAAATAAAATAAAATTCGCTAAAATACTAAAAAGGCGACTCCCTTCCCACCCTGGCACACAGAAGAAAGGAAGGGAGAAGAAACTGGCCTGATTAGTTATAGTAGAATTGAAGTAAAAAGGCTGTGACAATTCCTCACAGCAGGAATCAAGCTCTGTCTGCGGAGCGAGACAGGACTGGAACTGGGGATGAGTGACAGCTGGCTGGATACACATAGCTGGCCTGAAATTTGATTGGTCCTGTCTAGGAGCATGCAGAGCTTGATAACCCATCACGTTAGGATGCCCTCCCCATACCAAGGAAAATGATTGCTACTCACTAAAAACAAGGCTGCCTTTGAAGAGTGTTCAGAACCTGCAGCTAGTGTAGAATGTTGCAGCCAGGGTGCAGACAGGAGCCCTTCATTCAGAGCATGATACCAGTCTCCTTACTCGCCGTGCCTTGCCCTCACCTGTTTCTGATTGCAGGACAGAACAGTTGTTGCACCTAGACGTTGATGCTTCTGTCCACAGGAGGCCCATCTAGCTCCTTCTCCCCTCACTTGTCAGAAGTTAGTGAAGATCATCCTGTTTCAACAGGCCTTCAGTGTTGTTTGCCTGGTACTCCCCTGATCTGTAGGTTTTATTTGGCTCTAACCTTGGATGATGATGATGATGTTGCTATTGTTATTAACAATGTTGCTGAAAGGCATTATACGGTTGACAAACATTCCCCCCCACCCCCAGTATAACCCCCTCCCCTCCACATACCCACCCTGAGCCAGTTCTCCCGACCCCAAGCCTGCCTTCTCCCCCTCCACGCTGGTTGGGGGAAAGTGAGAAAGGAAGGCAGAGAAAGAGAAAGAGAGGGAAGAAAGACAGAAGGAAAGGAAAGAAGGGAAGGAATGAACACACACCTTTGCATCTATAGATATAGGTAAGTAAAAAAGAAAGCTCTTATTGTATGTATACTCTGAGGAAGTTGTCCCAAACTTCTGACCATTAATCTGATTTGTCTGCCTTGGTAATGGCCCATTTTTCATGTGCTGCCAATTCAAGCAGGTCATGCTCCTAGTCCTCAATCCTTTGGGGATTTGGGTGTTTTTCATTGCCACAATATTAATCATTTGGCTACTAGCAGGCTTCTCCATAGGCATTGTTTAGAAGTTGGATTTAGTCCCCAAGCAGCCAGGTTGTTCTCCAGTACTGCACTGAAGTCCTAGTGGCAGAGTGTGGTAAGCGTCTGCTTGGGAAGCCGAAGGTCAGGAGTTCGATTCCCCGTTGGGGCAGCTAAAAAAATAAGATTTGGAGAGGAGAGCTGGTCTTGTGGTAGCAAGCATGACTTGTCCCCATAGCTAAGCAGGGTTTGCCCTGGTTGCATATGAATGGGAGACTTGATGTGTGAGCACTGCAAGATATTCCCCTCAGGGGATAAAGCCGCTCTGGGAAGAGCATCTAGGTTCCAAGTTCCCTCTCTGGCTTCTTCAAGATAGGGCTGAGAGAGATTCCTCCCTGCAACCTTGGAGAAGCCGCTGCCAGTCTGTGAAGACAATACTGAGCTAGATAGACCAATGGTCTGACTCAGTATTGGCAGTTTCCTATGTTCCTATGAAGTCCTTCAGTTTGAGAGATGTAGCCATCACTAGATTAATTTTAATATTAACTTCCTTCCGGAAGCCTTGTATGGTGGGACAATCTCAAAATATATGTACTGTGTGAAGATTACAGCATTTCCAGCAGTTAGTATTTGAGGCAAGTTTTAAGTGCCCAAGATACAAGTGGGTCCATTAAGCCCTGAAAATGATCTTTTGTTGAATAAGACACAATCTAATATCCATTGAGCTGTGTTTAACGCTACAAAAATTTTCATGCCATTGAGCTGGTGCTATTTTAAACGAGAGTCCATGCCTCTTTGGCTAAATGAGGCTAATACAGCAGAAACTTTTATTTCATGCTTATTGGACAGATAATGTTTTAAAAGGCTTGGTTGCAGACTTCTAGATGTTGGAGGTGTAATTTGTATGAGGGTATACTTACACATATGGTTTGATTCTATCCGGCTATTGTTCCATTTTGGCTTGAAATTAATAAGATGGTTACAATGATTTTGCAGTAATCATTGCTTGTCAGGGACATTCATATTTTCTTGGGGCACATTCCCAGCATATGGAATCTAGCATTACATCAAGAACTGTGGATTCTTTGTGCATGGGGCTATGAGCCACCTAATAGCACAGCGGGGAAATGACTTGACTAGCAAGCCAGAGGTTGCTGGTTCGAATCCCCACTGGTATGTTTCCTAGACTATGGAAAACACCTATATCAAGCAGCAGCGATATAGGAAGGTGCTGAAAGGCATCATCTCATACAGGAGGCAATAGTAAACCCCTCCTGTAAAGACAACCACAGTGGTCACCAGGAGTCGACACCAACTCGGCACACTTTATTTTACATGCATGGGGGCGGGGTTGCCAGAAGGACCATAATATACTACTGGAAGGACAAATTTACTCCTGAATTGCAACTTTGGATAACTGATATGTGTTTCTTGTCAGCATTAGAACTGTTTTTCCCCTTGATGGAAAAGTAAAGAAGAGGAATTTTCAGCAATTTGGTTGAATTGCAAGAAATTGTTCATGCTTTGGAAAAAAAAATGTCCTTAGAAGACGGTACCCACCCTCTTCCCCCTTTTCTTTGGCAGGTTGTACTTATATTATGCTAAAGTCATGATTAAGGGATTTTTAAATTGTTTTCTTCTTCTCCTTTCCCCCTCTTCACTTATACACACATATAATTCTTATCCTTGATTATGTTATATGTACAGCTGTAATCTTACTTGAAATTTTAAAAAAAGGATATGCGAGTTCAAAATTCAATTTATCCCTAAGTAAATACAGGCCTAGGTCCAGCTCTCAATGCCCAAACAAATATAGGTATTTATTTGGGAGGATGGACATCCTAATGGCATACACTAGTATATCTGGAGTCGTTGGGCCTGCCTGGGCATCTGGTTTGAATTGAGCAGATTTACATGGTTTCAGTTACATATATTGCCATGCATTTGATAGGGGCAATTGGAATTCCTCCCCTTGCAGGCTTATGGTTAAAATTATCATTTTCATTTATCAGCTGTGCTAGGCAATTGATTTCTTTTGCTACCCATTAGGGACATAGGAAGCTGCCATATACTGAGTCAGACCATTGGTCTATCTAGCTCAGTATTGTCTTCACAGACTGGCAGCGGCTTCTCCAAGGTTACAGGCATTTGCTTTGATAAATCGGCTATTTTCCAATTAATATATGCGGGTTTCCCCATCATGTCACTGGTCCTATCCACCCCCAGCACAGTACCTCCAGTGACTGTTGCCAGTGTCTATCTTATGTGTTTTTTTTTTAGATTGTGAGCCCTTTGGGGACAGGGATCCATCTTATTTATTTATTTATTATTCCTCTGTGTAAACCACCCTGAGCCATTTTTGGAAGGGCGGTATAGAAATCAATCAATCAATCAATCAATCAATCAATCAATGTCACGTTCATATGGGAATGGGAATCAAACTTCAGTTGTCTTGCTAACCCTTTCCAGGCATGTCAGGCTGCATGTATTATAGGGGAATGGTCACGAGGGTGTTTAAAATACTTGGAGCCCAAGGCTTCCCATTCCCAGCCTTCTAAGGACTTCAGTTCTGACAGCTCCACATGTGCCCTTCAGGGCTCTCCCCTTCATCATCAAAATCTCCAGGGTTTAGTCTGTGCAATTAAAAATGTGTTATGGTACAGTCTAAGGTTTACCAGATTGAAGCCCCACTGCTTTTGCCCCTAGTTGGAATTTAGAGTAAGTAATCCATGGCCTGCCATTTCCCCAAAGAAATGTCCTCACAGCTCTGTCAATTTCTATGAAGTATCTTTGTGGTGGAATAAGCTGTGGAAACTCTCTTAAGTTATAAGCACATCTAGGCATAACATTCGTTTTTGTAACATTTATTTTACCCCACAGGGTCAAGGGGAATGTGGAGAAGCTCAATCTTAATCTATGTAATTTATCTAGGTGAGTTACTAGACTAAACAGCTTAGGTCCTGGGTATTTAAGAGAACGTCTTCTTCACCATGAGCCCCACTGCCTGTTAAGATCATCTGGAGAGGTTCGTCTGCAGTTGCCGCCAACTCATTTGGCAGCTACTCGGGAACGGGCCTTCTCCGTTGCTGCCTCTGGACTTTGGAACACGCTCCCTGTTGAAATAAGAGCCTCCCCATCTCTGGCAACTTTTTAAAAGGCACTGAAGACACATTTATTCACCCAGGCTTTTAATTAGATTCATGGTTTTAAATCTTTAATGTTGGTTTTAAATGATTTTAATGTTAATAATTTTAATGTTTAAATGATTTTAACTGTTTAATTGATTTCGTTCTGATTGTATTTGTTTTGTTTTTATTTTGATGTAAACCGCCCTGAGCCATTTATGGAAGGGTGATATATAAATCAAATAAAAATAAATAAATACCTAAATAAATAGATTAGTTGGTCTAGTCATCGGAATTCCTAGATATCTCAAGGAGTCTGATTTTCATGTAAAGAGCCAAGGCATTTTCCGGCTGCAGAGAGGTAATTTCCTAATGGACATAGCCTCTGAATTATGCCAATTAATGTTCTATCCAGATAGGTCCCCAAACTGTTTTTGTACCTGGTTTGTTGTTTTTAAAAAATCTTTTCTGTGCTGCTCAAAATGCTTACATCTTGTTGATTTTTATTGTCGTTCATGGTATTCAGCTTTTGAGCGGGTGGGGGGGGGAACCCAAATATAAATAAATACATTTCTCTCAGCAACAGGAAATACCTCTTGGTGAGGTATTAACAAATGTTACAGTTGCTTTCAGTTCATTATGAAAACTGTAATTTATTGTTTGTTTTTCTCAACTTGATAACTTGAATCCCAGTCCCCAGCATCCCACTGTGACGTGCTCTAAATGCTTGCTGATTGTGAATACGCAACTAAAAACAACCTCTCATTTATGCGAATGGTTTGGCCCATTAGAGACTTTTAAAGCATGCATTACTGCCCCCAGGGTTGCCTTTGTCTAGCTACTTAAAGATCCCAGGGAAACTGGGCATCTTAGATACATATATATATTTTGTCTATATTCCCTTTGGTTTATCAGCAGGAGGCAACATATTTAATTAGATTGGGAGCATTTATAATCTCTTCTGGGCCAGCTCCAGCCATAACGCTGGACGCCACTTCTGAGTTAATTCCAGTCAAACCAGCCATTCCACTAGAACATATGGGTAACCTATAAGCCTTTAGCAAAACGTGGGGGCCTCCCTGCTGAGAAAACACTATCCAACAAAGCGAGAAGGGGCCTGCGTAACAAGTGGAGGTCAAAGCAGCACTTAGACCAAACAGCATCTGGCAAACTGTGCCAATTGGAAATCAATGAGAAACTATGGGTTGTAGGTTGTAATTTTATGCCTGTTTGCACAAGAAAATAACTTTGAATTAAAAAATAATAGGCCTACGTCATCTACCATCACAATACTGTTATGTTAATGTAGCTCTGCCAGTCGACTGGTTGACAGGCCAAGCTGTGACCCATGGTGTTTTTGTTTTTATGATGCTAAACCTTCAGTGAATACCAAAGAAGTTTTACCAAGTGGTTCTTTATCATAAGTAACTGCCCAGGGATGTGAGTTTTGGGCGGTATAGACATTTGTTAAATAAACAAATAAATAAAATAAGTAGTATTTTTTCATAACTGAATGACTGTTCTACATGCACTGCAAATACTAGTTTAGACTAATATTTAGAGCATGTGTAGAGGACCATTCTGATAATAGCACCTCCCCCCACAACAGAGGGATGAGCTGGGAGGGCGTGAGGATATCATGATAGGTGTGTTCTCGATGTTTTCCCTTTCTAATTGCGTGATCTAATAAGATATAGCCCAAACTGGCTATACATGTATATCGTGCCTGGCCAACCAATGCCTAGGTAGCATACACATTTCAAAATACTAAGCACAAAATCATATAATATATAATCACAATAAAATAATTTAAAAATAAAATATGAAAGAGGTACTTTTAAAGGACATAAAATAACATTCAAAGACCTTTTGAAAGAGAATATGCATTGTCACCTCAAAAATAAGGAGACTTGAGCTCTGTTCAGCCACTATATTATCTATGGACATTGTACCCAGGTATGGTATCTATAGAATCACACCTTTAACCCCTGCCCTTATACCAATGTGCACTGAATCCCTTTCCCCCTTCACTTACAGTTTGAAGAGACCTGTGTAAGTTATACTCAGGGAGAGATACTTCCCGTGATTAGGATATCTCCCTGAGTATAGCGTTTTCTTTTTAAACAAACAGTGTGTGTGTGTGTGGTGGGCATGCATTCAGCGTGCGTTGGCACAACACTTGGGCATACAGACAAAGCTTTGGACTGAGGCAAAACTCTTTGGGCAACATATACTATCAAGTTAGGGTAGGCGCCTAGTGCCTACATTAACTGGCATGGGTGCCTACATTAACCAGCCCTATAAGTGGAAGAAGAGGAAGCATCAATCAGCATATTCAGGTAGAAGCCAATGTCTGGTCCAGTAGATAGGTGTGTACATGGGAGCCAGCGTGGTGTAGTGGTTAGAGTGCTGGACTAGGACTGGGGAGATCTGAGTTCAAATCCCCATTCAGCCATGATACTTGCTGGGTGACTCTGGGCCAGTCACTTCTCTCTCAGCCTACTTCACAGGGTTGTTGTGAGGAGAAACTTAAGTATGTAGTAGACTGCTCTGAGCTCTTTGGAGGAAAAGCGGGATATAAACTGTAAAATAAATAAATAAATAATAATTAAAAAAAAAAGACTGGGGAGATTTGGTTTCAAATCTCTGCTCAGCATTCACTATATGAACCAGTCTGGGCTATATCTTACTAGCACACATTCTCTCTCTCAGCCTAACCTACTGCAGAGGATTGTTGTGAGGATGGGCAGAGAACCATATGTTGCACTCTGAGTTACTTGGAAAAAAGTTGAGAAAAACATGTTAATAATAATAATAATACATACATACATACATACATACATACAACACTGGAACATCTGCAAAAAATACAAGCTACCTGTAGCCAAAAATTGGTGGGACCATAACATTGAAAAAGTTGTCTAAACTGAAGATGCAAAAATATTATGGGACTTCCGACTACAAACAAACATCTGCCACACAATACACCAGATATAACTGTAGTCGAGAAGAAAGAAAAACAAGTCGAAATAATCGACATAGCAATACCGGGGGATAGCAGAATAGAAGAAAAAGAAATCAAAAAAATCACCAAATACAAAGATCTACAAATTGAAATTGAAAGGCTGTGGCAGAAGAAGACCAAAACAATCCCAGTGGTAATTGGCGCCCTGGGTGCAGTTCCAAAAGACCTTGAAGAGCACCTCAACACCATAGGGGCCACAGAAATCACCACCAGCCAATTACAAAAAGCAACTTTACTGGGAACAGCCTATATTCTGCGATGATATCTATAACAACAGCAACAACATCAATAATAAAATCCAGCCATCCCAGGTCCTTGGGAAGGACCCGATGTCTGGATAAAACAAACCAGTCAATAACACCTGTCTGACTGTGTAAACAACAACAACAATAATAATAAAAGAGCCAGCGTGGTGTAGTGGTTAGAGTGCTGGACTAGGACCGGGGAGACCTGAGTTCAAATCCCCATTCAGCCATGATACTTGCTGGGTGACTCCAGGCCAGTCACTTCTCTCTCAGCCTAACCTACTTCACAGGGCTGTTGTGAAAGATAAACTTAAGTATGTAGTACACCACTCTGGGCTCCTTGGAGGAAGAGCGGGCTATAAATGTAATAATAATATTAATATTTATTGCCCTCTTCCGATATATGGGATGGGGAAAGACATGTTGGTTTTATCTTTTGTGTGCGGGGAAAGGCACTGAAGACACATTTATTCACCCAGTCTTTTAATTAGATTCATAGTTTAAAAATTTTTAATACTGGTTTTAAATGTTTTTAATGTTTTAAATGATTTTAATTGTTAATTGATTTGATGTTTTAAATGATTTTAATTGTAAACTGCCCAGAGATGCAAGTTCTGGGTGGTATAGAAATATTTTAAACAAACAAGCAAGCAAGCAAACAAACAAACAAACAAATAAATGCATGCCTGATATACTTGTTGGTGTCATAAAGGGACCACTAGAACCACCTCCCGCAGCTGTCTGAAAGCCTCTGCTCCAGTAAATGCCTCTACTGTTTCCCCCTTATTGGCCCTTAGGCATGCGATTTCCTCCTCCAATACTTACACTTGCACTTGAAATTTACAATTGCAGTTGGTGCAATTGCACCAATGCAGTCTGAAGTCTGGTGCTCTTCAGAAGCACTGGTACTTCATCTGTTGCACTGATGCTCCATCAGGATGTCAGCCACTGATGTGTACTGAGGCTTAACAAAGTAGCAAGGAGGGAGCCATGAAGGCTCCAGACATTTTGATGCCCGAGGCAGGAAATCAATGATGTTCCTCTTCACCATGGAGGTAAAAACAAAAAAGCAAAGTAAATTTGCTGCCCTTTAATGCTATCCCCTTCAGGCACAGGCTCCATCTCGCCTGCGAGAAAGTCAAAGATCCCTTGAGACATCCTGAAGTTGTCCCAGAAATGCTCGCCACCCCACTTGGCTGCATCCTCCATAGACCTCCGGGTGCTTTCATACTTTGGCAGCACCCACTCCCTTTCAGCTGTCCAGTCTTCCTGCACAGTGGGAAGCAGAGGAGAGGGCTGCCACATTTCTCTGGCCAATTTCAACAGTGGCCTTGGAGCACGCAATCAGTCCATCAAATCTCCTTGAGTCTACAAAAAACCTTGCTGACTTGTCACGGGCAGCTTCTGCCTCCACAGGCTTCAAATGTCCCAGTGCCTGCAGCAACCACTTCCTTTGCTGGGCTTTGTCTCCAGGCAGGGGGCCGTTTGTGCAGAAACAGTGGTGCGTACAACACACCACTGCACAGTAGTAAAGCACTGCACCCCTACAGGAGATCACGATTGACCCTTACAGGGGACCCCCCTCTTTGGGATCGTGATGTCCTGAATGAGGTTTTCCGGGTGGGTGATCAGCCCCTTACATATCAATGCCCCTCTCTGGACAACCTGTGCTCCCACCACACGTACTGCCAAGCTAGGGGGGCAAGCATAGGAAAGGTGACACCTGCACAAAAGGTGTGCACCTGGCACAATTCCCATCTGTGGGGAAGATGGAAGGTGATGGCCATGGGATGCCAACACACTCACAGCAAGGGCATTCTTCTCTGGATGTTGCATGGAAGGTTGTGTTGGTCTTACAAGCTGTAAGAATCTGTCATCAATGCTCACTCAAGTTGTCCTTGGCGGTATCTAATTCTATTCCCCTGCGGCTGCCTGTTGGTTTGAAGCTCTCTACTGCACTATCAGGACCTGCCCACAGTAGATACTTTTGATTAGGCCTTGAGGGCATGCCCCTACACCTGGCCCACTATGTGGGGAGTACTTGCCTGGCCACACTTACACGCATATAGTGCTGCATGAGCAAACATGCAACACACACAGCCCCTTCCATACATCTGCCTAGATTGCTATTCGCATGACCGCTGGAGTTTGGTGGCCACCTTTTGTGATGCCTGCACGGTTAGGTGCTCCAAACCGCCATGCAGTCCCAGTGGTCATTCTGCTTCCACTCCATCATTCTGCTGCCACTCCAACAAGTGGTGGCACTGGCACCACCAGTGCAATGGGGAGCAGTCAAGCTGGGGATGTATCAAAAAATGTGGAATCTGTACCACCCTGGACTGGCAGCCCACCCCCAAATTATCAGCAGAACCACAGATACCCCACTACCAGTTACAAACACCACTCACCAACACCCCCTTCCTAAACCCCACACCCCTCCTTGACAGGAGAAATGATCACTCACCAGGTGGATCCTCCTGTGCATGATGTTACTCCCCATGCATGCATGCAAAATAGTACAGCATGAGGTGGTTCCTTGCAGAGCAGTTATGCTGTGCTAGACAAGACAGTGCACAGTCTTGTGGTGATGAGCCCCTCCCCTTAGGGGCCATCATCCTACCTCCCTTCCAGCAAGAGAGGAATAGTTTTGCTGTGCCAGGCATAGCACTCAGCTTTACAGTCCACAGCACAATGGAGATGGTCCTGAACACCACGGAGGAGGAATCCACTGAAACGGCGTGGTCCATGAAGTGGCATGTAGGTATGCCTCCCCAGTTGTCACCATCCCACTCTTTCTTTCCTGTATTTGTAGGGGGACACACAGTTCCCATGCAAAGTGGCAGAAAGCTGGCAAACCCCAAAAGGATAGCATCACTTTAAATATTCCAAGTGTGGGGCCATAGCATCACTGTTGCCAGACAGAAGCAGGAAGAGAAAGGAGGATGGGGGGGGGCGTGGTCTTTTTGCCAAGAGGTGGACAGTGAGAACCACAGCATGCATAGAACTACTGTGTTCCTGGGTGGGTCTGAGCTGCCCACTCTATGATTACAGTTTCAAAAGCAGCATGAAACCGTGGCTATGGCGGTGTCAGCTTTTGGATGTAACGCTGCCGCCCCCCAAACCTCAGGTTGGTGTGACGAAACGTGGAATGTTGCCCCTGTTAAACTGTGCAGTCTTGCATATTTTGATGAGAGGTAAAAGCCAAATGCCAACCAGAGAGTTCCAACCAAGAAGGAGAGATTGAGATGGAACAAGAAGTGAGATGCTCAAGCACCTAAAGATTCCATCTAAAAGATTGTCACTGGCTGCCAGAGAGGAGAAAATGTCAGAACCGACAGATTGGCACAAATTTGAAGGCATGCCAAATTCAGAGACAGACATATTGCTGCAACTGGGAAAGGAAAAGATTTCATCACATCATAAAACAAAAGTGGGACACGAAATTCAAGAACAAGACAATGGGAAGGGGATTGTTGGGATTTTCCCATTGTCTCAATTATTTGTATGGAGCATGCTTCTCTATTTGAATTTATCTATGTACTGGCTTGTGGGTGGAGACACAGTGTTTGTCTGCTCTTCGCTTGCTGACTTAAATTCAAGCTGAGAGGTTCTCCCTCTGCATAAGATACCGTTAGCATATTTATTGTTTTCTTAGCCTATGTTTAGTAAGTAATAAATTCCCAACTCTTGTTTCTCAGTCAAAATTCTTTCTTTCTTTCTTTCTTTCTTTCTTTCTTTCTTTCTTTCTTTCTTTCTATCTTTCTTTCTTATTTATTTATTTAATACATTTCTATACTGCCCAAAACGCAAGTTCTCTGGGTGGTTTACAAAACAATAAAAACAGCCAATAGAAGATTAAAACATTTCAACAATTAAAATTAAGAAGTCAAAACTATTAAAACACAATTAAAACAATTAAACAGTTTGCTTCCTGTTCGATTACTTGTAAAGGATAAGTAATTTCTCTGTAACAGCTGACATTCTGAAGAAATTTACTAGAGGAAGTCCTATGGAAATTGAGTAGTGCTTTTCAGTATCTCTTTAGCAGAGGCGTAACTAGGGAAAACGGCGCCCGGGGCAAGCACTGAAATGGCGCCCCCGCCCCCCCAACATACTACATTATACTTAGGTTTTTCCTCACAAGCGCCCGCCGCTGCCGCAAAACCAGGCGACTGACTGGCCGCCAGGTGCCAGCAAAGCAATGGGGGGGCCCACGGGCGGCACGGAAGGGACCGCTCATGGGGGAGGGGGTGCCGACGCACTCCCTTGACTGCTGCAGCACTGTTGCACTGAGCAGGAAACATTTGTATTAACAAAAAATTAAAAAAATATTTTTTTGTCATGGCGGCACCCCCCACATGACCAGAAAAGATGGCGCCCGGGGCATGTGCCCCCCCTGCCCCCCCCTATAGTTACGCCTCTGCTCTTTAGTACTACTGGACTTATATTAAAACACTCCAGAATGATCTATGTGTACAGCAAAATCCTGTGAGCGAAGTATAGTCCTTCCCAGTGCTTTCCCCACAGGGCTCTATGGGGAAAGTGCTGGGAAGGACTAAGCCTTCCAGCAGTCTGTGCGCACTTTCCATGATGCTGCTGGGACTTGAGAGGGCACTGTTTCCCTTAAAGGAGCTCCCCCGGAACTGGGGAAAGTGCACCATTGCATGGTGGGTATGATCACCTCTGCATGGTCCTGGGAGAACTGTGCGGAATATCTGGCTTCACACAGGCCTAATCAACAATTTGTCAGGGAGCCGCACTGATGGTTGATGGGAGCTGCCACGTGCCCCTGGGCCTTGCAATGAAGAGCAGTCACTGCTCTATAGCCATTGGTGTTTGCATCTTAGTAAACTAAAGTGATATAGCAAGTTAAATTTGCATACGTAGTACATTGTATTTGCACAGCATGCATAATATGTTAGCTGGACTTTGGGGTCTTGAATAGGGCAGCCCTAAAATGGCATATTTGGGAATCTCAGAAAGGCAACATTCAGCACCTCCCTCACCGAGGCATACCTGTTCCCTTTCTATTTTCCCCCACCTTCTGAGACATGCTGAAAATAAGGCCAAGAAAAGGAGGCTAGATATTATAATACTTTCATTTATTCACATTCTATATTGTATGAACTTACACACATGCATTATTTCACATCCTGAATTATTATATGAAGTACAACAACCCCAAGTAATTTCATGGTACAATATTTCCAGGCTATATTTTCAGACATTTTTTCTTCCCATCCAATCTCTAAACTTGATTATTCTCATCCACACCTGAAACGAAGGCACTAACTGCAGTCACCTATATCCATCTCTCTTTCTCTTGCCTCTGCTTTTCTGCCCCCACCTTCCTTTGTTGTCTTCATCACTGTTGAAATTTAGAATTAGGTTCCCTGAGGCAGAGACCTGTTTTTCTCCTTTTTGTAAAGTTGCTGTATAGAGTACCATGTACACTGATGACCCTATATAAAAATAAGAATCATTGACTTGCAGCCTATCTTTTGCAACACTTCTCTTGTTCCGTGTTTAATTCGATCTAGCAACCTGACATGTGCCAAGCTTTTATGAATCCTCCATGAAGAAATAAAACACTTTGGGAGCTGATTTGAATAAGGCAAACTAAAAAGGGGTAAATAAGACTCAACTGCACTTCAATTAGACATTTTATTTATTTATTTATTTATTTATTTATTTATTTATTTATTTATTTATCAATCAAATTTGTACACCGCCCCAAACTTTCATCTCATAGTATCACATTGTTTAAGAGGCAGCAGCAGTTAAGCTTCCAGCACAAATCATAGTCATAATGAAATGGCTTAGTGTACAAAACTAAGGATGTGTACGTGTACATTGTGTTCATGTGCACAGTTCTTAGCAGAGCTGAAATACAGAGTGGAAATATTTACTAGAATTTAAATACAGTGCTGATGCTGTGAAAAGATGAATAGCTTTATGTCAGTCTTGAAGCTATTTCTTTTATGCATAGCCAACATGACCATATATAATCAATCACAAATGGCCATTAGGAAAGCAATGCTGAAAGACTGTATACCAAGGGTAGAGCTTTTTAAATGCGGGTGGGAGGGAGTCAGTGTGCAGCTGAATGAACGAGTTGGGCATCCTGATGGAGCCCTTAATAGAACCTTTTTACGTTCAATTCCTTAAAAACGGAAAATGCAGTAGACATTTTGCTAATGAAATAATGTAGACTCCTTGCCACCCCCACCCCACCCATTAACAAGGCCATTTTAGGATGCGGAATATTAAGAGCTGAGCGACTGTGCCTAACAGCCTGGGTTCAACATCTGTCATGCTGGAGTCCCCTAATGTTAAATTGCATCCTATTGTTTTCAGATTATTTGACCTCATTCATTGTCATTGCCTCTGTGAAGGATTAATCAACTGTTTGCTACCACATGATGTTTTGGAGTCATAACAGGAACAATTGGTCTACAGTTTTAGATCAAAATGCCGTGTTACAAGTCTGAATGAAAACATGACTCGTTCATAAATACTCGGTAACAATTTAATGAGTCTGGAAATCAAATAAAGCATCATTGTTTTGCTTTATAACTCACAACATGGTTTCAAGAGGAAAGAAAAGATTTAACAAAATTTCATCATAAGAGAAATAAAACAGGTTATAAAGATGTACACTAAACAGAGTCAGTACTACAAAATACTACTTACCCTTTATACTGTTATAACCATAAGTTAACACTCAAGAATGAGATTTCACCCCCCAGTAAGTATCTCTTTCCATTATAGTTCATTTTGACATACATCTTTATTATGTATGAAACATCTCAGTTTTTAGCTGTTTATTAATAACTTTTAATTTGAAACTTTAAAAAAAATGTTATTTAAAATGTGGTTTCAGCCTGGTCTTTTAACTTGTTTAACTTTATTAACCTTTTATTTTATTAATTTTGTGATCTGCCCCGAGTAGTAGTATACTGGACGACTGGAGGGGCGGGGCATAAATAGTTCAAATAAATAAATAAATAAATAAATAAAATATCTACAAAACTATCAGTGAATACTTTACTTGACACAAATCTTTAATAATAATAATAATAATAATAATAATAATAATAATAATAATAATAATAATTTTATTATGTTCTAAGGCATTTCTGCTGGAAGTTAACATGTATCTCTATGTAACTGCATTGTACATTACTGCAGGATAGATTTCCAAATCACTTTTTATATTTGGAGAGTATTATAAAACTGAATTTGTTATACAAGTTCAAATATATGTTCTATCTATCTATCTATCTATCTATCTATCTATCTATCTATCTATCCAATATTTCTATACTGCCCAAAACTTGCGTCTCTGGGCAATTTACAATGTTGAGATTTATTTGTAAAAACTCAAGCTGTTGAGGTTCTTTGGTTCTGTATGAAATATTATATCTCTTATGTGATATAGCATGATGATCAAGTGAATATCCCCAATTCCCAAATGCCTTTTTGCCATTGAGTTTACGTGTTCCCATAAGCCATTAAGCAAATTATCTTCCTCTTGGATTTATATATCCTTATTTAACAGTTTCTTCTCCCAACCAAGCATTTTCAAGCAAGTTAAGTGAATGCTGTGATGTGTCAGGAAAGGTTTTTGCTGAGCTGTGGAAGGTTATTCATTGAAAAGACCTTTTGCTTAGCTGTCGTGATTCTTGGGAGGCCAGCCAGACACTACTCCAGATGGCAAGTTGTTAGTGCTGGGCAGGCATGGCTTTGGGAGACTTTTCAACAGATGAAGCCTGCAATGTCAGGATTTTGTTGGAAGAGTTTTTTTCCTGTAGTTCCCAGGGTGGGAAGGTGCTGGGATGGAAACATAGGGCCACCCACCCACCTGCTGCCACCTGTTCAGCTTTTGCTTTACTTCTATAAAGACTTCCCTCGCCTTCAACTTCTGCTCACTGACCAGCAGTAGCAACTGAGGAAGGAGCAAGAGTTCTTTCTCTTCGCTTGAGGTTAACACTGTATCATTATAAACAATCGATTGCCCTGGAGAGGAAGGTGTTCTTCATCATCCAGTTCTAATGAACAATTAATTGGAATAGACTTTTTTCTTTTCTTTAGACACTTCTGGATTTTATAGACTCGCCCCCCCCTTTTTGGGGGGTCAATGTACAACCTGAATTTTTGACAGCGGTGTTGCCATTTGTTTACCTATCTGTCAAACGGAGAGAAATGAAGAATGAAAGCATCCAGCTAATTGTGAAGTACACGTCTGCTTTCAGGCTCTGATTTAAGAAGCAAGGGATTATTTCAGATCTCAGTGTGTTGTGGAAATTCTGGGAAGATGCTATTTTTGAAAAGAAGCCCATCTCCTTGAACTCAGGGGAAAGCTGTTTCTCTCTTTTTAAAAAAAAGAAACCCACAATTTTAGCAATCGTAAGAATTTTCCAGCTGCTAACAAATATTTATTGGCTACAATTCCTCCCCTCGCAAAAGCGTAACACATGAAGCCCTGCAAACTGAATAGCAACATGGATTCTGGCTTGGAAGCAGATACCCAGTGTAGAAGCGGGACAGTCTGTGCTGTGAAGTGCGGCTCTGAACGCTTGGAGAGTGTGGCCAAGCGGAGGCTGGCTGCTAATGCCAGGGAACGGCGAAGGATGCAAGGGCTCAATACTGCCTTTGACCGCCTACGCAAAGTGGTCCCCCAGTGGGGACAAGACAAAAAGCTCTCCAAGTACGAGACCCTTCAGATGGCCCTGAGTTACATCATGGCTCTGACGAGGATCCTCGCTGAAGCTGAGAGATACAGTGCTGAGAAAGACTGGATTAACTTCCACTGTGAGCATTTCCACCAGGAGAGTTGCCATGCTTATACCGGAGAGAAGTTGGCAGCTGAGGTTGACCCTTATGCTCAGAGGCTTTTCAGTTTCCAACCAGACCACTACTAAATTAAGAGATCACTGTGAACTTGTGCAGGCCAAACTGGCCATTCTTTTAAAAACTGGGAACAAGAACTAAGCAGCTGCATGAGGTAATCTTCAGTTGTATTATTGTTCTGTACTTGTAACATGCTAATCTCATTAGAATGCACTGGTTCTGAACATTTCCCAGTGCTAGATATTGATGCAGATCATACCTCTTCCCCTTAATACCCAGGAAATGTATATGACGTATTTTGTTGCATTCTGACCTTTTTGATACCTTCTTTCATAGTGTACGTGCCTCATGCATTACACCATATGTATTTACTATGATGCGTCAGACTGGACAAGTTAAATTGATATATGGACTGCTAACAAATGCACTGCGGGTGTAACAGGACAAATATAATCTTCTTTCTTTATTCTTTCTTTGAGGATGCATTTTTAATTCCCAATTATGTATCATACAATAGAATACAGAAATTACACTGTTTAGTCCTCAGAGAAGTAACATTCTTAAACTTTGTAAGTTTGCCATAATGGGTTCTTCCAGACCAAATTGTGTAGCTTTACTTGACTACAGTTTCCAGTTTCTCTAGTGTATGCTCGGAATAGAGCTAATTTTGAATAGTGTAAATAGAATGTTTATACATTATTTGTGCTGATTGTAAAAGCAGATTCACTCATGTAACATAACAGTTACATTATTGCATGAAACTAGAGAGTTAACCTTTAGAGTTTATGAGTTATGCTGATTCTGGGTTTTTTTTACATTGTTCTGTTCCTTGAGGTCATGAAAAATTTTGTAAACACAAAATAAAAATGCTTTTCTCATACAAAATGTCCTCACATTTTTTTAATAAGAGCTGGCATCCTAGAACAGGAGTTAAATATGCCTCATTAGTGTTTCTGCTGCAACTACTTCCTTCAGATTTTGGATAATATATGTAACACACACACACACACACACACACACACACACACAGAGAACAGTAAAATGCCAGTTTTATTTCTCACGTAATCAGTCAGACTGATAATTCATCCCATGGGAAACAACTTTTTAACTACTTTCATTCTCTGATATTTTATTTTAAAAATCAGACATACAATGAGATTTCATTGAATGAAAAGCAAGAGAAAGAGTCCATAAATAATTAATTAGCCACTACCTCAGCAGTATGCCAGTAGAGAAAGTAGGTCCATGGATATTTGCTGGTGGGATGTGAAACACCTTATTCCTGCCTAGAAATGGTCTGGAAAATATCCAGATCTTGCCCACTCTGTCATTTATATTGCTGGAGATAGGCTAAATAGGTGAAAAGAGCGATGGTATGGGAGACAGGAGGTTGATGGAGGGAGAATGTCAAGAGCAGAGGGGCCAATATCTGTTTTCAACTGAGCTAGCAGAAGAAACAAATCTAAAATGTGGATATTCTTTGTTATGTAATGGGTAGGGTCTGATTCATCAATTTACAAAGTATTTTATTGTGCAGGGGGTCACAGTTTTATTTGGGGCCACTGTTGTAGTGCATGTATACAGGACATCCATATGAGACTTTCAGTCAGAGAATTGTTCCTTAACTGTCACAGGTGACCCAAACTGCACATGACACTGGGAGATCCATGATTAACCTCCTTTAATCATGTTGCTTGCCCTGGCATACTTGCTTTTTATGTAAATAAAACACACAGGGCACCCTGATTCAGATCAAGACCATGCTGGGGGATAGTGGGGCTTTAAGTTCTCCCCATTGCCATGGCCCCAGTCCAAATTGTACCCATTTCATGTGCTGCTTGTCCTGGGAAAAGAATATTTCCCTGAAGCAACTGTATAACCGAAATGCATAATTTAATATTACAAACAATAGGCACAATCCAAATAAGTTAAACACTTTTGTTTCACTATTTGTAATGAGAGGGTTAAGCATATGATTAAATATCTCCATTGAAACCAGCAGGATTTAAAAGCACTTAACTTTGGATCATGTCCAAACTTTAGTGCAATGAAGAAGTTGATGCAAACATGTATTGAAATCAGACAACAGACTTGCCTTTGTTGTTGGACTATAAGAAGAAGGACTATAAGCCTCCTAAAACTTGTCGTTTTAAAATACACCAACCTATTAGTACAATACTAAAACTGTTAATAAAAATAATTCAAATGAATCTTCACACCATGTGCCAGGGGGTTATGGTTTGTTGTATTTTAATTGTTTTTCTTATAATTTAAATTATTTGCATTTTAATTTTGATTGCTTAATCTTTAACTTTCCTTCTTCATTGCCAGCCACCATCTGCAATTAAAATGAGGCCTCTGCAGGGAGGCCCTGTCCTTGGAGAAGGAGCAAGATAATTAATATATATTATTGCAAATGTATTTGTAGTGCTTCTTTACTGCCATGGGAGGTCTAAGACATTTTGCTGCCTGGGGCGAACAATAGGTTGTCCCCTCCATCTGTGGGCAAGCGCGCAGCATTCTCAGGCTATACTGCCAAGGCAGCAGCAGTGGCGGCATGCAAGCATGTTCAGACTATGCCAGCAGCCGGACAGTCGTGGCTGGGATGTTCCAAGCTCACATCAGAGTGGAGAAGAGGGGAAAGAAGAGGAAGACGAACAGCATGTCCCAATAGGCTGAGGGAAAATGGTGGCAGAGGGCATCAGGGAGAACTGAGGAGTGTGGGGCCAGCACTTGCACCCCTCCTCATGTCTGCACTTGAGGTGACTGCTTCATTCAAAGATTGCCCTCCTTCTAGTTCAGCAGCAGGGTGGTGAAAGTAACAGATGTGGATGTATTTCTGGGTCAGGTAAGCCCACGGGTTGGAGCGGGGATATTCAGCACAACATATCCCATGCCCACTGGTTTTTTCTGCATATGGCTATCACTGACACCTTTGCAACAATTTCAATTGTTAGCAACAATTCTGGCCATCTGGTGTCTTCTATGGAGAGTCAGCTGGGGTTTAAACACAACATCAAGTTGTAGAAATTAAAACTAACGGTGAATGAAAGTCTCCATTCATTTAGGGTCTCCATTCAGGATGCTACATAAACTCATTTATGCTATCATAGCGCAAGGACATGTTTAGAAACATGGATAATAGCTTGCATTGGTGGGCATACCTGCATCATCTTTTGGTATTTTTCATTTTTCTTTTGTGCTAATGTACACCTCTCAGTATGTACACCCCTCAATGTATACCTTTCATCAGCAATATGATTGAAGATTGGGATGTAAGAATATAGCAAGCCACACTGGTTTTAGTTGTGATTGGGGGGGGGGGGGACTTGGGCATGATCCACACATACATACACACACACTACCACTGCAGGCTTCGGTCTGTGGGAGAAGATTCAAATATATTCAATGAAACCATCTTCCTTCTGTCCTCATTCTTGGCATGCGTGGGTTGCAGATGCAGAATGGTAGCCATTACTTAGAACAGGAGGCTAGAGTACATCTTCTGTATAGCTATCCACCCATTCTTTCATAGGACCCCTGGCCCCATATTATGGCACATACTGCAAACATCCAAGAATAGGATAAATGGGAGGATGAGCACTCATTGAGTACCTGCCTGGAGCTGGATTATGTCCCTGGAATTAAGGATATATTGCATGTTGATTGTGTAGGAAGTATCAGATACTGGCAACAAAAAATAGGATTTCTGTTTCTGATCTTCTGGTATCAGTGATGAAAGTGGGTTAAATGCCCTGCTAGAACCCCCATAACACTATAGGGATTCTAATTTAGGAATGAGTATGGATAAAAATGTTTTCTAGTGCACCATAATTGTAATAGTAGTACTATTACTCACTATAATAGTGATGAATAGGGGTATAATTTTTTGCTGGTACTCTATACTTGTATATTCCTACTCACATTCACAACTGGAAAACATGGACCTTAATTAATGAGTGAATCAAAATGCAGACAAATATGGACAAAATATGGTGCACAAAAATGGCAAACTTCAGAGCGTGTTTTAATGAAAGCTGTCTGTTTAGCTTGTAAAGTATGTCTCCAATTGCTTTGACATAGTAGGAAACAGGAGGAAAGGTACAAGGAATCCAGAATGCTGAGGTGAGGGGAAAGGAGCAGAGCTCCCTGCATAGAAGCCTGCATTGATATATGAACATGGTGCAGATTCCCTCCTCAGCATTTGCAGAGTCCCTGCCACCCCCACATCATTTTACTGAACTATCCTCCAAAACGTTCTGCTCCCTGCAAAGTGTCTTTCCTCACCCTCAAAAATTTGTGAGGAGTTGCTCCTCAAGCTTTCCTTCTGTCTGCACCCGTGTAAAGATCTCTCTTGCCAAAGTTGCACACACCATGTTCATATGCTACTTCTAATAATTTCCCACTTCCGAAGCACAAATCCATCAGAAGTCTGGCTCTGAAATAATGTTGCTAACAGTTGTCTGAAGAGATACACATGTAATGCAACTCTGAAGCATTTATTTAATGGATGAGGGGAAAATACAGTTGCTGAAGAGTTTGGCATTTCTCTGTATATGCATTTAAAATATACTTTAAAAATTGCACCATCCCTCTGCCCCCACTTTTTACTGAAGGTATGCACTTTGATATAACATCATCAGGATAAAAACCTATTTAAAGGAAAAACAACAACTTGATATTGGTAGAACATAAGGCCATTGATTTGTGCAGCATTTAATTAACAGAAACAACGTTTAATTAGCTTTTCCTTGCTATGTTAACTCAGGTACAGTTTATAGTGGGTCTGAAATATCATTTTCCAGAGAATAGTGTTTCATTCCTTTGCATTATTAGTGCAGTTCTTTTTTAAAAATTCCATTTTTTGTATTACACATTACTGTATATTTTTCTCACCTGAAGTAGCAGGTTTGCAACATTTTGACTCAAATTCTTTTGTCAAGAGAATCTAAGAGAATCACTGAGAGATGAGTCTGCATTGACTTCTCAAATATTTGTGTGAACGAATCACAAACCTTCAAAGCCTTCATTTACATCTCTGAAGCAAATCCACAATGCCTGTTGTTTATGTCTTGAGCTGTCCTATAGCAGTAAAAGCCACACAACATCCTTTTTCTGGAACAGCAAATCTATCTATCTATCTATCTGTCTATCTATCTATCATATTTTTATACCACCTGATATGTACAGCTCTAGGTGTACAAATCTTAGATTTGAGTTGCTGTATATTGAAGAGTCTTAAAGCACAAGAACAACTTTCTGCCTTACTGCTCACTCAGACACAGTATGCTGCTTTTTAGTATCATCATTACTATCCAGTATCTTTTTCGCAAACTCCAAAAGGAAGAAAGTGTTACATAAATTTATGAATAAATGAATTTGGAACTATTTGCTTGTTTGCTTTCTACTTAGCATCCTTACTAGGTGATGACTTTGAAGGTTTATTTATTTATTTCTTATTTCTCTGTGTGAACCGCCCTGAGCCATTTTTGGAAGGGCGGTATAGAAATCGAATAAATAAATAATAAATAAAGGTAAGTAATTTATTTTTTGAACATGAAAATTCTGTCCTTTTCAATTTTTGCAAGTATGGCCTTTGCTGTGTAAGACAAAGGGATTTGTATATAGTGCAAAGTCAGTCTGAGTTCTGTTTGTGAAATAAAGACAAAATAAAAGGCAAACAATGCTGTACAAGAAGATAGCTCTGGACAGCATCTGTAATGAAAACTGTCTTTTCACATAATATTATCTGCTTGATTGATATCACATATAATTCAGGATTGCTTTATACATACAGAGTACAATCCAGAAAAAAGTTAGTCATGACAAAATCCCACTTAAATTAACTGGATATGAATTAGTAATTTTAACACTGAATGTCCAAACTTGGTGAATGACATTCACATGTGAATATGCTGACTATTAAATGTCTGAAAATTATAAATAAATAATAAATAGATATTTATTGCCTATACTTTTCAGATATATACAAGTAAATGCTGACAATCACATTTAGCTAAGAGTAAACATTTACCAATATCTCTCTGAATTTTCAGGCAGGCACAAAATTTGTCTCAAATATTTACTTATGAATGTCAACATTTATCACATTTTGAACATTCATTGTAACATATACTTGTCATACATTATGCCACACAGCAGGCTTTACCGTGGGTTTATGGGGAGGCTTTATTGAGAACTTGACGTCATCCCGCAAAACCAGACACAAATAGTGGATTTTTTACCCCAGATATAAATTAGGCTACATTCTAATGCACAGTGAAAAACCCAAAGTGTGTGTGAACTGCTCCCCGATAGCTCGCAGGGACTTTGGGGTAAATCTGGTTGATAAGTGAACGCTCACCCTGCATTCCAGAGGAGATGCAAATTAAAGCACTTTAAAAGCCCCGAGTGAAAAACTTCCTGCTGACATAAATCACAGAATTCCTTGGCTCTTCAAACAGTAGCCTTAACAAAAAGAGTATTCATAGGGACAATACAATAACAACATATATATTTAATACTAAAGGGATGCACTTAATCTTTCTTCATATGGACAGTCAAAGTGATAATTAATTTCACATATACATTCTAAGCAAGATTTGAACCTTCAAAGCTTGGAAGAACTTTCTATTTCAGCTTCAACCCACCAAGTTCTGTTCTCCATAGAAGGTAGAACCCTAGGGTTTATTTTTTGTAAAGCCCCTGGAATTTTGCTGAAGTATAGGCAACAGAACTTGATCTCATGATGATAGTGCATTAGAGTAATCCAGATTCTGGCCTCATTTATAACAAAGCAGACAAGATGGGTCTCAAATGCTATTGCTTTTCAGTGTATTTTTGTCTTGCTGAGACCAGAAGTAGACCCCGTGCTAGCTAGCAATGATGGAATCCAACTGACAGGTGTTTTATCCTGTCTCCCCATATCAAGAGCCATCAATTATACCAACCTTTAAAAGCTCAGTCCTGTGAAAAAAAGAGTATCTCTCTTTCCCTCTGAACCAAAGAAAGTCCCCAGCTGACTTACCATAAGTTTGCTTCTTCAGACCCATTAATGCTAGTGAGCTCAGGGGGACTTAACACAAAATAAGAGAATACTCAGACCCTAGTTTTGGGTTATAATTTAATTACATTCCTTGGAAGGATTGGGATTACATGGTGATTATAAAGCCAAGTGACTGTTCACTGATAATAATACTTACAGCAGTAAGGATTATTTCTTTAATGTGCTTTATGAATTATCTTTGGCAGACCTGTTGGCAGCAGATTACTCCCTTGGAAGTAAAATCTGAATCACACATCTAACCAATAGTTTAAACAGGAACAAAATGCTAACACGTATCTCAAGCCCTACATGAGACTTTGTTTAGAATACTGAATAAAACAGAAATGCATTGAAATTGGTTCATTAGATGTGTTGCTAAAGACCCTTTTTCCTCACATGCTTTTTGTATGTATTCCCTTGACCACTTGTTAAGAAAATATTGTTGCCTTTTATCCAAGTACTAAAGATTTGTACTAAAACCATGAATGTAGTGTTATCTGTTTTAAAGAGTGGTATTCAGAATGAAATTGAAATAGGTTTGATTGGATCAGGTTATAGTTCCTCTGATGCACATCTGTAGAAGTGCTTTCATATGCACATATCAAAACCCCAGAAGGAGAAAGGAATTAATTTCTTAAAGCCCATGGAACAAAAATAACCTGAAAGATATTTTTTGCTTCAAATCAAGGTATTCCTAAAATGGAAAAAATAACAAGTAAGCACACTTCAAAATGCATTTAGCAGTGGTAGCTGTGGGGTCTATATGTGTTTCATAGGATATAGGCTCTTTAATTGCACAGGTTAATGTCCAACGTACATGCATGGTGTCTTACAGTATGATTCAGTACACCATGGGTACACAATTCATGGAATATAATCACACACAAATTTTTAAAAAGTTAAATTGTATATAGTGGTTTCTATTTGAAATGCTATGCTGCTCTAGTTTTGAGTTTGCCAAATCTTTTCTCCATGTGTATTCCGGATCTTTCAGCATTTTTTGTGTGCATTTGCCTTGTGCTTTGTGACTGCCAGCCAGGTTTTCAAGATTATATTCAAAGTCACAGGGTTTACCCTCTTTCAGAATGATCACAGTGTCCATACTTCTGCTGGTAGCTCTTAGCTAAACATCTAAAATCCTTGCCATTGATTGTTTTGGTTACAGTAGCTTTTTAATGAAGCAGTACTAAAACGTAGTACAGCTTTTTTTTGTATGGACTGAAAAGTAGGTCTCCTTTCTTTCTAATGCTTTGCGGGGGAAATAACACAGCAGTGAACTTATTACACTGCAAACGATACCACAATGACCCTGTAGTGCGATGCTGCAGTAAGGTCTTGTACAGTATGTTACTCACAGGAATTCCAGCAACTGTACACTTACTAAACAAATACAAGTTGCTTGTAAACCTTGAGTCTCCCGGCTTGTACCTTCCATTCTTTTTCACAGTTCTAGCATTTATTTTTCAGGTAAGATTGGAACTGGAGGTTTTTAAAGTTCTTCACTTTCTACCACAGGCTGGGATGGTGATGAAAACCGCACTGGATTCTCAACAGCAGGAAAAGCAGAAAAAATGTCGAGTCCTTGCCCTGTGAGATTTGCATATCGGGTGCCACCAGGGCGAATCTTTATTGGCTGAGGGATCTGTTGATGCCACTGGGCTGAGGCAACAAAAATAAATAAACACAGGACACAGATCTCAACATCATTTTCAATCACAAAGACTGGAAAATTCTACCTACACTTCATTAGCGGATCCCTATGCACTAGCATGAACATGATGTTTCTGCAGTGCTTGCCCTGGGATATGTAAGTTGTCAACTGTTCCCAAGTTACTCTAGTAAGGCTACTCTTTAGTAGAGTCTTTACCTGACCTTTGGTGAATTACCTCCAACTTCAGAACCTTCTCTCCCAGGTTTTGCCCATCTGCTCAAGCAACCCACATGGGGTAGTGATAGTTTTTTTGTAGCGCCACTGAAGCAGTCAATACTACAACCTAAGATCTCTTACAATATTAAAGAGGATAACTCTTGAATTGTGATCTAACTGGGATCTGAGAATTGTATCCCAGCATCCTTTGCAATACTACAAGGGATCCTGGGAGTGTGGTTCTAGGATTGTACATCCCAACTGTCTTAGCAGAGAGTCTTGGGTCAGCAATGTTCTCCCCATTTTTCATCTGGCACAACTCCAGATAAGAAACTGGGGCTATATAGAGGCTGTTCTTATGATCAGCTGAAACCGGGCAACAAAAGCCAAGCCCAGTCTTTGCTGATCATAAGAACCTCTGCGAGTCGTGCAACAGTTGTGCTCTCTTAACCCCATTTTTAAAAAATCGTCAGCCAGTCCCAGCTGCTTGCAGCCAGGACTGGGAGACTGCAGGGCTCCCAGTCATTACCAGGGAGATCCCCATAATGCACCGAGCATTTGTGCGGTGCATTATGGGAGTTCTGGGGGCCTCCCGGCCCCCAAACCTCTGTACTGTTGGAAGCAACTGGCAGTTGTCTGGGCAGGCGATCCGCCACCCAGAAATGCCAGAGAGATAGTCTGCGGGGGAGACAAGCATTTTGAGGCTTCCTCTCCTTGCCTCTTTTGAGCCCTTTCTCCAGTCGTGAGAAAGGGCTCACAGTCTTGGGCTTTGGACCATCAGAGCAACCCTGCTGCCTATCACATCCTGTGGCATATGGCCTCAACCAGGCTGCCTGTAAACAGCCTTTCTGAGATCCCAGACCTGTTCCTCTGCTCCCAAGTTCCCCCGTGTTCCACAAAACCTTGTGGAACACAAGTTCCACAAACCTTGCCCAGCACCCCAAGGCTCTCAGCTCAGTTAGAACAGGGGAGCCTTAGCTTAACCCAACTCCTTTGCTATGCCAACCGAGTAAGATATCTCTAAAGACAAAACCCAAGGCTTTACTCAAGAGATCTTCACAAAGGAGGAGCATAAGTCATGATGAGGAGGATAGGCTACAAATGGAGAGATGGTATTGGTCAAGTCTATTATTTTATCATTTAAAAAAATACTTACCATATATGTCAAGTCTAGCAGTACAGGAGACAATACCGGCTTCATTTTTTGCAGACAAGGTATACCAACCAGCATCCACTTTCTTAGCAGGCTGAATCAGAAGGCAAACATATCCAGTAGCATCTTGGTGCATACTAGAAACAAAAATTCCAAAGAATCTCAGTCTATGTTAAAATATAACCACACTATATAGTTCTGCTTTAAAATGTGTGTGTGTGTGTCTGTTGGAGAGAGAGAGGGAGAGAATCAGCACAATGTTGTTCATTGTGTGCAGTTGCCACTGCCAGTAATTCTAGTTGGGCCTTTTATGTGATTCTGATATATTTTATAACCTCTCAGTACACTTAGGTCTACAAAATAATTGGATTTTGTTCTTTCAGTGGTGCATTTGTGGCAGGAGTTTACAGTTGGTTTATTACTATAATAAGTTGTGAGAAAACACCTACCATTATTGTAAGTAAGTTCAAATATTTCTTCAGTGGTAGTTCAAAAGAAAATAATTTTAATTACTACCAGAACATGTAGCAGTAGCACAGAGCATCCCAAGGGAACCAGGGTTAAGGTGAACAGCAGTAATGTGGCCGATAGGGCTTCCCTTCACTTAGCATTTGCAGAGAAGAGGAAATTTAGCAAATGCAGCCTCTCTCACCCCTATTTTCCTTTATATCTGGACACCCTAAACATCACAGACAAGTAACAACTTCTGCCACTCTGAACAGAAATAACTGATGAGATTATCCTTGTACAATGCAAATGCTCCCACTACTATAAGAAGTATGGAAGAGCCAATCACAACATGAAATACAAAGAGAACCTGATACTATAAGGTGCAATTACATCAGAAGCAATTAGAGAGGCTCTACACATGATCAGTGTGTACAGCCTCATGGGGTGATGTGGGGAGAATGGGCTTAGCCCACTGTGCTGGGACTGGATAGGACCAATTGCTCTCCCCCTGCTAAATATAAGAGACTCACCACTTTAAAAGGTGTCTCTTTGCTCACTTAGATATATGCAATAATTTGGGGGGTTCTGTTACAAGAAGTCAAGGATCATGTAGACTCTAGGGAATGTACTAGAATGAATGACAGGGAATGTCCACTGAAATGCACTGGCCATAGGAATACATGGATTCCAATGCATTCCATGGCCATTTGGAAGGAACCAGTCTATTTCAGTGGGCATTCCTTGTCATTCATTTTAGGATGTTCTGGTACTAGTCTTGCATGCTGATGGTCCCAGGTTCAGTCTCTGCAGCATCTCCAGGTAGGGTTGGGAAAGACTCCTGCCTGAAACTTTGGAGATCTGCTGCCAGTCAGTGTAGACAATACTGAACTATATGGACCAAGGATCTGACTCAGTTTAATGCAGATCTCTAATGTTTGGAATAGCAAGAGCAGCATATTATTTCCATTTGGAAAGCAAAGGGCTTTGTGTGTCTGCTGAGACCCTGGAAGGAAAAAAGTATTGGGATTAGAATACCTTCTTGCAGTATTAGGTTGGATCAGTTTCAATCTGTGACTCCTGAGGATGTGGACAAGCTGCTTGGAGTGGTGCAGCCTACCACTTGTTCTCTGGATCCTTGTCTGACTTGGCTGCTTCTATCTAGCAGGGAGATTGTTGGAGGTGGCCTAGTTAATATCATAAATGCATTGCTGAAGGAGGGTAGGGTCTTGTCTTCTTCTTGTCTGAAGAAGGCAATGGTCAGACCACTCTTAAGAAGCCTTCCCTGGACCCCTTAGCGATGGATAGTTACAGGCCAATCTCCAATCTCCCTTGGTTGGGCAAGGTGACTGAGAAGGTGGTGGCCGATCAGCTCCAGGCAGTTTCTGAGGAAACTGATTATCTAGACCCATTTCAAACTGGCTTTAGAACTGGCTATGGGGTTGAGACAGCCTTGGTCGGCCTGATGGATGACCTTTACTGGGGAAGTGACAGAGGGAGTGTGACTCTGCTGGTTCTTCTGGATCTCTCGGTAGTGTTCAATACTATCAACCATGGTATCCTTCTGGATTGCCTGAGGGAGTTGGGGATAGGGGGCACTGCCTTGCAGTGGTTCCGCTCCTATCTCTCAGGTAGATTCCAGATGGTGGAGCTTGGTGACAGTTGCTCCTCAAAACGGGAGCTGTTATATGGAGTCCCCCAGGAGTCCCTCCATTCTGTCACCAATGCTTTTTAAAATCTACATCAGGGATTCTCAAACTTGGGTCCTCAAGTGTTATTGGACTTCAACTCCCATAATCCCCAGCCTCAGTGGCCTTTGGTTGGGGATTATGGGAGTTGAAGTCCAATAACACCTGAGGACCCAAGTTTGAGAATCCCTGATCTACATGAAACCACTGGGTGAGGTCATCAGGAGGTTTGGTGCTGGGTGTTATCAGTATGCTGATGACACCCAAATCTACTTTTCACCTTCAGGAAATGGGACTCATTCTCTAAATGCCTGCCTACAGGCAGTAATGGGCTGGAAGAGGGAGAACAAATTGAAGCTGAATCCAAGCAAGACAGAGGTGCTCATTGTAGGGGCTGCGAATCTGAAGTGTGAGTTAGATCTTCCTGTGCTGGATGTGGTTACACTCCCCCAGAAGGAGCAGGTGCACAGCTTGGGAGTCCTCCTGGATACTAGGTCTCACCCTAGTATCTCAGGTGGAGGCCATGGCCAGGAGTGCTTTCTATCAGCTTCGGCTGATTCAAAAGCTGCGCCCATTCCTTGAAGAGGATGACCTCAAAACAGTGGTGCATCAGTTGGCAATCTCCAGGCTTGACTATTGCAATGCGCTCTACATGGGGCTGCCTTTGTACATAGTTCAGAAACTTCAGTTAGTTCAAAATGCGGCAGCCAGATTGGTCTCTGGGGCAACCTGGAGAGACCATATTATACCTGACTTGAAGCAGTTGCACTGGCTGTCAATATGTTTCCAGGCAAAATACAAAGTGCTGGTTATTACCTTTAAAGCCCTGAATGACTTAGGTCCGAGTTATCTTAGAGAGCGCCTTCTTCTGCATGATCCCCACCGCACGTTAAGGTTATCTGAGGAGGTCCATCTCCAGTTACCACCTGTTTGTTTGGTGGCATCTCAGAGGCAGGCCTTCTCTGTAGCTACTCCTGGGCTATGGAATGCACTCCTGACAGGAATCCGTAATTTGAGCAGGGGTGTAGCCACCATTGCGTGAAAGGTTTCAAAGAACCCAGGCCACCAATAATAGGAGCCACTGAAGAAGCCCCCAGGGGGGCATGGCTCGGGCTCCAGAAGAGCCCCAAACCAACGCCCCCGCCCCCTTGCCCTCACCCAGGCTGCCGGGAGCCAGCGAGTGCTTGCTGATCTTTTTCAGCGTTCAGGCAGAGAGGGAGAGAAAGGGAGAATAGATGCTTTCAGGCAGCAAGCGCTGCCTGAAATGAAAGGGAAGGACTTTCACTCGTGGGTCCAGCACTCGCGGTTTTGCATATCTGCAGCCGGTTAATTAGCACCCAACCTTGGTATATGTGGAAACAAATGGAGAACAGCGGGTTAAATTCACGTATCCACAGAGGTAATTTCTGGCTGCCATTTGACTGATGGAGAGATCGGGAGCCATCAGGAGGCTCAAACTGGAGGCAAAACCCATGATTTTGGGGCTATTTTTGGCCCCATGGTTGAGAGTGCAGCACAGCAGTGTATGGTAGGGTACCTTGAGGGGTCATTTAGAGATAATGGGTGGTGGTGGGGGAAACCTGCCATTTTTTGGCTGATTTTTGGCATCCAGGAACCTAAGCCCCCAATTCCCATTGCCCTAATGTTCCATTATTCGTGGATTCGCTATCCGCAGGGGCTCCCACCGAATGGAACCCCCGCGAATAATGGGGATCTCCTGTACCTGATGTTGTATTCCTGCTTGCCTTATCTTGCAGCTTGACTTCCTTCTCTGCTTAGGAACATAGGAACAAGCTGCCATATTCTGAGTCAGACCATTGGTCTATCTAGCTCAGTATTGTCTTCACAGAATGGCAGCAGCTTCTCCAAGGCTGCAGGCAGGAATCTCTCTCAGTCCTATCTTGGAGAAGCCAGGGAGGGAACTTGGAACCTTCTGCTCTTCCCAAAGCGGCTCCATTCCGAGGGGAATATCTTACAGGGCTCACATTTGTAGTCTCCCTTTCATATGCAACCAGGGTGGACCCTGCTTAGCTAAGAGGACAAGTCATGCTTGCTACCACAAGACTAGCTCTCCTCTCTTGTCTTGTCTCTCTCACTCTGATCCTCTCAATCCAGGATTTAACTGCTTCCTTCTCATTCCCTGTTATTTTCCTCAGTCCAGCACTTTCCTCAGATCCATACTATGGTAACCCCAAAGGTCCATAAAACACATCTGTCCTTGTGCTCCAACAGGGGGCTACATTCATAGGGTTACACACACACACACACACACACACACACACACACACACACACACACATCTTCTGCAAGGACACCAGGACATCAGAGTTACTCAGCAACCTTTCCTTTCATAGAGAGAGAAACAAATAATAAGAGTTCCACAGTACATGAGGAGAGAGCAGAGGGAGAACCCGATGCCCTGCTGTCCCCTGAGATACTGTTTTTTTGTGAAGTAGCAATGTGGCAGATCTTCCCATAGTACTGGTGTACCAGTGTACTGGTGCTGTTGCATAAAAGCACAGTTGGAAAATTATATTTCAAAAACATTCTTCAGGCAACAGTAAGATTGGAAAGTGTTTCCATTCCAGTTGGAAGCTTCACTCTCCCCAGCACCTGCCCCCAGTGAGATTGCCAAAGATGGTTTGCAGTCAATGCTCGATTACAGTAGCTGTAATGTTGTGCAACACCAGGAAAATAATTTTTTGTTGTGCAACACCAGGAAAATAATTTTTTAAAAGAATGAAAATTACATTTTTTGGGTGGGGGGCTGGGTCCACAGGCACCCCACATGTGCACACAGGTCCTCCCCCCATTCTTTTCTCTACCTGGCACAGGTGAATGCACCAACTGGAAGCAGGAGGCAGAGCGCCTCCTCTACAACCTGTCTCCTCTACAACTCTATTGGCCAGAAATGGGTGGGATGGGTAAGGGGAAGTCTGCTGTGTGAATGAACCAAAGTCCAAAGGAAGAAAACCTGCAATTAACCATGATAAAAGGCAGCAATGTGTACAGCCTATACTGACTCCAGTTTACACTTATACATGTTTTATATATTCTCTTTCTAAATAATGACACTTCCTCCCGTAGTAAAGACCAAACCTGTAAAATGCCCATATCCTAGAATACCTCATTCTTTCTCTGTTGGGAGGGATGGTATCATTATCCTTTTTCCAGTAAAAGACTGGGGGTGGCATTCCAATCACTCTGCATTCTAGTCGGACTCGATGTCCCTCTGGTACTCCACAATTCTGTAGCTTCTCCAGTATCACTGGAGCCTTTTTAACTTCCTTTTCTAGAAAACAGAGATGAAAAAGCTGAACTTATTTGGTGAATTGCATCATAGATCTTATTTGGCGAGTTTCATTCAGTAATAAAAAGCAATCTAATTCAAAACAAAATTCTACAAAAACCCTAAGAAAAAGGAGTGTGTTTATGTTGGTAGGGAGAAAACATGGATATAATCAACTGTCACATCATTGATGAAAACTGCCGTTTCCTTATGAAACTTCCATAGTGGGCAGAATCTGGATTATTTCAAGCCATATTCACATAGCCTTGATCATGCAATATTTTAAATTGTGTTTGTATATGAAATATACATCCTGCCCTCCTTAAATAAAAACTCAGGCTGACTACATAAAATTCTAAAAAGATACATATAATTATATAAACCAATTGATAGAAGATGAAAATGAATCAATGGACAATCAGCAACATGAAAAAAGTATTAGTTTCCTGCATTAGCCAGGAAGAACAGGAATGCCTTCAAGGCTTTTCTAAAAATCCCCAGGGATTGGTCTAGTAGACTGTGGAGAGAGTTCATAAAAATGCACCACTATACAGGGAAAAAGCCTTGTTTCAGGCCATCAGCAAAATCTCTCATGGGCGGAGCATGCAAAGTAAGGCTTCACCCACTTATTTTAGGAGGTAGGAGGTTCATATTGGAATTGGCATTCCCTAAATTGCATTGTGTTGGGAGAAAGTTCATAATCTCTCATAAAGGTCAAACATCTGAGAGCTGCAGTTGTTGTTTTTAAAGAAAACCGTAGACCTTTAAGAAGGAACAAACATTTCGTACAACTTCACATCCTGCTGGTGGTGATAGGATTCAATAAGAAATGCAGGAACTTGATCCTGAGCTCCCAATCAGGCCTCAGATGAAGGGAAGGGATAAAATAGCACCCAGCTTGCTTTCTCCTCTTTCCAAGCTCCAAGGAAATCATCCCAGCCCTGGCAGCACACTCTGATTCTTATATGGTACCTCCCAGGCAACAGCCACTTCCTGCTTCCTCCCCATGTGGCACTTGCTTCCTGTAACATGCATCTACTATTGCCTGGTAACAGGCCTGGCTGGCACTCCCCTTCCCAACCTCAGGTCTGTAATCAGCCCCACACAGAAGGGAATGCTGCCAAAAATAGTTGGGCCTTTCCACTTCTCTTCTCTGCTTCTACTCTGCTTTTTCCCTGATGGATCTTGAGGAGGAAGGCTGGTTGTCAAAGGTAACATGCCTAGTGCCATTCCCATTTCTCAGAAACAGAGAACATGGTGAGGGGAGGAACAGGGCCGAGAGAAAGGGCCTCTTTCCTTTTCTCCTTCCCATCCTTTGATTTCATCTATCTTCCCTTTAAAGATCCATAGATAGGGAAGGACTGAACTCTCTGTTCCTCTTCATTTTTCCCATACTTGTGAATAAGGTTGCGTACTCAAGCGTTAATTTCATTGCTGCTTTTTTTCTTGCCCCAGGAACTTACTGGGACAAGAAGGGGAAAGGTTGACAAAGCTTGTTCCTCCTTTTCCTGAGATGAAGCAGCGTAGTGTGCACATGCTCTCAGAGTATCATGGGACACACTAAATCAAGATATTGAGGACTTTGATGTGATCACCTTTCTAGTGAATGAGTAAAATGTGACTGAAGTTTAGAATATCTATAGAGGTGCATAGCTATGAAATAAAAAGGTCATTCACACAATCAAAAACTGTTCTACGCAGGTTTGGGAGCTGTGTGTGCTCCTAATTTTTGGTTGTGTGGAAGCAAAATAAGAGGAAAACCTGGGTAGAAGTGATTGTGTGGAAGCAAGGTAGGAGGGAAACCTGGGTAGCTTTTCCTCCTACCTTGCTTCCACACAATCACTTCTACCCAGGTTTTCCTCTTATCTTGCTTCCACACAACTAAAAATTGGGAGCACACACAGTTCCAAAACTCGGGTAGAACACAGTTTTTGATTGCGTGAATGACCTCAAAGTGTTATTCATTATGCAGACTTTACATCAGACTCCTGACACAGACTTACCTACAACACTGAGCTCCAGGCTAAATGAATTTTGTCCTGTTTTATTGGTTGCTATGCAAGTGTAAATTCCGGCATCATTTTGTGTGAGGGGATCAATAAGCAGGGAGTGCACTCCAGTCTCTCTGACAAGCATCTTGTGGGTGGTGTCTGGTAAGACAGGCCTGCCATTCAGAAGCCACATCAGATCTGGGGGTGGTAACCCACTCACCTAACACGGAAGAAAACAGCCATAAGCAAGTGACAGAATGACTATCTCATTTGTTTGTTTGTTTATTGGTTAAATCTTTTTAAAACCATGCTTTTTAAATAGAACTGGTATGAGAAAACAAAAGTAGAGGTGAACACAGGCTAAATAAGGGCTGCTTCACATTATGAAAGAAAAGAAGACATCTAAAAAATGCCAGGTATTTTCACACGAGCCCCTCTTGTGATCTTTGTGCCACAAGTAAACATTGGAAACATGGGATAGAAGATGGAAAGAGAAAGTGCATATCGCAGCCAGTGTTGGTTTTATTTTCTTAAACCACTTTGAGAAAAAGCCAGTTCAACTTCACATGCGAAATTCCCCATAGTATGTACCCTGCTTCTCCAGAATGTATGAGGCAACCACACATATCTTTTGAATTCACCATAATTACCTTTCAGAAACAAGCAGTGGCCTATCAACATGTATCCATTCCATGGTGTAACAGAACTGAAATGTAGCACCAGTTTGCACAACATGTCAATTGGACTGCACAAATACATGAGGAAGGAGCATGGGCATGCACATTCCCCCCTCATCTGGCATACTGTCTCACCAGTGCTTATCTGCATGGGAGAGATGGTTCATCTGAACCACCCCTCAATGCATGGATAAAATACTACTAAAACTCATAAAATAATGAACCTTGTGCAATTAAATGATATTGAAATGGGATGCTGAATGGGGAGCAGGAGATGCAAGTTCCCATGCTCCTCTCCTATGCACCTGAGAGAGCTGGTGGATTTATAATCTAGACCAGCCCAAAGATGTGTACCAGCCCTCATGTTACAGGGAAGAAGTGTTGGTACAATGACCTCATCGAGGGGTACCTGCTATTGCAGTCACAGTCTAAGGTTTTGTCCAGATCAGCCACTTTTCATTCCATTTATCTCCCCTCCCCGCACTTTGGTTCCCCATACAAAAGACTCTCATACTGGAGACTGAAGAGCAGAACTCTGATTGGAAGAGGGGCAGTGTACAACTTTTGTCCAGCCAGATTGTGGGAAATATTATGCCTCCTTAATGAGGTAGAAGCTTTCTTGTGAGAAAAATAAAAAGAAACAAGGGTAATAAATTGTGAGATGTAAAGATGATTGTTCTAATCTAAAAATCTAATCTAAAAATCTATGATTTTTTTGGGTAGCAGATCATGTGAAAAATATTAAATATTAAACATACCTTAAATATACATCTCTTTTAATACAGTCTATTTTCTGAACACCTTGGTTTTTAAAAATTATATTTATATATGCTGCCTTTCTTTCACAGTGGAAATTGTGGAGGCATACATGACATTCTTCCATCCTGATATTAGCCAAACTCAGACCTGCTTAGCAGGAGCAGGGGACTTGTATCCCTTGTCTTCACACCAGGCCCTGATTTGATGTGCACCTGCTTATTTTGCAGGCATCCTTGGCCTGCAAAATACATGACACGTGCCTCTGTGTCACACATTCGTCTGGATTATGTGGGTTAACTGGGTTAACCAAGTTATGAGAAATGGGAACTCATGTTTGATGGGAGGAGTTGGTCTTTATGGCCTTTTGGTCCATTCCAAGCCTAAGATTTTCTGTGGATCAAAAGCCACAGAAAGACAACATTTAAAACTTGCATGTTAGTAGTGGCTTAGATTCCACACAGTGTCCTTGAGTGGTAGGAGCCCCATTCATGCTGCTATGTGATCTTGAGGCACCATGCATGCAGTTGCACTAGAACTCAATTACGCAAATGCTGTCCCTGAGTAACCGGCCATTATTCCCAATGACTTTATTGTCATGCAACTTGGATTGCACAAATTTTGGCATTTTCACAATTGTGCTCTAGCACAACTGCTTGAATGGCAACCCTAGGACCATACAGCAGCACAGGCAGGGCTCCTCCCACCTGCAGAATGCTGCACAGAATCTCATCTATCTGTCTATCTATCTATCTATCTATCTATCTATCTATCTATCTATCTATCTATCTATCTATGTTTTTGTATGTGTGTGTTTGTGTGTATATATGTATACACACACACACACACACACACACACACACATACATATACATATATGTATGTATTTATATATGTATTTATTTATATATATAAACATCTTTTATTTATATTTAGTGGCTTGCCCAGAATAGGAGCCTGCTCATATTTTCTCAGAAAATAATGCATCAGGGTAAGCAAAGTAAGTCAGCTAATCCTAGTACCTTGCAGTCCAGTCTGCAAAGCCGTCCCTCATGAGCTACCATGTCTCCAGGTGCCTGTAGAAAATATGGCCGGAAGAAGCGCTCCTGTACGGGTTCCTTATCTCCTTCTGGTATACGGGATCTTCCCCTGCAATACAATATCCTGTAAACATGAGGTGGGATTGGTAGGTAGGCTTCCATGTTAGAAGTCTTGGCCTTCAGGAAAGCTTGAGCCTTGGCATTTCATCATCATCATAATAAGTGACGCAGCTTTTCATAATAAATAATACCGCTTTTCAACAAAAAACACTCTCAAAGCAATTAGCAAAGGAAAACAGAACGTTGTTACCTGTCCCAAAGGGCTCACATTCTAATAAGAAACACAAGGGAGCACCAGCAACCACCACTGGAGAGATGCTATGCTACATTGACTAGGGACAGCTGCTCTCCTCTCCTAAATGTGGCAGACAGACAGCACCACTTGGAAAAGTGCTTATTGCACAGCTAGCAAGCACTGTTGGTGAACTCACTTTAGCTTCAGTTTCCTAAGTGCACTCATGCAAGCTTCACAGTTGACATCTCATGCATCAGTTTTCTTTACCTGTGAGACTGGATAGCTGTGGATAATCTACCACGCATTGGAGGAGTCTGAACCATCAAGTGACCAGAGCAGCTTATTCTTCCCTGTCAAAACCATATAGAGGAGAAGCTGCATTATTCATTAGTTGACTATACACGTCTTTTCTCTGCAGTGAGAAATGTAGTGTTTAAGACTAAACAAATATTTTATCTGATAGTGACATGCATCAATTGGACTTTACAACACAATGCTCTTCTGCAGATATCTCTTAAGCTTGCGCAAGTGGTTGGGGGACCCCACTTATTTCAGAAGGGAGCAAACTCTCACCTGTGGATTCGCAGCCATAAATGTATAGTTTCCATCATCATCATTCGTAGTAGCCTCAATATGTAAAGAGCAGGTCCCATCACCCTCTCTGCTCATCTTGTAATGCTCGTTTTTCTTTGAAATCTGCTTGCCATCCTTAAACCAATACACCTGCAAAGGAATGAGAACTGGTGAAGTACAGTGGCGAAGAGTCTGACCTGGGCATCAAGAAATCCCCGTGTTCAAATCTCATCTTCAGAGTGTTAAGTGATCTAATCAGTCTCAACCCTCATCAACCATCAGCAACAATACAGAGATAATAGAACTGTCTCACCTTTCAGGGTTATTGTGAGGTTATTGTGTGGTTTATGGATATAACATAAGTGAAGTACTTTGAATAGTTTAATATACTGTATAAGTGCTAAGTATCATTAATGACAATGGGTACAGCAACCAGCTTCAGAATTAATAATGAAGACATTGAAGTGGTGGATAGCTTCTGCCTTTTAGGATCGACCATCAACAGTAAAGGATCATCAGTCAAGAAATACGCTGCAGACTAGCACTTGGTAAGACTGCAATGAAGACCTTGGAAAGGATATTTAGATGCCGTGATATGTCTATACCTGCAAAGTTTAGAATCATTCGGACAATGGTTTTTCCCATGACACTCTATGGATGCAAAAGCTGGACTTTGAAGAAGCAAGATAGCACTTACATTTATATACCGCTCTATAGCTGGAAGCTCTCTAAGCGGTTTACAATGATTTAGCATATTGCCCCCCAACATTCTGGGTACTCATTTTACCGACCTCGGAAGGATGGAAGGCTGAGTCAACCTTGAGCCCCTGGTCAGGATCGAACTTGTAACCTTCTGGTTACAGGGCGGCAGTTTTACCACTGCGCCAACCGGGGGCTCTAGAAAAAAGCATAGAAAAAGCATTGACGCTTTTGAACTTTGGTGCTGGAGAAGACTTTTGAGGATATCATGGACAGCCAGGAAAACAAACAAATGGATCATAGAACAAATCAATCCAGAATTTTCACTCGAGGCACAAGTGACCAGGCTCAAACTATCATACTTTGGACACATGATGCGAAAACCCAGCTCCCTTGAGAAGTTCATAATGTTGGGAAAAATTGAAGGAAAGAGAAGAAGAGGACGACCAGTAGCAAGGTGGATGAACTCGATTACGACAACAATGAATGCACCACTGAGAGACCTTAAAGGCCAATCTGAAGACAGATCATACTGGAGAGAATCTATCTACGTGGTCGCTAAAAGTAGACACCGACTTGATGGCACTTAATCAGTCAATCAATCGGTCATTATACCTGAACATTGCTAGGTGATGTGTGACTACACTATAGATTTTAAACAGGTTTGAATCCACTTTAAATGTATGGGTTTCCCCCAAGAACTCTAGGAACTGAAGTTTTCTGAAGCTGCCAAGAACTCTTCCTTGGAGATTCCTAGGCTCCTTATACAAGTATAATTTCTGCACACAACTCAAGTTTCAGTTCCAAGGTGTTACATAAACATTTGTTTGTGAAGCTTGACAATTAAACAGGCCTGAAATTGAGCTGAATGTGAAATGTGGATTTGCAGAAAATGGATTTATCAGAATTAATTTTATTTCATTCATAAAATAAGATGTGTCAGCAGTGAAGGAGTATATTAGCACTGCAAAAAGAGAAATGGCTGGGCTGGTTTGAAAATATCTTTTCCCAGGCATCCTGTAAAATTTTCCACTTAAATGTTGCTGCTTTTGAGCTAACTGTCTTGGTGATCATTATTCCCTTTATAATACCAATGCTTTATTTAATGTTTACATCCAGGATGGTGTCGATATCCAGATCAGGTGTGAGAGCTGGAGGCATGAGCCCACAAAGGAAGATACTGAACTAACAAAAGGCTGGTGTCAGCTGAAGGTGTTATATAACCAGCAAAAGGTCCATCCTTTCTGCAGGTTAGCCCTGCTCTAGTATAGAGGCACCGGAGCTGGCCTCCCCTTCCTCTCGAATAGGTCCATGAGGAGGGAAGCCCCAAGCAGCTTGGCAAACACTCCACCTTTGGAGCTAGAGCTCAGCCCTGGCACGGTGTTGCCTCTGCTCCTGGGCGCTTTCCAGATTAAACCCTACAACAGTGTCCCTATGTGGCCGCTAAGTGTGCTTCTGTACTTCCTGTGTTGTGACACTGCAGTCCCTGCGCTGACAGCAAGGTGCCGTTCACATTTCCAGTGCCTTCTTTCGGATTTTATCTTTACGATATAGTGCGACAGCATTGCATGTCCGTCGGAAAAAAGTAGCTGTATTTTCCCATTGTAGATTCTGGGGATCAATACGATCCTACCAAGCCGAAGGATTTTACCCCAGTTGTAGGGTTTAATCTGGAAAGCGCCCTGGGGAGTTGGGTGCAATGAAGGGGGTTCCAAGGATGGGACAGTGCTGGGGGCTCCTTTAAGAGGGTGACCGGCTCTAGCTTTTTCAGGTCCAAGGGATTTAAAGGGCTGTTTGGATCAGGGATTCTGCCTGAGGCAGGCTCCCCTCCTCCTCCAGGGTCTCCTCTGGGCTGGAGTCTAGGTGAACCCTGAGAGATAGCTACCAGAGTCTTTGGGTGGGAACTCTTGCTTCCCCAATGAGCAATTAAGCAAGGGAAAGATCTGTGCAGTGTAGCATGCTTCTTGATCTCCTATAGAGCACAAAAGGAAGGGATGATGGTAGAGATCTTGGATGGGAAGGCATGGTGGCCAATGTGAACTGGTTCTTCTGCAGTTCACAGTTTCTGTTAAAGGCATGGTTCTTACCATTTTAACTGAGCTGGAAATAGTTATGGTTTCTGAAGCACTATGTCTTTGGAAATAAATGTTTGCAGATGCCAGACATACTTACACTAGAAATAGCAGGGAGCTTTCCAGATTACATGCTTAAAACAGTGTCACTACGTGTCCATTAAGTGTGCTTCCATACTGTGTTTTGACATCACAGTCCCTGTGCTGTCAGCAAGGCGCCGTTCACATTCTGCACAATCCTTCTTTCGGATTTTATCCTTGCGTTTTAGTCCTACAATGTTGCATATGCGTCGCAAATAAATAGCTGTATTTTCCTATTGTAGGAGGGTTGCGCAAGCTCTTTACGTTTTCAAAAAGATCCTGCCAAGTTGAAGCATTTTACTGCTGAACAGAGTGTGATCTTGAAAGCACCCTGGTAAGTGACCATGCTTTTCCATTGGGCTTTTCAGCTCCACCTACCTTAGGTACAGGGATTCCAACAATTATGCAAGTGAAAGTGGCAGGATAACCTTCCAGGACACGGAAATGCTTGAGCCTCTTGTCAAAAATTGGGGCAATGCATTTGCCTGTAGGGATCTCATCATGTTCAATTTCATCATCTGATTCATCCACTGGGGTACGTTCAAGGCGAAACTCTATTTCATTCATCAATCTCTGTTCAAAGCTGGAAATTTTGTATTCCTACAATGCAATATTGGAAAGTATTTCTAAATATTTCACTTAAAATTGCTATATATCTCCTGGGTATGCATTCTCTTAAACCAGTGGTTCTCATATTGCCGCACAGTTTTAGAGGTCATTCACACAATGACCTCTGTGTTCTACCCAGGTTTGGGAGCTGTGTGTGCTCCCAATATTCAGCTGTGTAGAAGCAAGGTAGGAGGAAAAGCTACCCAGGTTTTCCTCCTACCTTTCTCCTGCACAATCACTTCTACTCAGGTTTTCCTCTTACCTTGCTTCCACACAACCGACAATTGGGAGCACACATAGCTCCCAAACCCGGGTAGTTTTTGATTGTGTGAATGACCTGTATCTTAGATTAAGGTTAACATTCTTTGAGATTTTTAAAATATTAACCCCTCCACATTCCCTTGTATAACCAAGGAGAGCAGTATGTGCTTTTCTTTCTAACACTCACCTCCATTTTCACAGGCATAGGCTGTCCCTATTATCACTCCAAGAGGAATGGAAACACCAGACCTTTTTACGTGAAACCTGTTCAGACATTAGTTCTCCCTGTAATTTTACCCAGAGACATTGGGTGGGACTTGGGCTTGTGAGCCCCATTCCTGAATCTCTCCCCTCTTTCTTTACCACGGGCAAAAGATAACAATTGAACTGAGATATTCTGAAGCCCACTTTTGATTTCATTCCAAGTAGAATCCAAGGAGGCCAACTAACATCTGAACATCTGAAGGGTTAAAGTCCCCCGTCCCCTCATTCCATGGTCCTAATCTGGATTCGGCTTGCCCAAGATAGCTATTAGCATGGACAAACTAAGCACATTGAGGCCAAGCATGCTATTAATGTGTAGGTGCATACTGGAGGGGACCTTTCTACAGGGCACCATTTACTATTCAACTAGACATGACGTAGGAGATCCATAATCAAAAAGCATTAAATTAGATATGTGAGGGGCAAATAGCAGCTGGGACAACATTAACTGGGAAAATTTTAGGAGGAAAGGGTTAACCCCATCCCCCAGTACTGCAATCCCAAACAGATCTGGGGTCCCCCAGAGCTTTTGTTTAAAACAAAAACATAGAGAGATTGTAGCCACATATCTCCCATGTCATGTTTCATTTTACTCTTAAAATCTTAAAAAGAGCTGTGTTCATAATTGCTTCAGACAACGGTGAAAGGTACAACCAGCAGCAGTGAGTCCAGCCACTAGATGGGGTCACCTCACCTTCTATATCATTAGGTTAGTTATGCTCCATGGCTTTTTCCCAGCTGGCAGGCAGAACGTAGGCTTATAGAATTTCACCTTGTTTAGTTTTTTCTTTCATGAAGCATGTCTCAGCAAATTGCTACACAAAATGGGCCAAATTCCCATCTCAGTTACTTGCTTCTGATGCTTGTTACAGAATGCCGTTAAAAATAGAAAGGCATGTGCTTCTGATAGTCACTGGCTGAATGCACATATTCCATGATAATAACTTCCAGCAAAAAGGGTATCAAACCCTTTTATTGCCTTATGTTTTAAGCCTCCAAGATAGTTCAAACCAATGTCAGTCTGAATCAGTCCCAACTCCGCCCATAGATTCAGTGCTAGTTCACACTGTATGTTTTAGAATTTGAGTACAAAACATATCTGCGATGAAATGATTAACTATTTGTGATGGCCTGTGTCTTTAAATGTGAGGTTTCCTTGAAATACACACATAAGTACAAGTCCAGTTATCTGTGCCTAATCACTACATCTGTGCATATTGTAAGGAAACCCAGGCATTTAAAATGCTCATCAGCTATAGACAATTGATAAAGTTATTGTATCGTTTTCTATAAACTGCCACTTATAAACTGAAATTTTATAAATTGTCATCTATAAACTGTGAACAATAGTGAGGTCATTCACAGAATCAAAAACTGTTCTCTATCTGGGTTTGGGAGCTGTGTGTGCTCCCAATTTCGGTTGTGTGAAAGCAAGGTAGGAGGAAAATCTGGGTAGCTTTTCCTCCTACCTTGTTCTCACACAATCACTTCTACTCAGCTTTTCCTCTTACATTGCTTCCACACAACCAAAAACTGGGAGCACACACAGCTCCCAAAGGGACACAGTTTTTGATTGTGTCAATGACCTCACTGATTCACAAAATTGGATTCATAAAGTATGGAAATACCATTTACCTTGAATGTTACTGATAGAATAGCTTATGAATCTAAATAAATTAGCAACCACGAACACACAGAACTGAAAATCTGTGGTGTAGTATCCTCCTAGAATCCAGAGCTTCTTTTTTCTATAATATTTTATGAATAGTTTTGCCTCCTTAATTCACTTTTAGCTGCTCTAATAATACTTAATACTAATCGTCAGAAGTAATTGAATTATTTTGTGTAAGAAATAACTCGCCCATCCTGCCTACCAACTGCCAGAAGTTGAATCTCAGGTTTTCCAATTCTAGTGATCAATTTGGCATATGGGGCATTCATGAGTTGTGTAGCACAGTTGTACCTTGGATACATCCTGAGCTGTAAAGTTGAAGAGTGGGGTATCATTGCTTGGTCCCTGAAGCCTGCGAGCCAGGTTTTCATCATATGCTGTTCTCTGGTAGAGGAAAGCAATGGGATTAAAAAAGCTTTATTATGGTATTTATGGGTATTATTTTAACAAAACAAGGGATAAACTACAGAAGGGGATCTCAGAGGTGAAACAAAGCTTACAGTGTCATTAATCATGTGACACTGCACTGTATATTCTATTTAAATAATTAAGATAGCATATAATATTTTACATATTGCGGGGGGGGCAATTTATCTTTCTGTGACATCATCAAAAACCTTCAGAGTTGTCTCTGATGAAAGAGAAAGGGGCGGGCGGGGGGGGGAGCTGTGGTAATTTGGGTAGACTGCAAGAGCCCTGCAGGCTGATTTTCCATTTTTGTGCTAATAAACTCTGAAAAATCAGGATCCCCCCCGCAAAAAATCATTTGCTCCTTTGACAATTTGGTACTAACTTCAAAGAGGAGAATGTGGTAGTATGGATTTAAACAACAGCAACAGCAAGCATGAATAAAGCATCAGATTTTTTGTACGCTTTGGTGCATTTCTTAAAATATTGGACTAAATGGGAAAAGTCAATAACACATTAAGCCCCTGATGCTGTTTATGTATAAGTGTCTATAAAAAAAAAGTCTATGGAAGTTCCCTCCACACATTTGCAAGAAACTTAGGGTCTGTTTATATGTTGTTTGTTGGACCCCAAGATTCCTGTTTCTTCCTGGTGAAATAACAAGCAGGCCTCAGGCTCACGTTCTTTCCCCATCTCCATTGTTAGAAGTGAACAATCGAACCAGGGTGCTCTTGGGGTTATTTGAACCTGAAATCTCTGTGAAACTACATTCAAATGGGCTGAAGGCATGGGGCACATGATACAGCCCTCTTGCTGAAGCTAAGCAGGTCCACTTAGTCTGGATAAGAGACCACCCAGGAGCACTTATGTACACCATCAGTTTCACAAGAGAAGAAAGGTAGGGTGTAAAATATAAAATAACAGATAAGAGGGGGTCTCCCCAGGATGCTTTGCGCGTTCGCGCAGGGCATACTGGGGCTTGCGGGGGCCGCGCGGCCTCCGAGCTCCCCAGCCCCCGCCGGCTCTGGCTCGGAGCCAGCAATCGTGTGGGCGGCCAATTGGGGGGGAAGCCCTGCTCGGGGGGGGGGGGGAGAAGAGAAAGCAGGTTCAAGAAAACCAGAAGGGAACCCTCGTACTATGAAACAGGCAAATACTTTTGTATTTTTGTACAGAGAAGTCCCATTTATGATCAAATCACACTTAACGTAGGGTTTGAGAGGGCTGATGCAATTTTAATCTAATTGCCAGGAAGGGATATAAAACAACAGGTGACTGCTCAAATAGTTTGCACCTCCTTCGTTACATGTTCTATATATTAATTCCAAGAACCTGAATAATATCCTCTGGCCTATTTCCAGTCACTGACCTTGTTTTGTCCTGAATTATATAGCACTAGCAGATCCTGCACAGAGCATTGGTGCGGTAGTACATGCCCCCCAAGCCTTCTGCCCCGGTCTCCAGTCCCCAACGGCCACCCACTTCCACCTCCCGCCATGCCACTTCTCCCCCCACCCCACTCCCCGGCCGCAGTTCATAGCCAGCTTTCCAGTCTCTCTGCCGCTTCCCCCCCTTCGGCCTCAGTCCATTCCCCATTCCTTCTCCTCTTGCCGGTGCCTCCTCTCCTCTCCCGTTGCCAGGGCCAGTCCGTCCCCCCGCTGCCGCCACTGCCATCTCCTGCTCCCGGCAGCCAGGCCAGGCTGGGTTGCTGCCACCTACTCCTTCCCCAGGCGGGGCAGGGCCAGTCCATTCTGCTGCTGCCGCCACCTCCTCCCGCCTCTTCCTCCGAGCCCAGGTCGCCTCCTCAGGCCGTTTTGCGACCCAGTGCCACTGACCGCTGCCATTTTCATTGCCGGGAACTCTCGCCAATGCCGGGAACTCCCGCAGCGTGTCACGAGAGTTCCGCCGCCAAATCCTAACCATGCATGGCTGGCTAAGAGAAATAAGTATATAGATAGGATGCTCTGTTGGGAACTCTCTCTGTTGTAAAAGAAGGAAGAGAGAGAAGGGACCATGTATGACTATGAGCAAGAGGGTGAGAGCGGTTTGAGAGAGGTTTCATTTCCCACAGTGCACCCATGTTTCTTTTGGCCTCTGATCAAATAGGTTGTGCAGTTTTTTGGGGGGGAAATCCTGCAAAATTTGTTCACACACTAGAAGCACGGATCCTTCTTTCAGCTCTGAAGATACAATCCTCTTTCTTTAGCTTCTGTTTCCCCAGCTGAGGTCTAGGAGATTTGAGTGCTAGGCAGCTTTAGGGAGAATTTTCAAATATCCTCTGAAAACATAGTCATATGTTGTTTGAAGTGGGCTGAATGAGGGGATCATATCCTGAAAAAAACTTTGTGCAGACACCCTGTGTGAAAAAAATGGGTGCCTGTGAGTTTGTACCTCTGCTGAGTGTGTGTTTGGGAGCTGTCATAGTTGAATGGTAGACCACAGGCTTTGCTTACAGAAGATCCCAATTTCAAACCCTGGCAGCTCCAGTTAAAATGTACCAGGGAGTTATTTGCATTTGGCTTCAGGCTTCGGGGTAAATGTTGAACGAAGCCACTTTGAACTACACTCGCGCAATTGAGGGAAGCAGCCCATCCCCTCTGTTCTCAGTTTTCTTTTGAAACAAGTTGACATGCAGGCATCAGTGTTTTCCTTCTAGCCAATGGAGGGCGTGGGAGAGAGCTCCCTACAGAGATAGATCTGCATTTCTGAAGAGAGCATGCCTCTTATCATGCTTCTACATTAGCACCTCTCCCTGTTTGCTCTGGCAATTTCAGAAAAAGTAGCTTAAAACCAGCATTTTAAAAATCCGGAAATACTTCAAGAAAAGCTAGAATTCGCAAGACAAAGCCCGACTTGTGTGTGGAGTGGGTCCAAGAATCTTGATAGGACTTCGGGGTATGATTTGCTGGTGTGTGAACGCACACACTCTCTCCCGAAGGAGATTCAGGGCAGAAGCCCTGTGTGTAAAGCCTCCAGGTGATGGCAAGGAGCTCTTTAGAGCCTAGGGAGTTAGTTGTTCCCAGCCAGAGTAGACAATCCTGGGCTAGACAGATCAATGATCTGATTCAATCTGAGGTAGCTTTATATATTTGTATGTATGAGAAATGTGAGCTGTTTCTAGTCCCTTGTTGCTAATTGGACAGGACTACCGCCAAAGGTCTGTGTCATCTATATGTGTAGCATGGAATCCTAAACTCGTGCCAGGATTTGCTAGCTAAGTATCTGAGCCCTGATTAATAAAATCAAGTTTCTGGAAATCATTGTTCAGGAGAAGCTCAAAGACATGCAGGCAGTACCTGATTCTTATCCAGAAACCAGAGGCAGCTGGGTAGGACTTTCAGTGTGTGCAGGGTGTGACAGAATTTCTGTGTCTTATAAAGGTCTTCACTTCAACACAGGTGCATGGGTACAATATGGGCAGGTTGTGCAGCTGTGCATGGGCCACCGATGCCTAGGGGCAACTTGCTGCACCCTCCTGACCCCCACTTGCATCTGCCACTCTCTGCTCTCTTGCTGCTCAGTTGCCCCATCCCAGCTAGAATAGGCAGCCCCTTTAAGGTGAGTGTGCCAGTGGAGCAATGCCATCAGACTGTGTCAGTGTGACCCGGCAAAGACATCAGGCCAGTAGCAGGCCAGCGGGCTGACGGTGGGCAGTTGTGGTGTGGCCTGGCAAAGGAATCTCTGCAGGGCCACCTTCAACCTTGCTATGCCTTTGCTTCAATACGTGGTCCTTACTCTTTGACATTCTGTCCTTTGGATCTTTCCTCCAACACCTCATGCATTCCTACCTTTCTTCCTATCCTTAACTGCTTAAAAGGTCACCAGCCCCCCTCCCCCCTCCCAACACCCACTGCTGCAAAACCAATATCTTGCAATGTTCACACAATCTTCTTTCATCTTGCCTAATTTCTGCTTATGATCCAATGTTTCTTTGTCCTTTTGTACTAAATTTTGTCCTATAATGCCATGTATAAACCTATTTGGATTTGTGCCCCCCATGCTGGATTTAAAAGTGGGGGAAAGATTGTAGCCACTGTATGCTAAGATATGAAAACAGCAATTCCACACCTTAAAAATCAAAATGGAATTTATGAATATCAACTTGCCACATTTACTAGACTAATATTTCAAACCTATGCAAAAATATAGGGTAATTTCCCTGGCCTATACATTTTATGCTAGCCAAGCAATTTAATACACAGCAAAATGTGCTGTAGTCATTTCACTGGTATCCTTATTGTTAATTAAGTTATTGCAATAAGTCCTGAAGCAATGGGCAAAGCCCTAAAGATCATTCACCAAGGGAGAAGTCCCCCAACCAACCCTTCTTTCTTGCATCTTCCATCTTATTATTATCCTCCGCTATAATCCATAAGCGTCCCTGCTGCAGCTGCTAGTCTAGCCGGTGAAACACAATGAAACTGCCTTATAGATGCTCACCAGCAGTGAAGCGGAACACACGCCTTCCCTCTAAGGGTCAAAGTAGACATTCATAGGAATATAGGAAACTGCCATACACCGAGTCAGACCATTGGTCTATCTAGCTCAGTATTGTCTACACAGACTGGCAGCGGCTTCTCCAAGGTTGCAGGAAGGAATCTCTCTCAGCCCTATCTTGGAGAAGCCAGGGAGGGAACTTGAAACCTTCTGCTCTTCCCAGAGCGGCTTCATCCCCTGAGGGGAAGATCTTGCAGTGCTCACACATCAAGTCTCCCATTCATATGCAACCAGGGCAGACCCTGCTTAGCTATGGGGACAAGTCATGCTTGCTACCACAAGACCAGCTTTAAGCAAGTGATCAGGGCTAGCATGCTTGTTTTTTTATTTAGTGAGTAGCATCTGGAGCGGGGCTCTTGTGGATCAGGACAGTGCCACAGCGGAGGGTGAGTTAATTCTATGCCCCTGCCATGTTCTCCATCCATATTGGGCTCCCACAGCTAGCTACTATTTGCCTTGAAAGAAAAAGCAATGATCCTCTTGGTATCATTGCTATTTAAGAGGGAAAAACCAAGCCAAGCATTTCAACTCAACATGTACTTTCACTCAGAGTGGAGAGGGATGCTTTTGCCCAGTTTCTTGGCAGAACGTGTCTGCATCATTTCTATCAGAAGATTGGTGCATGTTTCGGACTGTGCAGAAGCATGAGTTTGCTGAACATTACTAAAGATCTGAAAGCACTTATCCTGTTTGCAATGTCATACTTGTTAATTAGGATTGATGGTTGCAATAAAAACAAAGCAACAAAATGACCTGGGTTGCCGCCAAAGGCTGCCTTCCACTTGTGCTATCTTGTGTTTGTGCAAAGTGGCAGTGGGGGGAGTGGCATGAATTTTCTGTCACACTCTGCTCTTGGGCGAGCGCAAGGCAGGGTTTGGATACAAGCCACTATCTACAGAGAATGATTTGTGGCTTGCTTCTTGAGTTCAATGCAACATGAATACACGTGCTAAACAACTGTCTCATTACAGGACTTTATAACAAGTGAATTTCATGTTATTGCTAATGTATATTTACCGCTTTATAGCTTGTTTAAACTTTGGTCAGGCAAACCAGATGCTTATGACTTTCCCCCACCCATCCTGCAAAATCCTAGGAGGTTCTGCCCATGAGAATCATTGCCCTGCAATATAAGAAGTGTATGTCCACATCTGGCCACATACATTATTATCATTATTATTTTTTTTACATTTATATCCCGCTCTTCCTCCAAAGAGCCCAGAGCGGTGTACTACATATTTGAGTTTCTCTTTCACAACAACCCTGCGAAGTAGGTTAGGCTGAGAGAGAAGTGACTGGCCCAGAGTCACCCAGCTAGTTTCATGGCTGAATGGGGATTTGAACTCAGGTCTCCCCGGTCCGAGTCCAGCACTCTAACCACTACACCACGCTGGCTTTCTCCCATGATGTGTGACTTGTGCCGAACCATTTGTGAGCAAGTTTATCACAGCCTCCAAGTGTGATGACACTATTTAGGATTTCCCCCATTGCACAAATTTGCATCCTTTAGCATTTTTACCTGAACAGCCGGGTAGTAACATTAAGAAGGTGCAAATATTAAATATTAAGAAGGTGCACCCAGGCCAGGGGAGAGCATTAGCCAGCCCCCACAGAGACCAGCTCTGGCCTGCAAGGACTGTGGACTGTGAGGACTCTGGCCTCTGGCCCGTGAGGACTGAGAGTGGCTAAGAGCCCGCTCTCCCTGCACTAACCATTACGCCTCTTTATCTGCATGGTGCCAAAAGAGGGGGTGAAGTAGAGAAATGAGATGGGTCAGAAACAGAGCTGCCAACTCAGACTGAAGCTATTCCAGGAGGATTTCCTCCCAATATTTTTTCCAACATTCCTCACAATTTCAAGCTGTAGGATATTCAGGATTCCTTTCAATATTCACCTGGAGAGTAACACTTCCAAGAGACTCCAAGACATTGATGGAAACTCCAGGCCAATCCTGGGGAGCTGACAACTCTATAGAAAGCTGAAGAACAGGAAGAGGACCAGAGCACAGAATGTGGTGAGGGGAAATATATCCTAGGTCTGCCCAACAGTGCTCAGTTTGATCTATCACTCATGTGGGGCAAGTTCACGTGGGGCAAGAGTGCATTACATACCTATTTTTCCTGATTAAAGAGGAACTGCAGATCATGCAACCTTCCCTCTGCCTCCCACTTGACCACCAAGAAGACAAGTGGGAATTGGTGAGAATTTGTCCACTAATACGACTGGTTTCATTTTCAAAATTGTTAGCTGCCTTGGTTGTTCTCAAAAAGGCAAAATATACAACTGTGAATAGCACAATGCTGAGTAGCAGGCCACTTGGATAACGTCAGCACAAATAATGGATAAATTAAGAAGGCATTGAAGTGCTACAGGAGTCCTTTGCCTGTCATTTCCCTCTCATTTCCCAGACTGACTCAGGTTTGAATCACCACTCAACCATAGAGCTCACTGAATAACCTTGAGTCAGTCACAACCTCTCAGCCTAACAAACTTAGCTGACTGCTGTGAGGATAAAATATGGGGAGAAAGGAAGAACTGTGTACTGTACACTGTCCAAAGCTCCAAGAAGGATGGGTGGTAGAACAAATTAATAAAATTAGCAATGTAGATATGTAATGAATAAGGCAAACATTTCGGATGATACAGTGATGAAATAAAATACAACAATAATTAGTTATTTCTGTAGTCTTTAGTATGGAAATTAGTATTTCCACAATAATCCAATATGGGAAAGATAAAGTCTAATGTTTCTTAAAGCGTTTCTCATAGATCTTCAATCATGGTCTATATTCAATCACAGTGTATAAATAGCATGTGCTATCAACAGATAGCTCTGCAACAACAAAGTGAGTGTTGCTTCTAAAGGAGTTATTATGCTGCTGACATAAAAGATTGGATGGTATTTCACAGTAACCTTCTAAGTAAATCTCACTACTTTGGCAAGTATAAACTTTAGCACCTATGATTCATCTGTGAAAACATATCACATGCCCATAAGCTATTAGAAGTGGTTTGATGGGTGAGCCATCAAGAAACCAGGGATTGTAAAACTGAAGTTATCGCCTGCAAATAACCTACAGCTACAGATTGGCTATCTTTTTAATACATATACAGATGGCAGTGGGGAGGGAGAGTTCTTTTGCATGTACTATATGACAACCTCAGCAAAATTGGTAAAAGGAATTTCATAAACTTGAAGACAAAAATAGCTCCTCTGTAGTCATTAATACACTTCTGTTTTGCCATTTTGCTGTTGCAAAATTACATCGCTCATGCGGCTTCTTACAAGCCTGTTTTTCTGGATGTCAACTGGCAGTGGCTAAAATGGTATTTGAAAATAGACTGAAAGAAGCATTTACACAGAGTGATCTAACTTTGCTTTAAAAATGAAAATTGTCCCCTTGGTACTGCTATTTGGGACTGCATGGTTCTGCAGGTAGCTATGAAAGCTACTTATCAAACTTTACACCATTAGAGCAGGAGGGCTTTAACCTGTTGACACTTTTAGCAGATGCCCAGTGTGGCCTTAAATGGTTGTTATAGTGATTCTACTTAAGGTTCTGTATCTATGGAGATGATTCTGTAGATCTGTCCCATTATTTGTTGAGTTTAGGACTGGCTCCAGCTTTTAGGAGGTCCTCAGGTGGCAAACTGCCCTACATGGGCACTCTGATACCTAAGGTTCATGGTAGCGTTTACTTTAGTGGATGAGATAAGAGAGAGGAGGTGACAAGGGGTCAACTCTCTTGCGAAGAGAGTCGCTCTGCCATCATCACATGAAAACCATGGACACAAATACTAGTCTCAGGGACCAGGAGTGGGCCCTTTACCCTCAGTAGCTACCTGATGATACTGACCTGTGATAGCAACCCGGATTGAATTGCCCCATTTGTAGAAAAGAAGATATACATCCTTAGAACAGCTTCTTGCTAACACTGTTTTTTAGTCAGCACAACAAAAAGCTTGAATTTCCATTGGCCAACAGTAACAGATTTTCAGCTAAAGATGTGGCTTCATTTGCCTTATCAGAGAAACTAGTCTGCTAACCCGTTTTTCTGCCACACCTGATAAGTTGTTTTAATGATTAACTGTGTATTTTGATGATGTGCATCTCATTTATCTAATCTTCTTTTAAAAAATTCTGTTTTTTAAAATAATAATTGCTCTTTTTATTTGTATTGGTATCTTAGTTTTGTATGGTTTATGTCCAAACAAATAAAGCTTACTAACTAACCTTTTTTTAAAAAATTGCAAGAAATTTAAGAAACAAGAAGCAGGTTTAGTTTGACTTGGCTCATTGCACTTGGCCCTGGAACCTGTTTTCAGCAACAGGGCTCAAATCTGGGTCAAGTGAAATAATGATTAAAAATAGAATATATTTGAATATGTTCAGAGAGCCTTCCCTTGAGCAATCACAAACATTTAGGGCTGGTTTGAACAAGGCTTTAAGTGTTTAGAGTATATACAAGGTTGGGGAACAGGACTGAACCCATCAATTTTGCATATTTTTCTGGTCTCCAGAACTTCTGGATGTCCATGTACTGGACATAAACTTTGTATAGGATTTATGAGCATCATAGCCAATGAACATAGGCTTGAACCACACAGTCATTAACCCACATAAAATCTGGGAAATGACCAGGCAATTTAAGGATATGCAAATTGGACTTCATGTCAGTATGCCTTATCGAAACATAATATCCAGTGTATGAATGTGCAGTGTGTCTGTAGTAGGTGGCACGGCTTCATGGGGCAAGTGTAAACATACTCTCCCATTGTACATATTCACTTAAGGACCAAACTAGACATGACATGGGGATTCTGTAATTAATATGTCCCATTCTGTGTTGGTATCCCTTTCTAAGACCGTAGGTGTTGGTTAAGCAAGGCTTGGGCTGAAGAGCTAAGCTCACACATTTTAATTGTAGCTGTGCTCTTACCTGCTGACCATGTGGGAAAACTTCATCCCGTAAATGTAGTCTTTTCTCCAGGTCTTTTACAACAGCAGCTTTGTAATCTCTAATTGAATCCTCTGTTACCAAAGGCAAGGGTCTAAGGTTTTTCTTCGTCGCTCCCTGGTTTCCTCTATAAAACAAATCTTCTATTAAAATACTGTAGAAGTAATTAATTCCCCATCAATGTAATGTTTTTAACAATAGCAAAAATCCAGCTGGGGACCATGCATGTCCACATGCACACGTTCACATACCTAAGTCAAGTTGGATGGGGACCTGCACATGCAAATGGGGGCTTCCTGTGTATATGATTTCCCCTAGCCTGATCCAGTAGCCAGGGTTGAGTGTATCTAGTTCTACAAAATAGGCTGCAGTGATACTAGTCATTTATTTGGGAGGAAGACTGGGAGGCGGGGTTAAGTTTAGCCTCCCTGTTCACTCTCTTTCCCAATCAGCTAACAGAAGTTATTGCTATTTATTTTTCAGGGCTACATGGCACAATCATGGCTGGTGCACATATACATTTAGATAGTTCACACAATCATTATTTGCATAGGACAAACATCCTCCCCAAGTTCAGGAGCTGTGTACACTCCCATTTCATGTACTCATGAAAAGAAAGGTAGGAGGCAGGGGAAGTCATCGTCTGTGAGGCTCTGACTAGGTAAGAGGGCTTTCCCTCCTACCTCATTAAACAGCTGGGTACAGTTGCTGGGCAGGATGGAGCCCTCCCACCCAGCACAAGCCTCACAGACGATCACTTCCCCCACCTCCTAGCTTGCTTTTATGAGTACACAATTACAAAATTACATGATCACAAAAACGTACACAGCTCCCGAACTTGAGTAGAATGCTTGCCCTACACTATTGCTGGTTGTGAGAACCAGCTTATTGTTGATTAAGGACTTTGGTCAACAATCCCAACCATCAGAAAGAGAACAACAAATTTTAAAATAGACTAAGCCTGTAACCCTGTGCACATTTACTTGAACGTAGCATCCTGTTATTGTATAGCTTGCTTCTCAACTATATCACTCCTGAGGCAGCTCTAAACATCTATTAAAAATGGATTTACCATAACAAACAAACAAACAAACAAACAAACAAACAAACAAACAAACAAAGTCCTGGCAAAGCAAAGCAAAATCCACATGAAGTGCATTAATAGTGGTCAAGCTTGGAGGTTACAAATGACACCAGGGAAATCTCCGTCTCCAAGAAGAGACATACCTTATAAAAAAGCTGCTCTGGAGACCACAGCAAGCTGCTTATCAAAAACCAAGGCAGGGTCTCTGCTAGGGCTGCAAATCTATATTGGTGGGAAAACAGCAACTCCACCAGTTGTTGACATATTAACTGTTCCAGGGAATAGGGACTTTCCACTCGCATCATTTCCAGTTTTTCTGGTTAAGGGCAGAAGCAGCAGTTCCTGGATGATTAGTTAACCAGAAATACAGTTGGGTGTCATAATCGTACTGATGACACCCAGCTCCAAAAGTTGTGGATGGGATGATCTCTCCCAGAAGCTTCATATGCAGATATTAAACAGGATTAGTTAAAGTAGTAAACCCTGCGGAAGACCATACATCATCTCCCATGGGACTGATTTCACTATTCCAGTGACCACCTATGAGTCTAATTGGTCAAAACAGAATGGAACCACTGGAGAGCAAATTCCTCCACTTAATGTTCCAAGCAGAAGAATGATGTGGTCCACAGCATCAAAAGCAGTGGAGAGGTTCCACAAGTTCACCAAGGAAGTTTTCTCCTTGTTGATTTTCAGCTGATCTCCAGCCTTGGGGCTTCCTTCCAAGTAATTGTGCATAAGATTGCAACCAAATTGTGCATAAGTTTGCAACCTTTTGTTATAAAGGTACAAAAAGGCACATTTTAAAAGCTGTCAATTTCAAATGATTTCAAAGAACTAAAAAAGCAGACAGGCTCACTTCTTCAGCCAGAATCATGCCCAAAATAATGAGTTATCTTATACATGGTGTTGATGGAGTTGACAACTCCAAAGTAAACACACAGTTGTCTGAATGAGCAAATTATGGGGTTAAAAAACCATGCAATGCCCTACCATTTCCATGCAAACAAGCCAAAAGCATGTCTTTTGACTTAGTGTAAGAATTTTTTAAAAATACCTTAAAACAACATTGTTATCTGTGATACTGCACACTGACCACTGGAGAACTCCTTACTTAAAATGATGGGTTTTAGGGAGATTCTAGTACATCCCACAATTTTTTCTCCTTTGAGATACTAATGAATTTACCTTAATGTAGACTGGATTAGTTCAAAATATTCCAACTAGAATGACAACTGAGCATATATTTTCTGTGAACAAACCTTCAGAATAATTATCTTTTACTGATTATAACATGCAACATTTGCATCACTTACGCAGATGGTGCACTTTTAGGAAGTCCCATGGCATTTGTTGGGGGTGTAGAAGGAAGAGAAGGCAGAACAGCGCTGAGAAAGGCTACCGGGTTCTGGATCCTGCCAGTTGGAGAGAGAGGTGTAGGAGGCACATTTTGGGGTTGGAACTGGTTCATACTAGATACAGAAAGCAGTAGTGGTGGCAACACAGGTTCTTTAGGACTTGTTAGAGGCTGCTCAGTTTGGTTTGTAAACCCTGGAGACCTTGTTTGGACTGGTGGAGGAGATCCTAAGAAGTTTTCCTTGTTGGGTATTCTCTGGGTTCCTTGAGGTACATTGCTGAATGAAGGCATAGGGGAGTTGGAAGAGGAGCTGCCTGTTGGGGTGGTGTTCTGAGATGCCAAGAACTGTTTAGGCCGGGTGTAGGTGAATGTCTGTGTCAGGGAACCCTTGTTCTGCTTGTACATAGTTGATGAAGGTTGTTGCTGCTGGTGCTGGTTGGGCAAAGTAGCAGAGTTCAGTGTTCCAGTATTAAATGGCAGCTCTCGTGGAGGTGGGGGAGATGGCTGCTGTATCTGCTGCTGTTCGAGCATGACTTGGTTGTGTAGCTGTTTTAATTGGGTTGGATCTCTGCACAAAAGGTTAAAAAAAAAAGATACAATGCATTTTATGTACTACAAGAGACCAGGTGACAGGCACTGCTCCTGAAACCAAATTAAACATTATGAAATTTCAGTTAAACTTAAACCCTTCCTAGTATAAGTCGTAAATGGGCCAGCAGACAGAATGTCAAAGCACCTCCAAAGTGGTGCAACAGAGAACGCCATGAGTCCCCCCGCCAGTGCTGAGACGTGATGGGAGAAACACACACACTCTCTCTCTTTTTAATGCAAGTTTTTCTGGGTGGGGATTTTACAGCTTGCCATGGACACATGGGACTCTGTTCCCCCGCATTAAAGTGATATTAACTTCCCCACAATGTTATTTGTAGAGAGAACCAACAGGTGCTAGGGCAGCTTGTTATGATGAAATGCTGTATCCCTTTGCATTTCGGGTACAAACACTTCTTCAGTGGACTCAGTTCTGTCACATGATAATGTCACTTAAGCTGTCTCCAATATCTAATTGGTCAGATATTATGAGGAACATTATTCCCTGCAAGCTTGCTGCTTGACACAACTGCCTGGAGTCCATCCTTACAAGTAACTGCTTTGTAGCTCTTGGCTCATGTAAATTCCACATCTACAACAAGCAACAGAAGAACATTTGGGAGAGTGATGGGAAGTTTGCCCCTGCTGGCTCCAGAAAATTTACACAATGGACACTGCCTCTTGAGAAAGAAAGCTGGAAGTGACTTCTCCTATAATCAGGCAGCATCTCTGACTTCTAGTTTTCAAGAAGCTACAGTCATGACAGAATCCCACTGAAATTAATAGGACTTAATAGTTATGACTGGCTTGTCTTATTTATCTCAGTGGCACTTTGTCATGACAAACGTAATCAGTATCCTGCCCAGTATTTTAACATTTGCAGAATGTATTACTTTTAATTCTGTGTGAAAGATGAATACATTAAAGTAACAATGAGAAACTGTTTCTGACAGGGCTATGGCTTTCAAGATGCTTTCTTTCTTACAGTTTTGGTTTGGCCAGCACTGGAGGTGGCTCTTTTGAAGGTGAGGTTGGCTCCTGGGTTTTCAATATTTGTCCATTGATCTTATCTGGGAAGCAGTTTGGTCTGATCTGATTTGCAGACCCTCCTCCATCTTCTGATGATGTTTCACTTCCTTTATCATCTTCCGGCAGCTTGAAGTGCACACGAAGGCCTATCTTGGAACTTGATCGAGGTTCATTGTGGTTTACAAGAACTCCTTCCAGTTTAGGTTTTGGCAATTGATCCACTAATGGAAGTGAAGGGATGGGTGCAAAAGGCTGGTGTTCAGCAGCAACTAAACTGATTGAACTTATATTATGAAGTGCAGCAGTATTATTCTGGTCCTCAGGTCCTGGAATAGCAAGCATTAAATATGTGTTAGTACCCAAATACACTAAACTGGATTACATGTGTATGACTCAGACAGGTCTAAAATGCTCTAAAAACCTGACTCCCTTGATGCTGGGCTCAAGAAACCTTGTGTGATATATGTGACAGTTAAGGACAGATTGGACAGATACCAGTGCCCGGCCTTCTTGCAGCCCAGCACACCTGGCTGAAAATATATGTGAAACTAATGAAAGCATACAGGTGGAAGTCAAAGTCACTGGATCCCGACTGATAGATAAAATGCTGCAAGATGCTATGAGAAAGGACATGGGTGGCTGAAGGTCTGAAAGGAGATCTCCTTCCCAGTCAAAGTCCTACAGACCTGTGGTTTATAATGAATATTTTAATATGCTGTTTGATTTTCAAATAATGGCTGACATTCCACATAGTTGCACACAGGCAATAGGGACCAGGCGTGGCTGCTACACTACATGACAGGAAGCTCAAGTGGTGTTGCGCAATAGATTGGTTGTGCAATGACTTAAAACAGCATCCATGCAGGGGTGCAGCACTACTTCAATTGGAAACAACTGAAGTAGTGCTTTGCAACTGTGTGAATGCTGTTTTAAGTCATTGTGCAACCAGCCTATTGCACGACACCATTGGGGCTGCCTGTCACGTTGCACAGCAGCCTGGCAGATCCCTAAGACCAGTATGCTTCTATGTATAATGTCAGTCAATGTTTCCCTTTATTTATTTTTTGTTTGGTCAATGCCACCCTTGTCCCATTTTAACAAAAACATTTTTGTAAATTCATCAACAATTTTTGAATTGTATTTGTTACAATGCTGGTCTTAACCAAACTGGTGTCTTTGGGTCAAAACATTCAGCCAAAATGCTGCAAAATTTGGCCTGAAATCTTCTATTAAAAATATTTGAGCTATTCTCACTGGGATCATTGCATCTGAGAAATGATTGTCTGAAATACAGATCACATGCTGATACATCCAAGATTACTATGAAGAGGCTATTAAAACTGCCAGTCTCTTACCCTTTACAGTTAGACGAGCTGTACTGGAGACTGTCCCGTATTTATTACTTGCGGTACATGTAAAGCTCCCAGAATCTTCAGAAAACACCTCAGCAATAACTAATGTGCAAATCTCCTCTGAAAGTCACAAAAATAATATATTTTATTTTAAATCAGTTCTGAATTAAACCTTCAATGAAACATGCTGCACAGAGTAAAGTCTCCAGACAAACTGGAGCTTCTGGAGAGTGTCTGCTCTGTTTGCAGTATAGGGCTGTTTTTAAATTCTACACAGATGCCAATGACAGTGCTAGTGGCAGGCACCCTGCACCCACCTACCTTTACTGCCCACCCGACTGCTACCAGCCAACCCACCCCTACCCTGTCTGGCTTCGGAGACATCCGCAGCAGCACACCACGGCCTCCACTTCTATTCCTCTTCCCACCCACTGATCCCACCCTGCCTTTTCAAAAGGCAGAGGGCAGCAAGCAGAGTGACTGCGTGATTCTTGCCTCGTGCTTCCTGCCACTCTATTCCCTACCCACTGCCTTTTCAAAAGGCCAAGTGGAATGGTGAGAAACCTGACTAGGAGTAGTAGCAGCAACAGTGGCTGCTGTCACCACCACTGCCACCACCATCACTCGGTGAGGGCAGCTGCAGGGAGATCAAATGGGGGAGGTGGATGGGGGTGAGATTTGGCATGTGGACAAATCTCTGTGCACCATGGGACTGGGGGTGGGGGTTCACCACAGCACCTCAGGTGCCAGGGGGCCTTGGGCTGGGCCTGTCTGGAGAAACCTTTTCCAGGCAGCACTAGCTGATGAGAGTCTAGGTCGGTGAACCAATGAAATGTGGCAAGTGCATTATGAATGTGAGAATCACACGCATCATGCATACACTAATTACATCATGGCTGCGTGTGTTACATGTGAATAACTAGATGTGCATAAATGTCAACAAAACTGTACTAATTTACAACATAATGTGTGAACAGAGCTAGCCACCATGCTCTGCCACCTGAGATTGACAAGCTACCTCTGTCAATCTGCCACCTCACCACACCTCATTAGTGGGCTGGCCCTTTTTTCACAGTTGATATGCAGAAGTCGGTGATTATTAATTATGTCAAGGGCAAGGCAGAAATGGTGGATTTTTAGCCCCTGCCCTCTCTCCCTCCCCCTATAGTTTGTGATGTTGTCATCCACCCCGTTCAAGATAGCAGACACATGAACATTTGAGGCGTAACTGGGCTAATGAACCACCTAACTGATCTGAACCAAATTTGCTATAGGTATAGGGACACATATACATGCTGGAGGGGTAGTAGACATGTAGTCAATTGTGGTGATTTTTTAAAATCCACAGAATTGTAGAGTAGAATGATCGTCCCCTTCGGATTCAATTCCGAGTTTATTATGCTGAGCCTATTATGAGTCAAGGTGAGATGGCCATTTCAGGAGGCTGATTTTCAGCACTATTAAAAGTAACAGAGTGGGACAAAGTGGGCCCACAAGGCATAATCGACTAGGATTTGGGACTGGAAAAGTCCCCTTCAGATTAACCATGGTCTTGCACAATCTCAAGCATCACAATGAGGCTTATACAGGACAGCTTCCCAGGAATTGTGCTCCAAGTTAATTGTGAGCAGGGAGGAGAGAAGGGGTTTTCATTTGGATTTTTTTAAAACTTCGGGCACTTTGGACTGGTGATGATGTTCTAAGGGAGAGATTTCAAGTATGGGATTCATTAAAGATGGGGAAATGGCCCTTTCCTGGGTTTGCCTGTGTTGGTGTTTCTATAAAGGTAAGGTGTGCTGTCAAGCCAATTTCGACTCCCGGTGCCCACAGAGCCCTGTGGTTTTCTTTGGTAGAATACAGAAGGGGTTTACCATTGCCTCCTCCCACGCAGTATGAGATGATGCCTTTCAGCATATTCGTATATTGCTGCTGCCCGACATAGTACTAGCAGGGATTCGAACCAGCAACCTCCTGCTTGTTAGTCAAGCATTTTCCTGCTGTGCCACTTTAAGGTGACACTGGTGCTTCTATACATCAATGTAAATGCAAATACATTCTCTAGCTGCATCTGTAAGTAGTGCAGTACCCATTTTCCTCATTGCTTTCTGTGTACTAGCCACTGGTCTGCACTTGTAATTGAAGCATATACGCCAAATGTATCTATTGGCTGGTAGAACAGCAATTTGTTTATGTTTGTTTGTTTCTATTTGTCTATGTAAACCACTTTGGGGGCTTTGGTTGAAAAGCATATATAAATATCTGTCATATTTGTATTATCACCAAGGTGACCTGTGCCATATATGCAGGAAAGGCAATACTGAAATCTGCTAAAAAAACAAACAAACCCCTAACTGAACTGAGTAAGTAAATAAATACATACATACCATACATACATACATACATACATACATACATACAATCTCCTCTGCTTTGGTGCCTCATCTAACAATTTTTTAATATTGCTCTTTAAAACTTGGAAAATTCCAGACTTAGGGGAACTAGGTTTGCTTGACACACAGACTATATTATTTTTTTGTAGTAGCAATGTGTAAAAATATGTGGGCGCAAGCCAGTATACAATTAAACAAGCTTGAATCCCAGGGATTTAAACCTGCTCAGCTGCTCTGGGTAGCAACTAATATGCTTCAGATGGAAAGGAAAATCTACACCTTGAGGCTCACATTCTTTGGCAGGTGGCTTGCCATCTGCCAGCACCCACAGCAGTAGCTTGTTCATGTTGCTTGTATAATATGAGAAGCTCTCTTACCTAAAGTACAAAGAAGTGTGCTGCATTATTAATCACATGTTGGAGGGTACATAGAATACTCATCAGTGAATTCTAGAGGAACAGGTCACTAGAACATCGCACTATATGGGGTCCTTGTGCCCTTTAATCCAGCACTGTCTACAGATAGTATGCCCTGGTTCTGTTGGCACTGAAAAATCTAGTAACAGTCGGGATTCACCTCTCAGAGGTAGAATGCTCTAATGTGGCATTCTCAGATGTCAGAGGTGGAATGCTTGAAGTGGTACTCTCGTATTTCATGAGTGGTGGTGGGGAGATGCGGGGAGCTGAGGGTTAAGAGAGAATAAATCGCATGGCCTGAGTTGTGACACAATACTCTCCAAGTGGCAAATTGGATAAAAATAGCACACCAGATGAGATAGGGTTGTACATTTGGCCCAAAAGGAAAGAAGGGATTTAATACTGCCTATTTCATTCACATGTAGCCTGGGTAAAGAATAATCCTCAGGTCTGAAATCGGGATAATCTAACACTCAGAAGAGAACAAAGGCTTTCATTTTCTTCCCAGAATGCAAGTATTCAAATAGCAGAATTTCCAAGTTGTTGTTTTTGAAGACTAATTTTTATAGACTATTTCACTATAAACAATGTTTCTGTAATAAATTCCCCATTTACACATATACGGGCTTGTGCAAGAGGTTGTGCAAAAAGTTGAGCTGGTACAAGATCTAGTCTGGAACAGAAGTGAACTGCTTTGTGCAACGACGGTGCACTACATCCTTATGCTAGTGCCATAGCATTTATGCTAACCCAAAGCTAGTCTGGATGCTACTCATTGCATCAAGAGGTGTGTACATGTAATTAGACAGACTAATTTTATGATGTGGAAAATATGAATGGCTCTCTAACAGCCTCCCTGGTTTTTGTTTTTTGTTTTAAAGCAATCCGTTTTGTATTGTGCAAGGGCAGAACACTAGCCATGACCATTTCTGTGCACACTGATATCTTTCTGGGTATGCAATGGGCACTCTGGATTGTAGTCATAATTTCTCTCTCTGTTTGTATCACCATGGTAATCTTGTGAGATGGAAACAACTGAACATTCATCCTTATTTTGATGAAGAAGTATACCTACCTGGCTCAGCCATAGAGCGAGGTTCTAAAGGAAAGAAAGAGAAACACGACTCAATTCAAAATATATCTCAGTCCACACAATGTTTTCCCCAAGTCCAATCAAGAAATCATACATTTGGACTGGTTCATCAGAAACATTTCCCGGTACAGAGCAGCCATAGCTCCTCTGTGACTGCACACAGCAGTACCCATGATCAGAGGTGAGGTAAAGTGTGCCGTCGAGTCAATTTTGACTCCCGGTGCCCACAGAGCCCTGTGGTTTTCTTTGGTAGAATACAGGAGGGGTTTACCATTGCCTCCTCCCATGCAGTATGAGATGATGCTTTTCAGCATCTTCCTATATCGCTGCTGCCCAATATAGTCTCCAGCGGGGATTTGAACCGGCAACCTTCTGCCTGTTAGTCAAGCATTTCTCTGCTGCACCATTTAAGGTGGCTTATGATCAGAGGTTCACCTAGGTGTACCTAGGTAATTTTGGAGCCAGGACCTAAAAGCCTTTGGAGCTCCCACTCCCCTGCAAGTTAAGCATCATTTTGTAACACGTAGGTTCTTGAGGGCACAAACCACACCACCCAGGACTGATTAAAGAGGATTTGGGGGGCCCAAGGTGGTATGGAGGCCCTGGACTTTGGCCTCGATGTCCAGGGGTGAGAGGGCCTCTGCCTGTGATCAGAGTGTTTTTAAGAGCTGTGTCTTCATTTTGGAATAAAAAGATGAACCTCAAAACTGGTGTTTTACTATTTACAGTTGAGAGATTCAATCTTGAACAAACACATTCAAATACCTGGTCTTTGTACTGGCTGCTGCAGTTCTTCTGCAGAATGTGAGTACAGTATCAATATTAATGCTAACCCTTTTATTTCTTTGTCAAAATGAGCAGAAGACTATGGATGCAGCACAGAGTTGTAGATACAGTATTCTGTACACTTATTTGGGCATCGTCTTTCACACTGGAATGTGCATGCATAGTCTCATGCATGTGATACCTGGTTTCTGGACTGAGTCTCATGCATCCAGCAACCCACCCAACCCTCCCATGTGGTGGTCTTTCACAGGCTGTTATATACATGGTCCAGCTCCTCAGCTTATTTTATCCTAGTTCTCTTAGCTTTAGCCACTGACACCTGAAATACTAATACTAATAATACTGGCCTACCTTGGAGGATTGTTCAATACTTATATATTACTGAGGAAATGTACGATAAAGTGCTCTGAATACTTTGAATAGACTATTAAAATAGGTGTATCCAAAGGTTTCCTTCCTCCAATGCTTAGTTAGTAATTGCAAATCCAGATTAGTTAGTAAAGACTAAGCACCACTTAAAACAATGACAGAAGTTAGTCATGACTAACTTAAGTCCCATTAATTTCAGTGGGACTTGTTAATTATTGCTTTCTGGACTATAGAGAATACTGTAGAACTGTGAATATTCTTTCTTTTCTTTCTTTTCATTTCTTTTCATGGTTTGAATGTATTTACATTAGGCATGCAGCAAAAATTGTAACACAATGGAGCTTTTTCAGATAAATGTTTGTAACAGACATAAAGCATACTTTTCTGTAGTATTCGGAAATCTGGTGAATCTTCTATCAATGTTCCTTCTCTGTACCACTCAACTTTTGGAGAAGGTGCTCCTTTCACTCGGCATTCGAACACAACCAGCTGCCCCTCAGAGGCTGATATATCCTGTAGCATCTAAAGCAAAGACAGACCATTATGCTGGTTTTTAAAAATGCTTTTAGAATGAGCTTGCAAAGAATTGTCAGTATTATAACAAGAAGATGCCTTTTGTGATACAGTGGCTAGAGTGTCAGACTAGGACTTGGGATGCCCACATCCAAATCCCCACTAAACTATGAAAATCACTGGGTAATCTTGGGCCTATCATTTTCTTTCAGCCTAACCTATTTTATAAGGTAGGTTATGTCATGAGAATAAAGTGTGTGTGGGCTGGGGGAGTCCATGTATGTTGCCCTGAATTCCTTAGAGGAGAGGGATAGAAATGTAATAATAAATTAATTTTAAAAACTTTAGACGAGCCAAGTGACCCTAGAAATCAAGCTTGATGGTACATTCTCTGATCCTCAGAAATATGTTTTATGAGTGGACAACAAGCTTAGAGATTGTCAGGATCCTACCATAACATGTATTTCCTTTTAATTTTGAAAAGGGAAAAAACACAGTTTACCTTAGTAAACACTGGAGCAGCTATTATGGGTCTCCCATCCAGTCCTTGCAAATAGTTAGTGGGGCTTTGACTCTGGAAATTAAAAACCAAAAATTAATTTAAGATATGCAGTAGGTATTGACAGGCAGTACATAAGGAAAACATAGCGCTGACTCTGATGCAACATTTGTATTTCAACAGAACAAGATCCACAGAGAAGTCCCTTGAGAAAAACATCATACTGGAAAGTAAAATCCGTGCAGCCTCAGGATCAGGAGGAGGCTTGATTCTTGCTCATGTGAACTGCATAGACATTCTCCTGAGGATGTTACAACAGAATCAAACTATGTTACCCTTTAAACAAAATCTCTAGAGAAGCTGTTAGTGGTTCTGATATGGAATGGAACCTGTATCTTTTCATCCATGGAACAGGTGGAGATAGTGGAGTGGGGGGGGGGGGCAGAGTCTGGAGAAACACAATTGGAGAAAAGGATTAAACCCTTTCTCCCCCAGTGCCATAGCCACAGTCCAAATCAGGGGCTCAATTTACCATGTGGCAGTTTCTTGCACAGAGCAGGGGGTTGGATTAGAAGACCATCAGCAGTTCCTTCCAGCTCTAACATCCTATGATTTTTGCTTTTAAAAAATTGCAGGAGATCCAGTCATGGATCTCTTGCCATCTCATCTAATCCGACCTTTATTTAATTCAACATTAGTATATAGAAGATTTAGTGAAACTCATTTGGAAATAATGGTTGGGCTGACATCCTGACTATATTTATCAGAGGAAGTCCTACTGAAATTTAGTAGTTCTTTAGAGTAATTCCTGAGTAGTACTTATTGAGTAATGGATCAGGATGTTGCCAATATTTTGTCTAGAAGAAATCAGACAGTGAAGATTTTCACCCATTACTTCTTATCTTTTGTGCTGGTCGTCGACCGAAATAAAGATTTGATTTGATTTGACTTCTTCTCTTTCCTTGTAGATATGTCATTTCCCCAGCTCTTTAGAAAAAAATTATTTAAGGCCACAGATAAATTGGATCTGCGATGGAGGCTTTGTACACTCATTTAACTTTCTAAAGGCAGATTCCTTCCAGGTGACCATTCCAATTTAAGATGTTTCAGGGCTGCTAGTTCTTAGAAATCTTTGTGCACAACTTTTGCATGTATTATTTTTACTTTAAAACCATCTCCAATGCCATACTCTATGGATTACTATATTCAGCACGACTATGGGACACAGCACTTTTTGCCCCAGAAGCAGGGATGACTCCAAGGGGTAGCAGGCACTCCCCACCGCCAAATTTCCCACTCCCCTTTTCACTGCATTGTCACCCACCAGTCTGGAACTTTTTGACTGCATTGTCTTACACGTTAAAGGTGTTAGACAATGCAGTCATATTCTGTTTATTTCTTCATATCTATGTAAACCGCTTTTGGGAACTTTGGTTGAAAAGTGGCATATAAATATTCATCATATTTGTATTCGTATATTGGCGGGTACTAACTTTAAAAGGCCTTCATTATTTAAAGAAGCTTCACTCACTCACTCACTCACTCACTCACTCACTCACTCCTCTACCCCAGAACATGTAGCAGAATTCAGTAGAGCCAGGTCGATAGCAGAGTCCCCCAGTGTCCCAGGAGCCAGGTCCATCCCTTAGCAACTTTTCTGGCCAGGAACTGGGCTGAATGAGACCATGAGGAGATTCTCACGATCAGCAAAAAGCGGGCTAAGGGCTTTTAGCCAGCTTTTTGCCAATCGTCTGCTGCCACGGCAGCTGCATGGCTCCTGGCAGCAAACCTCCCAAAGTATCCCTCCCCTTAGCTTGGGTTAACGGAGCAAGCACTCCGTTAACCTTGTCTTTCTGATCATGTATTGCTGTGCCGTGGCTCCGTGCCACAGCAACACATGAGGAGACCCCCGCCAGGAGACAAGCCTCCCAGCCCTGGGGGTCTCTCCAGGATGGCCCGCGCGCATCCTGGAACTTCTGGAGGCCACACGACCCCTGATCCTCGCGGCTTCCGCTGGCTGCCGTGACGGAGCCGGCAGCCATGTGGGTGGCTGATCCGGCTGCCCAGGGCTGTAGCCTTGATCATCTGCGGGGAGAGTGGGCTAAGTCCGCTTTCCCTGCAGAACTCCCTCCGGCGGTTCTGATTGTGAGATTTGCCTCCATGTGAGCAACGGGGTGCAGGGTCATCTCCCCTGCAGATTTCAGCTGGCTTGGTACTGACCTCTCTCCCCACCCCAGTGTTTCCTGCCACGTGGTCTTGGACAGGAAGAAAAACTAGCCTGGAGAGCAGACAAGAAGGGCTAGCCTAATCAAAAAAGGCAGTATTTTCTAAGAGAAATCTGTTCCATGTTCTGAATAAATCTGAAAATGTCAAGCAAACCTCATTAATAAGCTAAATAAACTAATAAAATTAATTATGTAATAAGTAATTAATTACCTCTATAAGTATTTAATGCATAGCAAAATCCTCACTCCTCTAAAAATGTTATTTCCCACCCATTTGCCCTCCCTCCAACTAGTTGCTCTGAAGTCTCCCCTGTCCAGAAGTATTTTCAGCACACAGTGCTCTTTATGGCAGTAGTTTTCAAACTTTTCAGATCTGGCACCCATTTTTAACTCAGTCTGCAACAGGGGCCCCACTTTTAGTTATTTACCACATAAATCAATCTTTCAGGAGCCTTCAGCAAGTCTTGAACAGGTGGCCTAAGGGACGTAAGAACAGCCCTGCTGGATCAGGCCCAAGTCCTATCTAGTCCAGCATCCTGTTTCACACAGTGGCCCACCAGATGCCCCTGGGAAGCCCACAGGCAAGAGCTCAGGGCATGCCCTCTCTCCTGCTGTTGCTCCCCTGCAACTGGTATTTAGAGGCATCTTACCTCTTTGAGCTGGAGGTGGCCTATAGCCACCTAGCTGCAAACCACCTAGCTCTGAGACTGGACAGGGAAGCTTCCAAACACTAATAGGTCATAGCAATTACAGCACATTTCTTGTTGATTACTGCTATTGTTCAGTACCAACACCTTCTTCCACCTCTGCCTTTGCTTTGCTTCTCCATCAGTTGCACCTCTCTCTCTCTCTCTCTCTCTCTCTCTCTCTCTCTCTCTCTCTCTCTCTCTCTCTCTCTCTCTCACACACACACACACACACACACACACATTCTCCCAAACAGTGACAAAAAGATAAGTGTATTGGTGCCACAATTGAAGACCAGTGTCTTATGATAATATGGAAACAAACTCAAGTTTAGGAGTTCCTTTTCTCTGGATGACATACCATATTCATCTCTCTTACATGGTGGACTGGTATTGATACAGGATGTGCCATAGAAGGTTGTGGTTTAGGTGCTTCTTGTTGGGTAGTTGTGGCATAGGCAGGAGGAGGTGGCACATTTGGAGAGATCTTTGTAGGTTTTTGGAACCTGGAGAAAAATATCAGAGAAGGTATTTACAATGAGAGCAACAACACGATCTTCTTCTAGACAGTGGCCGGCATGTTGTGCAGTGAAATTGCTGTCTAAGTGCCTACAGAAGTTGGCATTTTTGTGCAGGAGCCCTCTTGAGCCAATACTTACCTGTGTGCAATCACACTTCCATGATGCTACTTACATGATTTTCAATGTAAGTAGCATTGCAGAAGTGTGATAGTGCAAGTTTAAATCTTTACACACGACTGCCAGCATTTTCTGTAGGTGCTTACAGCGGCACAGGCAACATAGAACCACCCAAAATTCACTGAGCAAAGTGTCAGCCAATAAACTTTCTTAAGTCATGAAACTTTCATACGGTAGATCAGTATTAGATCTGCCATCATATTTAGGTCTGGAAATAGATACATTGGTCTGAAAAACAGATTTGACATTTGCCAGTCCTTTGGAATCTAATATCTGTTGGGGACTGGATGGGAAGATTTTAGGAAGAGAAAAAGCAGAACGGCTTCTAATTACTCAAATCCTCTTTGGTTGTGGCTAGTTTCCACTGTGTGAAACTGATAATCTGGATCTCTGGGCCCAGCAGCAACACTGTTTGTCCTTTCAAAGCCAATGTATAGTCTGGGTTTTGCTGTGGTCAAATTGAGATTTTGCAGCATAGAATAATGCTGATCCTGAATTTTGCAAATTCATATTTATTTATTTATTTATATTAGATGTCTATACCGCCACACCCAGATGGCTCTAGGTGGTTCACAAATATAAAAATAGATTTGAAAAAGCAAACAACTCATTAAAACAACATTAAAACCAGTTTAAAATCATTTCAGTTTTCACTAAGGGCTAGGCAAAAATGACATGTTTTTAGGCCTCTTTTAATGGCTGCCAAAACTCTTAAGCCTCTAATATCCATAGGGAGCCCATTCCAGAGCCCAGGAGCAGCTACAGATAAGGCCCGATCCCAAGTCGCCCCCAGGTGAGCCAGAGACGAACCTCTCCTGGTTACCTTAAAGTACAATGGGGATCATACTGAAGAACACCCAGGTAACCTGGTCCTACGCCATTTAGGGCTTTAAAGGTAGTTCCCAGCGCTTTGTATTTTGCCCGGAAACATACTGACAGCTAGTGCTGCTGTTTTGAATAGG